>NW_004955516.1:3767819-3775944 GCF_000276665.1 Chinchilla lanigera | reverse complement strand
ACTGCTGGTGGGAGTGTAGACTGGTGAAACTACTGTGGAAATCAGTGTAGAGATTCCTCAAAAAACTAGGACTAGAAGTTCCATCTGACCCAGCTATTCCCCTTCTCGATATTTTTCTGAAAGAATTAAAAGCATCATACCACAGCAGTATAAGCAAACACATCTTTATAGCAGCACAGTTTGTAATAGCTAAATCGTGGAAACAGCCAATGCCCACGAACTGGTGAATTGATGAAGAAGATATGATTTTGTTTTTTTGGTTTTTTGTTGTTGTTTCTAATTTTTTTTTAGGTTTTTCTTCCAGTACCAGGAATCGAACTCACAACCTTGCACTTTCCAGGCAGGCACTGTGCTGCTGAGCTAAATCCTCAGCCCCTGAAGATATGATTTTTTTTATATAATGGAGTACTACTGGGAGCTGGGCATGGTGGCACATGCTTGTAATCCCAACACTCGAGAGGCTGAGGCAGGAGGATCGTTACGAGTTGGAGACCAGCCTGGGCTACACAGTGAGCTTAAGGCTAGCCTGAACTGCATAGTGAGAACCTGTTTCAAAAAGAAAAAAAAATGGAGTACTACTCTGCCATAAAGAAGGATAAACTTGAGCCATTTCTAGCTGAGCGGATGCACCTTGACAGCATACTCTTAAATGAAATAAATCAGACACACATGTAAATACTGCATTGTTTCTCTGGTATGAGAAACCAAAAATGTAGGCAGATCCGTTTCCCAACTATTGGGTTGCACCATCCTGGGCCGGTGGTTGAGCCCAGGGAGTGGCCAAGTGGCTTCGGTGGGCAACTCCGCCCCCTTCCTGCCCCTGGGCCACGCCCCCCACTGGCCGGAGCCTACGCGGACTCTAGCTCTGCCTCTCTCAGGACAGAGCTCCCATCCCATCCCGGAGGGGACTCCCAGAGTGCAGCACGGGTCCCGCACACCCTGGCCAGCAACCATGGCGGGCGCACTGGACCTCACAAGGGCGGTACGGTGGAGGACCTGCTCCGCGGCTGCGTGGAAGCCCTTGGTACTGGATCTCAGCGTTCCCAGTGGAGTTTGACTTGAACCCAGAGCTGGCTGAGCAGACCGTGAAGTGAAGCGCCGCCACAGCAGCCTCATCGACGTCAAAAGCGTGAGTGTGGCGGGCGCGGAGGACTTAATAAATGGCTATTGGCTGGGGATTTAGCTCAGCGGCAAAAGCGCCTGCCTGGCATGCGCAAGGTCGTGAGTTCAGTTCCCGCTACCGGAGAAAAACCAAAAAAAAAAAAAAAAAAGGCTATTGATTAAATGAGGAAAAAAAAAAAAAAGAAACCAAAAGTGTAAAAAAGGACCAAAATGTGTAACAGGTATTGTGAAATAGGAAGAAAATATTCAAATGGGAAAGGGAACAAGAGAGGGGGGAGGGGGAAAGGAAAGAAGGGAAAAGTAAACAAATGAGAAAAAAAGAAAAAAAATGAGAAAAGAAGGACAACATGGAAAGAAAGCTTTTGTAAGTGGGGGTGGGGTTGAAGGGAGGGGAGGGGAATGGGAAAAAAAGAAACAAGTTACATCATGTACAGGCACAAATTCTCTTTCTTTTTTTTTTTTTTTTTCCGTACCCGGAATCGAACTCACGACCTTGTGCTTGCTAGTCAGGTGCTGTGCCACTGAGCTATATCCCCGGCCCTCAGGTACAAATTCTCTATGATGAACGTGATCATTATATATGCCTAAAAAGTTCCAATAAAATCTGATTGGAAAAAAATGAAAGGAAAGCAGATTTAGCTATAATACCGTCAGACAAAGTAATCTTCAGAGCAATGAAAGTTACCATGGGCAAACAGTAATTTTATGTAATGATAAATAAAATCCATCTATCATAAATTACAAGCCGGGAGTGTTGCTGCACACACTGTAATCCTAGCACTCTGAAGGCTGAGGCAGAAAGTTGGCATGAGTTTGAGGCCAACCTGGGTTACATAAGGAGTTCAAACCAGCCTGGACTACATAGTGAGACCCTGTCTCAAAAAGAACAAAAACAAAAACAAAAACAGCAGTCCCAAAATATGTATGTACAAGCTGGGCATGGTGGAACATGCCTATTATCCCAGAACTCGAGAGGCTGAGGCAGGAGGATTGCTGAGTCTGAGGTCAGCCTGGGCTACAAAGTGAGTTGAAGTCACTCTGGGCTACAAAGTGAGTTGAAGTCAGCCTGAACTGTATGGTGAGACCCTGTCTCCAAAAGACAAAAAAAAAAAAAAAGTGGACAAATTAACAGAGAAGCAAAATATATGAAGCAAAAACTAAAGAAACAAAGAAAAAGCTTAAAGAAATTGAAAAATTGCCAGGTGTGGCGCACATCTGTAATTCCAGCACTCAGGAGGCTGAGGTAGGAGGATTGTTGCAAGTTCGAGACCAGCCTAGGCTATATAAATGAGCTCAAAGCCAGCCTGAACTGCATAGTGAGACCCTGTCTCAAAAACACAAAAAAAAAAAAAAAAAAAGAAAAGAAAAAATCTACAATTTGAGTTGGGGGCTTCAACACTCCTTTTTTAAAAAGTAAAATTGTCCATTTATTTTATTTTATTTTTTTGGTACCAGGAATCAAACTCAGGAGCTTGCGCTTGCCAGGCAGGCGCTTGTGCCGCTGAGCTATATCCCTGGCCCTCCTTTTTTTTTATTTTTTATTTTTTTTCCTTTTTGAGACAGGGTCTCACTATGCAGTCGAGGCTGGCCTTGCTCACTTTGTAGCCCAGGCTGGCCTGGACCTCACAAGGATCCTCCAGCCTCAGCTCCCCCGGCCCCCCAGTGCTGGGATTACAGGCCTGTGCCACCATGGCCGGCCCTCTTTTTTTTTTTTTTTTTTTTTAGGAGAGTCTCTTGTTATGTAGTCCAGCAGGTCTCAAACTCATTATCCTCCAGCCTGAGCCTCGTGCATGCTGGGATTACAGGCGTGCACCACGGTGCCCATTCAGATGGCATATCCTTGTCTATTGGTGATTTCCATCTGGAGTAGAGCATTCTCAGCTAGAAACACTGACGCTCAGGGCAACCAGTGCTGCCTGCAGCGAGGTTAGTAATGCTGCAGAAGGAATAAGCCGCAGTGACCAACTCCCGGCAGGAAAGGGAGTGTTCCTGAAACCAGTGGTAGCTGCTGGCTCCTAACGGCAAGGAGGGCGGGCAACACCAAAAGAGCTATCAGCCTCTAGCATTGAAAGCCCAGGGTGAAACACTATGAGAGCTCCACTGCCAATTCCTGACTGCTACACACATTAAGCAAGAACCCGCAGCTGGTTGGTAACGTTTTAGAAGCTTGTACCAGGCCCTTCCTCTTTACTTTTTAAAAATTTTTTTGTTTATTTTTTTGAGACAGGGTCTCACTGTGTAGTTCAGGCTGGGCTTGAGCTCTGTATGCAGCCCAGGCTGACCTTGAACGCTCAGTGATCCTCCTGCCTCAGCCTCCCGAGCGCTGGGGTTACAGGCATGTACCACTATGCCCACCTCTCCTCCCCTTTCAAGGGCCCAGAAGAAGAGCGCAGGTGATGAAGACAGCTGGATGAAGACAGCTGTCAGCAGGCTCAAAACCAGCCCATGTGTGATTTCTATAGTAAGTGCAGCTGAATATGCACGCTAGTTTGTGACAATAACAGTAGACTCCACCGTGGAACATAGAAAAAGATAGTCCAGTGCTGGGGATATATAGCTCAGTGGCACAGTGCCTGCCTGGTAAGCACAAGGTCCTCAGTTCAATTCTTGGTACCAAAAGAAAAAGATAAAGATAGTCCATATCCTGGGCCATAAAAGAAACTTTATTTTTCAAAATTTTATTTTATTTTATTTTTATTTTTATTTTTTTAAATTTTATTTTAAAGAGAAAAAAAAATCCAAAACAATATGATGGGAGGGTAACAATGGTTAATAGACTGCATATTGTTATCTTTAAATTATTTACTCAGAGTACAAGATACCGGCATTTAATTGTCCACACAATATTAGCACAAACGTATCTTTTCAATGAACTAAGAGAAATTAGTACTATAACTATTTTAGCTATCTTTTTTTTTTTTTTCAGTACCAGGAATTGATTAACTACCTTTATATATATATATATATATATATATTTTTTTTTTTCCCATAAAAGACACTTTAGAAAGTTTAAAAGAATTGAAATCACAGAGTTTATGTTCTCTGACCACAAGGAATCAAACTAGAAACCAATAAAAGGAAGATAAAAGAGAAATATCTAAACTAGGCGTGGTGGTGCATGCCTGTAATCCCAGCACTCGGGAGCCTGAGGCAGGAGGATCACTGCGAGTTTAAAAAAAGATTGAAAAAGGGGAAAAGTTTCAAATCAGTCACCTAGGCTCCTTTAAAAACTGCATAAGGCCTGAGGATGTGGCTGAGTGGTAAACCGCTTACCTAGGAGTCCCTGGGTTTAATCCCCAGGGGAGCAAAAACCAAAACAAAACAAACGGAAGCTATGTCAAGAAGCCAGGCAGTAGTGTGCACCAGATCTGTAGTCCCAATTGAAGAGGCTGAGACAGGGAGATCACGAGTTTGAGGTCAGCCTGGGCACTGTAGTGTGACTCAGTCTCTTGTTAAAAACAGACAACAGAAACAGCAGAGTGCATAAAGAAGATCAAAATGAACCCCAAAAGGCAGAAGACAAAGTGCAAATAGAAGCAGAAATCAGTGAAATTGAAAACAGAAAAACAATAGGGAAAATATATAAAGGGAGCTGGTTCTTTAAAAAGAGCGGTGAAATTGGCGAGTCCCTAACAAAACTGACGAAGAACAGAAAAGAAGGCACAAATCACCAGCCCTAGACATGAAACAGGGTATCATTACAGACTTTCTGACATTAAAAGGGTCATAAGGGAATACTGTGAACAGCTCCATGCACATAAATTTGATAAATTAGATGAAATGGACCAATTCCTTAAAAAGCACAAATTACTGTAATTTACTCAATATGAAATAGATAATTCGAGTAACCCTGTAACTATTACAGAAATTGAATCTATAACTTAAAAACTCCCAGGAAAGTAATCCCCAGGCCCATATGAATTCTATCAAACATGAATTCCAGGTACATTCTATCACACACCTTAGAAAAGAATTTGTGTGTGTGTGTGTGACAGAGAGAGAGAGGGAGAGAGAGAGAGAGAGAGAGAAGGTCTTGATCCATAATTCAGCCTAGCTTGAACTCACTATGTAGCCCTGCATCAGCTTCCCGAGTGTTGGCATTACAGGCGTGTGCCACCATGCCCGACAAAAAGAATTAACACCAAATGTCCAAAACCTTTTCCAAAAAATAGAAGAGGAAAGAATATTTCTCAACTAATTTTGTTATACCGGAGAAAGAAACCCAAACAAGAAGGAAGAAAATTGCAAACTAGTAACCCTCAAAACACAGGCACAAAAGTACTGAAAGTATTAGGAAATAGCAGTAAACTTGTATAAAGAAGAATTATTCATCCTGAACAAAGGGATTTACCCTAGACATGCAAGGTTAGGTCCTTATTTGAAAATCAGTCCATGTAAATCACCATATTAACAGGCTAGAGAAAGAAAAGAATAACATCACATTAATTGAGAACACATATTGGACAAAATTCAACATTCAAGGAGGATTCCACTAAAAATGGTGGGGTAAGGAGTTCTCTCTCTTTTTTTTTTTTTTTGGTTTTTTGAACTCATGACCTTGCACTTGCCAGGCAGGCGCTGTGCTGCTGAGCTAAATCCCCAGCCCCCAGTAGTTCTTTGTTTTGTCTTTTTGAGACAGTCTCGCTATGCAGTTCAGGCTGGCCTTGAGCTCACTTTGTAGCCCACACTGGTCTTGAACTCACAAGGCTCCTCCTGCCTCAGCCTCCCGAGTACTGGGATTACAGGCGTGCACCACCACGCCTGGCCTCAGCTAGGGACATATTTTAGCAGTTTGCTCACAGCTGTCCCACAGTCCTACCACTCTACCAGGTCCTAACCATGTCTATTATTGCCCTTTCATTTTTCATCCAGCTTCTATTTTTTTTTTTTTTGATACCAGGAATCAAACTCATGACCTCAGGCTGGCCAGGCAAGCGCTTATGCCGCTGAGCTATATCCCCGGCCCGCCCTTTTATTTTTTATTTTGCTTTATTTTATTTTTGTGGTACAGGGCACTGAACCCAGGGAGTGCTGAGCTGCATCCCCATCCCCACCCCCGTTTTTTTGTACTGGGAATCAAACTCAGGACCTTGCGCTTGCAAGGCAGGCACTGTGCCACTGAACTATATCCCCAGCCCCTCATCCCTTTTTATTTTTTATTTTTAAAATTTTTGGTTTTTTGAGACTGGGTCTCGCATGTAGTTCAGGCTGGCCTTGAACTTACTATGTCACCCAGGCTGGCCTCAAACTCATGGATTTTCCTGCCTCGGCCTCCTGAGTGCTGGGGTTACAGGTGTGTGCTGCCATGCCCACCTTGTTTTTTATTTTAAAACAGTATATCATGGGGCTGGGGATATAGCTCAGTGGCATAAGCGCCTGCCTGGCAAGCACAAGGTCCTGAGTTCGATCCCCAGTAGAGCACAAAAAAAAAAAAAAGGGGGGGATTAAGTTTTAGGCTGGGTATTTAGCTCAGCCACACAGCGCCTGCCTGGCAAGCGCAAGGTCGTGAGTTTGATTCCTGGTACCGGAAGAAAAAACAAACAAACAAAACAGTATATCTCTTAGTCTCCCAGGCTGGCTTTATGTCTGAATTTCCTGCCTCATCCTCCTGTATACCTAGGATTATAGATGCAGCTATCGCAGTTCCAACGGGAAATCAAGGCTGACACCAACACTGAACCCAGTATCCTGTTTTGTTTTTTTTTCCTTTTTGACACAGGGTCTGTCTATGCAGTTCAGGCTGGTGTTGAGCTTTCTTTTAGCCTAGGCTGGTCTCGAACTCCCAACGATCCTCCTGCCTCAGCCTCCTGAGTACTGGGATTACAGGCGTGTGCCACCACACCCGGCCTGAACCCAGCATCCTGGTACAGTCACTGTTGTTGTTCAGCTCTACGCAGCAGGCAATCTTGGAGTTGTACCTCGTAGCCTGAAAGGTGGTAGAAGATGTCATCAAGGCTGGGCATGGTGGTGCATGCACATAATCCTCGCTCTCGGGAGGCTGATTCAGGAGTTTGAGGCCAACCTGGGCTACACAGTGAGTTCAAGGCCAGCCTGGAGTGTATGGCAAGACCCTGTCTCAAAAAACCTAAACAAAATAAAACACAAAAAAGTCACCCGGTGCCTGTATCTCTGGTGAATCCTAGACGGGATAGTCAAGAGGCATTGCAGCAGCCCAAACTGGTGACTCAAAAGGACAGACCAGCCTTCAGCACCAAGAAAGTCATTAGCAGAACCTCAAACCTAAGAAGCCCTCTGTTATGCAGAGAATACAATCTGCGGGCCAGTTGCTGAGGCCACCAAAAAAAATGGATGCTATCGAAGGCCATACTCTCACGTGAAATAAATTGGACATGTATGGGTAAATACCACATTGCCTCTCTGGTGTGAGAAATTGAAAGTGTAAATAAGGACCAAAATGTAGAATAGGTACTGTGAAACAGGAAGAAAATGCTCAGATGGGGAGAGGAATGGGAAGGGAGGGGGAGGGCGAAAGGATGGGGGGGAGCAAAAAAATGAGAAAAGGAAAAAATGGAAACGAAGCTTTTCTAAATACGGAGGAGAAGAGGGGTTGAAGGGAGGGGAGGGGAAGGGGAAAAGAGGAAGTAAGATACCATGTACAGGTACAAATTCCCTATGGGAAATAGGATCATTATGTCTCCCTAAAATGTACCAATCAACTTAAAAAAAAAAAAGGAGCAACCTGACTCCCTAGGGAAAGAGCACCGCACAGTAACTGCTCTGAACAGCAAAGCAGGGTAAGTCAGCGGCCAGGAAAAGGTGGGGAAAAAGAAATGGTTGCCCCTCATCTTGACTTGTACCCTAATGGATGTGCCCATGGTTTTTTTTTTAATTTTAAAGAATAAAAGAAGGATAACATAATAATAGGGGGGACTTAGCAAATTACAGATAAAATGGTAGGAAATTATCAATGGTTATCATTTTACATATTATTGTCTATAAAATAGTTTCTCAGGAAAACAAATAGACAAATAATAGTGAGTTA
>NW_004955516.1:3744886-3766121 GCF_000276665.1 Chinchilla lanigera | reverse complement strand
ACCGGCGCTCCCCGCCCCAGGCTCCCCGTGCGCCGAGCTCTTCCTTTAGCATTGCTGCCTTGATGGCGTCTGAGGCCAGTGGCTGCTGTGCTGTGCCTCCGGGCCTCCAGGTCAGATTCACGCCCGCCTGCCCCGGGCACGGTGGCACCCCAGCGTATACTGTGCTCCTGAAGCCCGCGGAGAAGTACCAGTTCACAACTTCAAGGAGGCCTAAGTCCCTTTTGCACCCTACAAGGATGTGTCTCTTGGTGACTTCGGTGATCAACTGTGTGCCATTTGGGTAGGGCACATGGGAAGCCTGAACTGTGACTTGGCTGTAATTCTGCAGAAAATGCGGTCCTACACCCCAGTTGCCCCACTTTTGGTGGCTGGCATCCTGCCACTGGAAGTAACCTTTGTAAGTTACTTTTCTTGTTGCTGAGACAAAATACCCACAAGTTAAAGGGGGAAAGGCTTATTTAGCTCCGTTTGTAGAGGTTTCAGCCCACAGTCAGCTGGCTCCAAGACAGGGAAGCATGGCAGAAGAGAAACAGTTCATGGCAGGGCAGGCAGGAAGCAGTGAAGCGGCAGCAGCAGCAGCAGCTGGTGAGCTGTGTACCACTGAGGTACATACTCAGTTCTTTTCATAATTTTATTTTGAGACAGGCCCTTGCTAAATTGGCTGGGCTGGCCTTGAACTTGTGTTCCTCCTGCCTCAGCCTCCTGAGTAATTGGGATTATAGGAGTATGACACTATGTCTGGCTCCAAAGACTTCTCTTAGCTGCTGTCCTGGTCATGAGCAGAAAGGCCTTCCTCCCCTGGGCGTCCTACAAGGATGCAATGCCAGAGTTTATAGAGAGATTAGGTAAAGCTGTTGGGATCATTGTAATCAACACAGATCTGGTAATTCTGCATGGGCAGGTCCTGTGCATAGTTTGGGAAAGGTTTATTGACTTGGTGGTGATTCGTAAGGGCTTTGGTTTGGGTGTTCTTTCAGGGCTCGTTTGAGGGCCTTAGAGGTTCACCCTCACATACAAACGGGCAGGTGGTGAGTGGGGCTTTTCTGTTATAAGATGGTGGGGGTGGGGCTGTGGTTTTGTGGTTTTGTTTTTGTTTTCCATGCTTTCTTCTTCACAAGTCGAAGTCATTTCCTCTGGTTTCTGCTGTGTGACAGTGCCCAAGCACGACCCTTATGGGAGGGATCTGGGGCTGGGTGGACACGGCGAGGAAACACGGCAAAACAGAGAAACTGCTTTGGTGATTCTCGCCCAACCTCTGTGGGCAGAACCCCTGCCCAGGAGGACAGAGGTCATCCTTAGGCGGCTGATTTTGGAGAGAAGGTTGCTGGGTGACCACCATCCTGTGCACGTTCTCCCTCCGGGGTGGGGCCCAAAGCCTTATGTAGGAATAGTGGAGAAGCAGCCTCAGCTGAGGGGGCGATCAGACCAAAGCAGACACCACCAGTGGCTCCTGTTGATCTGCTGGTGATGCCATAGGTGTCTGAGAAAATGAAGGATCCCTGTGCCAGGAAGCAGCCATGTTGTCCAGAGGGATAGTGCCCAGTGAGAAGAGAAGGGAGAGAATGAAGTTCCCTGCCAGGCCTCTGTCAGCTTTGGGTAGAGCTGGGCCTGGTAGCAGACACCTGTAAACGCAGCACTTGATAGGCTGAGTCAGGAGGATTGCTGTGAGTTCAAGGCCAGCCTGAACTGAGCTATATAATGAGACCTTGTCTTAAGAAAAAACAAAACAACAAAATAACCAACTTTGGGTGTTGTTTCTTCCCTCCCTCCCTCTTTTCCTCCCTCTCTTTCTTTCTTTGCTTTTGGTGTTGTTCTATTGTTAATATTTCAGAGGAGACTTCCAGAAGCCCAGCCAGCTTCTCCGAAAGACTCACCCTTTGTCTGGAGTGAATTTCTATGTGCACCTTTGATTTTGGACAAATCAAACTTTACAGCCACTGACAGAGCTGCTGGAATAAGGGGCTGCTGTTTTCTACAGGGGAGGAGTGGAAGAGTTGCAGTAAGATTGTTTTGTTTCTTTTTTCAGTTTGTTTGTTTTTTTTTATTTGCTGCTGGGGTGGGAGTGGAGGGCCTAGGCCCTCCGGCAGGCTAGGCAACCACTTGACCACTGAGCAACGCCTACAGGTGGGTTTCCTTGTGTTTTGTTTTGGACTTGTTTTAAACTGAAATTGAGGCTGGAAATGGTGGCGCACACCTGTAATCCCAGCACTCGGGAAGCTGAGGCAGGAGGATTGTTGTGAGTTCGAGACCAGCCTGGGCTACAAAGTGAGCTCAAGGGCAGCCTGAGCTGCATACCGAGACCCTGTCTCAAAAAGACAAAAATAAATAAATAAACTGAAATTGGGCGGGTGGGTGCTGGTGATCCCAGGACTGGGTAGATTGAGGCAAGGAGGATTGTGAATTCAAGGCCCTGTGGGCTACATTGAGAAACACTGTATAGAGGAAAAGAGAGGGACAAGGAAAGAGAGTGAATGCTATGAAAAATTTATTATCAACAAATTTAGAACTTAGACAATGGCAAAACTCCTAGGAAATACAACCAACCCAAATTGACTTTGAAAAAAGTAGAAATCTTGAATAGTCCTATAAGCATTGAGGAAATAAAATCAGTATGTAAACATCAGGCACAAATGGGTTTATAAAGTTCTATTGAGCATTCAACATTATTAAAAATATATCTTTTCAACATTATTAAAAATTCTTCCAAGGACCAGAAATAGAAAGGAAATTCTCCAGCTAGCCAACTGTTACAAACTTGGTACAACTTTGATAACAAAAGCAGACAAGAAAAATGGAAGAGTAGAGCTAACTGTCAGGCCCTGGGTTCCATCCCTAGTACCAGGAAGAAAGAAAAAAATTAAAAAGATACAGAAACCCTGAACAACGTATGTGCAAGCTAAATCCAGTAAGAAACGGAACAGGTAAATGTCACAACCAAGCTGTACTTCTCCCAAGCATGTGAAGTTAAATTTTAGAAAACCTATTATTTTTATTCACAAAGACAGAAGAAAATTATCTAACAAATAGAGTAACGGTATTCAAGGCAATTCATTACCTATTTGGAATAAAATTGCCTAACACTCTAGGAATAGAAGATAACCTAATCAAAGTTTTTTTTTCCTTGTGTTTTGTTTTGGACTTGTTTTAAACTGAAATTGAAATTTGGTATCACTTGTGGTGTGATACCAAACTCACAGCAATCCTCCTGACTCAGCCTATCTTTCTTTCTTTCTTTCTTTCTTTCTTTCTTTCTTTCTTTCTGAGACAGAGTCTCACTGTGTAGTTCAGGCTGGTCTTGAACTCACTATGCAGCCCAGGCTGGCCTCGAACTCACGGCAATCGTCCTGCCTCAGCCTCTCGAGGGTGCCACCCCTCCAGGCCTAATAAAAATTATTTACCAAAAGATACAAAACAAGCCTAATACCTGCATCTAAAATATGAGAACATTACCTTTAAAATAAAGTCAGGAACAAAATAAGGACTATTCACACCTCTGTTCAACATCAGATTAGAGATCCTGTCTGGTTAAATAAGTGAGAAAAAGAATTCGTAATTTTTCTCAGGTTATAACAATTGGAAGCGGGGAAAGTGCCATTATTTGAAAACTCAAGGACATAATACCTGCTTTCAGTTCAGTGAAGATATTTACATTTATTTAGCTTTACATTGGTAATAGTGTGTCCCTTAAGGCCCTAACAATACTGGAGCTGAGCTTAAAGAAACACTAGTGGTGTCTGGTTTCTTGTGGCTGTTGTATTAAATTACTGTGAAGTGTGTGACAGTCATTTATTCTCTCACAGTTTGGGACGCTAGAAGGCATTCTGTTTTTGTTTTGCAGTACTGGTGACTTCATCTAGGGCCTTTGCACTGAGCTATATCCCCAAGCCTTTTCAAATTCTGTATTTTGAGACGGGGTCTCACGAAGTCACTAAGTTGCTCAAACTGGGCTCAAACCTGCCTCAGCCTCCCACAATCCTGAGATCACAGACCTGTGTCACCACGTGTAGTTCGGAGCCCTGAAGTTTGAAATCAAAGTGTCAGCAGGGCTGCAGTCCCTCTCAGGTCTAGGGGAGAAATCTCTCTTTGCCTTTTCCTGTACGTGTTCCTTGGCTTTCGGCCTCATCACTCTAATCTCCCCCTCCCTGTGTACCTTGCCTCCTCCTTGTCCCCGTGTCTCTCCGTTTGTGTGTCTCTTACAAGGGTACCTAACACTGAATTTATGGTTCACCTGGATAATCCAAGATAATTTCGCCTCAAGACCCTTGATCACTGGCCATGCGTGGTGGTGCATATCTATAGTCCCAGTACTTGGGAGGCTGAGGCAGGAGGATTGCTGTGAGTTCAAGGCCAGCCTGAACTATACAGTGAGACCCTGTCTCCAAAAAAAAGGTTCTTGATCACTCAGGTGCAGTGGTGCAGCCCTGTAATCCCAGCATTAAGGGAGGCTGAGGCAGGAAGATGGCAAATTGGAGCCTAGCCTGGGAATTTAGTGACTTGGTGAGATTCTGTTTCAGGAAAAAAAATTTTTTTTTGTTTTTGTTTTTTGCTTTTTCCACTATCAGGAATTGAACTCATGACCTTGCACTTGCCAGGCAGGCACTGTGCCGCTGAGCTAAATCCCCAGCCTCCCCCAAAAAACTTTAAAATTAGAAAATTTTAAGAAGAGTTGGGGATATAGCTCAGTGAGGAGGCCATGAGTTGCACCTATAGTCCTACGGGGAAAAATATCGTTAATTTAGCTTGGAGGGGTAGCTCAGTGGTAGAACACTTGCCTCGCCTGCTCAGGGCCCTGGGTTCCACCCCTAGCAGTGCAAACAAACTCAAAAAGATCCTTACTTTATCTAAGATGGCCCTTTCTTCAGTGCAGATGTGACCATAGGTTTTGGAGAAGGCACCATTCAAGCCACACCACAAGTGATACCAAATCCCTCAACAAAGAGAATCTCAGCTTTCAATATGACACAGACCACTTCTAATTCAAGACACAGGGGCCGAGGATGTCGCTCAGTGGTGGAGCACTTGCTTAGCATGCCTAAGGCCCTGGGTTTGATCCCCAGCATGGCAAAGAAAAGTAAAAGTAAAATTTATGCCGGGTGTGGTGGAGCACGCCTGTAATCCCAGCACTTGGGAGGCTGAGGCAGGGGGATCACTGTGAGTTTGAGGCCAGCCTGTACTGCAGAGCAAGACCCTGTGTCAAAAAGACAAAAAAAAAAAAAAAAAAAGTAAAATTTACGTGGTTAGAGTAGATTTAAGAGTGGCCCAGACATCCAGGTGTGGTAGCACATGCCTGTAATCCCAGCACTCTGGGAGGCTGAAGCAGGAGGATTGCCATGAGTTCAAGGCCAGCCTGGACTACAGAGTAAGACCGTGTCTCAAAAAAAAAAGGTAAAGAAAAAGAGTGGCCTAGCCACTCCTAGAGAAGAATGACAAGGTCGAGAATATCCTACTCCAAACCTTATAAATTGACAGCAATGAAGGCGCTATGACATTTGCATGGTCAGGGTACCCGAGATGGCTGCACTCAAACTTTTCACCTAGGCCGTGTGCTTACCAGTGAGTTATCATGTGTTCTGTAACACAGTGCTTATGTGAGCAAGTAGTTGTGTTATGTAACTTCCGGGCTGGCTTTGTGTGATACTGTACAGAAGGGAGTGGAACTTCGCAGCCCCGCTCCCCATGCTGCGGAGACAGTAAAGGCATGTCGGCCATTCCCGCAGCTCTTCTTTGGGCCGAACCTTCATGGCCTTGACGGGTGGCAGAACGACACTGGCTCCGAGATGAATGAACCCCTAGAACACAGCACAGTCTGCAGCCCAGGAAGGCATGAAACATAGAGACACTCGAGATATGACAGAGGCACGTTGCAAATGAACAGTTAGTACATTTAAAAAGTGGAGGGCCGGGGGTATAGCTCAGCCACACAAGCACCTACCTGGCAAGCACAAGGTCCTGAGTTCGATTCCCGGTACCAAAAAAAAAAAAAGTGGGTCTTTACTTCACCCGATGAAAAAATCACATCCTCACCTGGGCACGGTTGTGTATGCCTGTAATCCCAGGGACTGGGGAGACTGAGGCAGGAGGATTGAAAGTTCAAAGCCAGTAATCCCAGCACTCAGGAGGCTGAGGCAGGAGGATTGAAAGTTCAAGGCCAGCCTGGACAATTTAAGAGATCTTGTCTCACGGCATGGGTGTGATGGCACACACCTGTAATCCCAGCACTTGGGAGGCTGAGGCACGAGGGTCGTGGTGAGTTTGAGGCGAGCCTGGACTACAAAGTGAGTTCAAGGGCAGCCTGAACTACATAGCGAGACCCTGTCACAAAAAGAACAAAACAAAACAAAACAACAAAAAAAAAGAGATCCTGTCTTAAAATAAAAGAAAGCATTTTAAAAGGAGTGGAGATGAGGCTGGCACTGCGGTGCATGCCTGCGACGCGTGTCTGTAATCCCAGCTACCTGTGAGGCTGAGGCAGGAGAGCCACAGGTTTACACACAGCCTAGATGTTATGATTTATAATATCTAGGTGTCTCCCGAAAGCTTCATGTGCTCATAGGTGGGGCTTTTGGGAGGTGGCTGGACCCTCAGTGTGTGATACTGGATTAGTGCACTGATTGGTGTAGCATAGTTCTGGGCGTAGATCGTGGATTCGCTGAGGCGGGAAAACTCACGCTCTGTGTGTGTGGCACCAACCGATAGAATAAAAAGGGAAAGAAGGAAGGCTCCCGCTTGCTGCCTGGCGTGCCACGGACTGTTTCTCCGGTGCCGTGCTGCCCTGCATTGGAGCCTAGCGACTGAAACCTCGACAAACTGAGCTAAAATAATCCTTCCCTCCTTTAACTTGAGAGTGTCAGGTGTTTTGCGCTGGCAATGAGAAAGTTACTAAGACATGAGGCAACATAGCAAGGCCCTGTCTCAAAATCAAAAGTAAAGAACTACGGATGTAGCTTAGGGGTAGAGGGCTCGCCTGACGGGCGTGAGGCTCTGAGTTCCACCCCCAAGCCTGGCTGCGGGGTGAGGACTCGCTGCCCCAGCTGCTGTCAGCAAAGCAGTCCCTCTGCCGCCGCTGGACCTCGGGGACTGCCTCCGCTTCCGCGTCCGCCTCCCGTGCAAAGAAGTGCTTCGTCCAAGGTCCCCGTCCTTGCTCAGGGGGCCGCGACCAGTGATGAATCAGCCCAGCTCAGCCCCAGACGCTGTGAAGCGGGTTTGGTTAGCACTCAGCTGGGCAGCTGCTCCTCACGTGCCATCGGCTGGGGTCCTTCACTCGCTGCACTCGGTCCCGGGCGGAGCGAGAAGGTACAATAAGGCTGCACGCACACGAATGGCACCTAAGTTCTCTTCTGAGTGGCTGCTTTTTTTTTTTGGTAGTGCTACGAATGGAACCCAGGGCCTCACATATGCTAGGCAAGTGCTGTACTGCTGAGCTCCGCCTCCAGCTCTTTTCAAAATTTTATTTGGAGACAGGGCCTCACTAGGTAGCCCAGGCTGGCCTTGAACTTGTAATCCTTCTGCTTCAGAGAAAGTAGCTGAACTGCAGGTATGCACCACCATGCCAAGCTCAGGACATATTTTTTTTGTGTGTGTGTTTTTTGAGACAGGGTCTCACTATGCAGTTCAGACTGGCCTTGACCTCAGTTTGTAGCCCAGGCTGGTCCCAAACTCGCAATGATCCTCCTACCTCAACCTCCTGAGTGCTGGGATTACAGGCGTGCACCACCATGCCCGGCAGGACATATTTTTATGACTCTCTCAGAAACACAATTGATCATCATTCTGCAGGACTCCAGGGGTTACCATTCACTCAGATCTCAAAGCAGACAGCTCCCCTAGAGTCGTGCGGTACATAATCAATATAAAAAAAATTTAGGAAGTGGCAGGGGGATACAGTTTTTAAAATCAGGAAAGAGCTGGGCATGGTGGCACGTGCCTATAATTTCAACCGTAAGGAGGCTGAGGCAGGAGGATTACAAGTTCAAGGCCAGCCTGGGCTACATAAGTGAATTCAAGGGCAGCCTACACTACAAAGTGAAACCCTGTCTCAAAAACAAAACAAGCCGGGCGTGGTGGCGCACGCCTATAATCCCAGCACTCGGGAGGCTGAGGCAGGAGGATCATTGCAAGTTTGAGGCCAGCCTGGGCTACAAGGTGAGCTCAAGGCCAGCCTGAACTGCATAGCCAGACCCTGTCTCAAAAAGACAAAAACAAAACAAAACAACACAACCGGCAATCACATGACTGCAGGTTGCTTGGCCCTGAAGAGCCACGGTGTGCAGCCAGCTGTAAACAGGACTCCCTCCTCTAGAACACAACTCTCTTCCTACCCTCTCCGTGGTACCAGAGTACTGGATGCATCCAGTATGGCTTCTTGGATAAGGGTTTCTGCGTAAGTGAACAACACAGTGCAGGGGACTGGGGATTTAGCTCAGTGACACAGCGCCTGCCTGGCAAGCTCGAGGTTGTGAGTTCGATTCCCAGTACCGGAAAAAAAAAAAAAAAAACAACAACACAGTGCACTATCTGTAGTTTCCAAAGTGTGACATGGATTTAGGCTTTCAAAACGAATTTCTGTTGGCATTTAAACTTTTCTGTGACAGCCCGTAGTGAGGGTGAGGAGAGAAGAGGGGTGGGGCAGAGAGCGAAGAGAGGAGGGAGAAGGATGTGGCAGGTACACCCTCAGAAGTCATTAGGGGAGAGATTCTGGCTGTCCGAAGCTGTAAACCAGTGGGCGTGGTGGCGCCTGCCTGTAATCCCAGCATTCTGGGAGGCTGAGGCAGGAGGATTGGAAATTCAAGCCCAGAGTGAGAAACTTTATCAAGACCTTATCTCAAAATTAAAAACTAAAAGAAGGGGCTGGGAATGTAGGTCAGTGCAAAGGCCCTGAGTTTAATCCCTATTGAGACACAACACAGGCATGGACACACACACACATGCGGGTGTGGACCATAGAATCAGCAGTGAATGGAGTGGTACCTTGACAAAGATTATTTGCATCTGATAATAACTACTCCATCCAGGAATAGCTCACCTTGGATGGACTCCGCAAAGTTCCTGTTACACAGGACACGCGGACCTCAACGAAGGCCTATTTGGTTTTTGTTTGTTTGTTTTACTTTTTTTTGAGACAGGTTCTCACTACACAGCTCGGACTTGCCTTGAACTCATTCCTGACTCTTTTGCCTCCGCCTCCTGAACGCTGGGATTATACGCGTGCGCCTCCGTGCTGGGCCCGAGCTGGGTTCCTGGCATATCACGGCACAAAAGCATTTCAGGGCCCGTCAGGGAGAAGCACAGACAGAGTGATTAGGTAGAATCACAAAGCACACAGCTAGAGAGAAGAGTGCAGGTGCCTGAAGGCTGAGGCACAGTATGTTTAGGATTGCGGTGCTGATATGGCCTTGGGGTACCTGCAAGAAGGCTGATCTTGCATGTTTGTTTATTTATTTATTTATTTATTTATTTATTTGTCTTTTTGAGAAAGGGTCTTGCAGTGTAGTTCAGGCTGGCCCTGAGCTCACTTTGTACCCCAGGCTGGTCTTGAACTTTGCAGCAATCCTCCTGCCTCAGCCTCCCAAGTGCTGGGATTACAGGCGTGCGTCACCATGCCAGGCCTTCCCATGTTTATTTTTTGAGTTATCATTTACCTAGTGCCTGTTTCCTTAATGTCAGATTGCTCATTAGTGGACTAAAGCAAAATCTGACTTTATCAGCCAGGTTAAAACACAAACCATTGGCCGGGCATGATGGTGCATGCCTATAACCCCAGCACACGGGAGGCTGAGGCAGGAGGATTGCTGCGAGTTCAAGGCCAGCCTGGGTACAAAGTGAGTTCAAGGCCAGCCTCAACTACATAGTGAAACCCTGTCTCAAAAAGACAAAAAAAAAAAAAAAAAAAAAAAAAACCAGCAACAACAAAGAACAAAAAACATTTGTATGTTTGAAGTTTGGAGATTTGGTTCCTAACTAGTAACGTCTCTTTCAGAGCTGAGGCCTTTGGAATTTATGGATCTGTGGCATTAGAAGAAAAACATAGGCCAAATTTGTGGACTTACTATATTTTTAAGACTTATAGGAGCCAGGCATGGTGGCTCACACCGGTAATCCCAACACTCAGGAGGCTGAGGCATGAGGATCGCAAGTTTGAGGCCAGCCTGGGCTACACAGAGTTCGTGGTCAGCCTGGGGTATGTACTAAGACACTGTATTGAAAACAAACAAACCGCAAACATCACCCTTGGGGATTTAGGAGTGAGGAGCCTGGGAGAAAAACAGACCTGGGGTGAGAAAAAGCATTGTAACCTTAGGTAATTTTGTGTCATAAAGCTACAGCCTTCTTAAAATTACAGTTTGTGTGTGTGTGTGTGTGTGTGTGCGCGCACACGCGCGTATGGTACTGGAGCTTGAACCCAGGGCCTTTGCAGTGAACTGTATTCCCAGCCTTTTAAAAATATTTTTAGCTGGGGATAGAGCTCAGTGGTTCAAGCGCCTGCCTGGCAAGCACAAGGTCCTGAGTTTGATTCCTAGTACCAAAAAAATATATTTTTAATTTTTAATATTTATTTATTTAGCTTTTGAAACAGGGTCTCACTCTGTAATTCAGGCTGGTCTTGAACTCACTATGTAGCCCAGGCTGGCCTCCAACTCACAGTGATCCTCCTGCCTCAGCCTACTGAGTGATGAGATTACAGGCATGAGTCACCACCTCCAGCAAATATTTTTTATTTCTGAGACATGGTCTTGTTAGATTGCCCAGGCTGGGCTTGAACTTGTGAACTTCCTCCTCAACCTGCCAGCATTTTGGAATTACATGTTGGGCTGAAATTACAAGTTTTAAATTATAATTTCCTTGTCCCCTTTCTACCTATATTTATTCCTTCTATACTACCATAGTATTAGACAGTATATGATAGAAACAATATCTAAACAGCTCATTTTAGAAAGGCCGCAGGTAAGCTTATGAACAAAGAAGGAAGAAATAGTCGGCTTCTCCTTACAAGACAGAAGGTGCAACGTTAAGGAGGCTTAACCAAGAGTAGGAAATATAATAAAAGCTCTACCCAGGTATGGTGGCCCATGCTTGTAACCCCAGCACTTGGGAGGCTGAGGCAGAAAGATTGCTGCAAGTTCGAGGTCAACCTGAACTACATAGACTCTGTCCCAGGAAAAAAACCAAATAAATAAATAAATAAATATTAACAAGTGCTGGCAAGGAGATGGAGAACAAAGTATCCTTGCAAACTGTTGGCGGGAATGTAAATTAGTACAATCACTACGGGCAACAGTACAGAGTTTCTTCAAACAATTAAAAATTGAAATACCATGTGACCCAGCAATTCCACCACTGGGTGTAGAGCTGAGGAATTCAGAGCCACGTTCAGAAGAGACATCAGCACTACGTGTTTATTTTTTATTTAATTTTAATTTTAATTTTTTTCTGGTACCAGGAATTGAACTCACAACCTTGCGCTTGCCAGGCAGGTGCTGTGCCGCTGAGCTAAATCCCCAGCCCTGGCACTGCATGTTTATTACAGTACTGCTAAAAGTTGTCAAGAAATGAAAACAACCTTCCTATCAGCTGATGAATGATAGAGAAAATGTGGTCCATGTATACTGTGGAATACTATTCAGCCATAGTAAAGGATGAACTCCTGTCATTCGTGACAACATGGATGGAACTGGAGATCATTATGTTAAGCCTGGCACAGAAAGAGAAGCAGCACATGATCCCACTCATATGCAGAATCTGCAAAAGTTCATCCCATAGGATTTGAGAATAGAACAGTGGTTGCCAGAGGCTGGGGAGAGTGGAGGGGCAGTGTTGATCAATGGGTATTAAGTTACAGTTAAAAGAAAGAGTTCTGATGTGCCATTGGGGCACGTATATATAATGATACTGTATTATATCCCTTTTTTTTTTTTTTGGTACTGGGAATCGAACTCAGGACCTTGTGTTTGCCAGGAATTTTATATGTTGTTGTTGTTGTTTTGTACTATATATCTCAACAAACTAGAAAGGATAATGAATATTTCACTCTGAAGAAATGAGAGCTGGCCATGGTAGCGTATAACCCGTAATCCCAGCATTCTGGGAGGCTGTGGCAGAAGGACTGCAAATTTGAGTCCTGGGCAATTTAGTGACTTACTGAGACCCTGTCTTAAAATAAAAACCTTATTTATTTATTTATTTATTTATTTATTTATTTATTTATTGTCTTTTTGAGACAGGGTCTCGCTATGCAGTTCAGGCTGGCCTTGAGCTCACTTTGTAGCCCAGGCTGGTCTCAAACTCACAATGATCCTCCTGCCTCAGCCTCCCGAGTGCTGGGATTACAGGCGTGCGCCGCCACGCCCAGCATGACAGAGATATTGTAGATACCTGAAACGGTGGCAGATATCATCATAGCATGCCTTTGTGACAAAAAACACTGAGAGAGGAAGAGGGCGCTGTTGAGCGACCACTCACTGAGTTTGTACCGTGACTGAATATGAAAGACTCCTTAGGTGCCTTGACCAGTGAAAGGGCGATCGTTGCTATTGTCACAGCAGTGTTGAAAGAGCTTGTTTCCTCTTAAGCTTCCTCAATTTCCATCCAGCACTTTCAAGAGTCACTCAGAAGCTAAGGTGACATAAATACCTCGAGGTTCATTGAGCACTGTCTCCTCAGAGGATCAGCGCACCGTTCTTAAGAGGTGGTTTTTGAGAAAACTGGACGCATGCGTGTGGACCACTTCGAGTCACTTGTGATAGGATGTAAGAAATGGAATAAGGGATGTTTCAACAAAGAACACTTCTACGAGAGAAGACAGAGATCTTAAAAGAAACTGTATCTGAATGAAATCCACTCAGAGCTCACTTCCTTGCAGACTGGTCTGTAGATGTAGTGGAATCTATTGTGTGAGTTTTAGGCAGAGGATTTTTCCCCACAGATCTTTCCAAACATTGAGTCAATGGCAGGAGAACAGAATGCTTCCGATTTTTTTTTTTCTGCTGCCAGGGATGGAACCCAGGGCCTTGAACATGCTAGGCAAGCACTCAACTGCGACAGGCTTTGGGGGTACTGGAGTCTCCTTCTAGAGGTGGTGTCGTGGTTTGGGGTTTTTGCAAGGGGAACAGTATAATACGGGACACATATTTTATAAGATTATTTTATAATAGTCACCCAAAGAATCATACAAAGAGTGCAGGAAATCTGTCCACACACTAAAGACCAAAGAATCCAGCTGAGGGCCTGGGTCCCACGGTAATGTCCTGTGTGAATTCAGCGGAAGACCTAGAGCCCATAACAATGCCTCCCACAAGTCCAGCTGGAGGCCTAGAGCCCACGACAACATCTCATGCAGGCCTGTTTCACGGATCTGCGCTGGGAAGGCCCCAAGGTCAGTGGTGGAAGCTAGAAAATCTGTGCCAGCAGGATGAAGGATCTGTGCTAGCAGGCTGAGGGATCTGAACTGGAGCCAGGAAGTGACGCTCAAAGAAAGAACCAGAGCTCCTCCGAAAGGTACCACAGCCATCCTCAGCAACAGTGAGGTCCCGAGCTCCTCTGATGATGGGGAAAGCTGAGTTCCCATCAGGAAAGCCAAGAGGACAAGCTTCTCCAGGAGACTGAGCAGTGCACCATCCTCCCCTCCAGAGCCGGGAAGCAATGCTCAGGGGGAGGACCAGAGCTCCCCCAAAGTGAACCAAAGCCATTCTCGGCAATAACGAGAGGTCCTGAGCTCCTCCTCTGATGAGAATAGCCAAGTTCATCAGGAAAGCCAGCATGACAAGCTTCTCCAGGAAAACCAACAGCTCCCTACAGCTTACCTCTGCTTCCAACAGGCTCCCAGCAGCTTCTACCAGCTCCCAACAGCCTTTCTCACCTCCCGACAGCCTCAGAACTTCTCCGGTTCTGCCTCTTATGCTGCTGGCAACAGTCCTCAGGTGGGCTTCCACACCCAGCACCACACTGATTCAGTTCACCTGGGTGTTATAAGTTAACCACCAGTTGTCAGTCCACCACAGGTGGTTTCTAGGTTTTCTGTCCTGAGCAAAGAATTGGTCAGGACAAGTGCAAGGTTTTACATTTATTAAAGGTGGGGAAAAAAAAAAAAAAAAAAAAAAAAAAGGTGGGAAAAGAGACATGCTCTGCACAGTGAAGGTGGGCCAAGTAAAAGTAGGAAAAGAAATGTGCTATACAGTGGAGAGCAGACTACTGTGAAAGAGAACGCAGTAGCCAAGACCTCAATGGTGAGGGTCCTTTTGCATCTCCCACTACTCGAGCTGTTGTCAGGTCTAGGCTGTCCTGTCCAAAACTGCTGAGTTCTCACGAGAAGTCCACATGCAGAGCTTTGGGGACTGTCCTGTGCATGTGTCCTGGGATTTTGGGATCAACACGCTGCACCCCTTTCCCAGCCAGCCTGCCATGCCCTAATCTCCTGCGACAATCCATGGTCCAGTGTTGTGCAAAAGCCTGTCCGACCAAGAACAATCAGCACAGAGAAAGCAGCACTCTCCATGCTAGTGGGGGACCAGCCTCTCTCCCTGTCCTCCCAGAAGGCAACCCTACCTCTGTTTTCACCTTGAGCCAATAAATTTCTTTGCCTAAAGTGGTTCAAGGTGAGTGTCTATCATTTGTAGCCCCAAGAGTTCTAAAAGTTGAACATTCTTTACACAGACTTGTGTGCTATTGTGATATTAATATTTGGTCTGTATTCTCATTTCCTGGCCTATAACTCCTGAAAGCCATGGAATCTACCAAGTGCTGTCCTTTTGCATGCTAACAATTGGCTGATGCCCAGCAGCACCAGGGTGGATAGCCTGTGGATGAGGGTTGGTCACCTGACAGACCAGGCGGGATTAGAGGGTTGGACTTTCAGCCCCATCCCCCAACCTTCTGGAAGCGGGAAGGGCTGGAGGTTAGATTTAGTACCAATGATCAGTACTTTAATCAGTCCTGCCTTGGTAATGGAGTCTGTGTAAAATGCCCCAAAAGGCCTGGATACCAAGAGGTCCAGGATGGTCTTCCAGAAAGGGGAAGAGGGCTGCATCTGCATGTCCGGAGAGTCCCAGTCCCAGGAGGATAGACGCTCCTGAGCTCAGAACTTCTCACTCTGCAGCAGGAATGCAGCAGCTTGCCTCAGTGATAACAGAAACTGGAAACGGAGGTGATGGCACCAAATCTCAGGCTAAGGAAGCAAACCGGAGGTGGGGGCGGCACTGATGCTGTCGTCACAGCGCTCCCTGCTGAGGCAGGAAGACCGTGTGGCTAAACCCGGCTGGGAAAGCAGGCGTGACAGGAACCCGAACCCGTGCACAGAACAGATCCCGAAGCCCTGCCCGTGGGCTGCGTGCAGGAACTTGAGCAGGTTTTGATAGGATGGCCTAGACCCGACGTCAGCCTGAGGAGTGGGTGATACAGAAGGGACCGTCCACACTGAATTTTGGCCGCTGTGTTTTCCCTTGCATGGTGGCCGCCCTCACACTGTATGGTGTATTTCTTTTCTTTTACCTTGCCCAACTTGCTCTGCAGAGCCTGTTTCTTTTCCTGTCTTTAGTAAAACTTTGCTATTGTTTGTTGCTTGTCTTGACCAATTCTTTGCTCCGGACAGCAAGAACATAGAAACCACCTCCCGAGGGGGACTCCAGCACCCCAAAACCTGATAACACTCTTTCTCTCCTCCTCCTCCTTCCTCCTTTCCCTCTTCACCTCCTCCCTCCTTCTCCCCCTTCTTCTTTATTTATTTTGAGACAGGGTCTTACTAAATTGTCCATCTGGGCTTGAACTTGTGATGCTCCTGCCTCAGCCTCTCAGAGCACTGGGACTGCTGACATGTGCTATCACACCATACCCAAGGTCTCTCATTAATAAACCCCTTCACAGTAACTAAGTCTCAGAGTCTGCTTCTCAGGGAATCCAACGTGTGACATCAATTTTTAAAATTAAATTAAATTAAATTTTTTTTTTTGTCTTTTTGAGACAGGGTCTCACTGTGCAGTTCAGGCTGGTCTTCAACTCACTTTGTAGCCCAGGCTGGCTTCAAACTCGCAACGATCCTCCTGCCTCAGCCTCTCGAGTGCTGGGATTACAGCCGTGCGCCACCATGCCTGGTTGTGACATCAGTTTTTAATGCCTGTTAGGAAAACTGGATGTAAAACTCTGTTGGGGTCTTTTTGTTTGTTTTTTTTGTTTCATTTTTGAGACAGGGTCTCGCTATGTAGTTCAGGTTGACCTTGAACTCACTAGGTAGCCTAGGCGGACCTCAGATTCCCAGTGATCTTCCTGCCTCAGCTTTCTGAATGCTAAAATTACAGGTGTGCGCCACCACTCCCGGCCTGCTGGGGTCTTACATCAGTTACCTTTCTACAGCCACAGCCATATCATCACATGCATTTCCTTTCAGAAATGATGTTGGCAGTCACCGGTGACACCTTTTTGCTCATCCCAACAGCCTAGGGGACAAGTCCAACTCTGCCCGTGAGGTTTTCCCTAAAGGTGACCGAGTTGGTCTGAAGAGATGCGGTCTTTCTGTAGGCCTCCGCCCATGGCTCAGCCACACTCACCCACCCAGTTCACTTATGCACATCAGGGATCGGGTGCTGCTCAGTGGCAGAACGTGTGCTTAGCATACGCAAGGAGGAAGCAGAGGGAAAATGGAAAGGGAAAAAAATGTCTTGAATACGTGCTGAGGCACTGTGCTAACTTTTGGTGCTTCTAGCTCCAGTGCTAACCGTCAGCTAGGCCCCTCTACACATGTGCTTTGGAGGTCATTTACCATCTAAACCATACTATATGCCAATTAAAATTTTAAAAATTTTATTTATTTATTTATTTTTGGTCTTTTTGAGACAGGGTCTCGCTCTGCAGTTCAGGCTGGCCTTGAGCTCACTTTGTAGCCCAGCTTGGTCTCGAACTCGCAACGATCATCCTGCCTCAGCCTCCCAAGTGCTGAGATTACAGGCATGTGCCACCATCCCCAGCACTAAAAATTGTATTTAAAAAGAGATGAAAACACAAATGAACTTTATTATAGGAACACTAAGGTGCATGGATTGCCTTAGAATTCTTCAGCTGTTATTTGAGTCCAAACACCACAAATGAAGCTTTGTCTGTAGTTTGATTTCCCATACGGTGCTCAGCAGAGAAACGTGGCCAACCAGAGTGCTGTCAGAGGTCTCTTCAGTTCCCGGCACTGCTGAGACTTCACAAGCAGACATTCTGGGCTCTTTGACTTTGTGATGAATTGATGAACTGTGGGCCACGACGTGGAAATTCTTGGTTCCAGCGACGAACCAGATTTTTGCCTTAAACTGGTGTTCAGTCCAACATTTCTTAAGCTCTTTGTTCTAAGTAGTGTGTGAATACAGAGCCAAGCAGAGCATATTCCAGCCCTTGCAATGCCCAGAGGCAGATGAAAGCAGCCACCAAATGACAAAATCAATAGAGACACAGCTATAATAAAGGGAAGATGGCTGGGCGTGGTGGTGCACGCCTGTAATCCCAGCACTCGGGAGGCTGAGGCAGGAGGAGTGTTGCGAGTTTGAGACGAGCCTGGGCTACAAAGCGAGCTCAAGGCCAGCCTGAACTGCATAGCGAGACCCTGTCTCAAAAAGACAAAAAAGAAAAAAGAAAAAAAAGGGAAGAGTGGGAGGACCTGGAATTTGGGCCCCTCCCATGTGCCGGGCACCTCCCTTGCCCGTGACCTCTCTGTTTCTCCCTTTCTTTCTCATTCTTTTTCTCGCCCTCTCCTGTGATGCGAGGAAATGAACCCAGGACTTTTTGCACCCTAGGCAGACACTCTGCCATTGAGCTACATCCCTGGCACCTTCAGTGTTTTTTATTTTATGTTATGTTTTTGGTACCGGGAATCGAACTCAGGACCTTACACTGACCAGGCAGGCACTTGTGCCGCTGAGCTATATCCCCCGCTCAGTTTTATTTTAAAACAGGATCTCGCTAAGCTACCAGGGCTGGCCTTGAACATGTGGTCCTCCTGCCTTGCTAGTAGCGGGGATTACAGGCATGCGCAGCTGTGCCTGGCTGTGCCCCCCGCCCCCATGCTCACCATTCTGCGGAGTACGTGCCTGCCCCATTTAAAAGGTGCTGTTCCACTGATGAAACAGAACCTGTGGTCGCACAGCTAGTAAGTGAAGGCAGGTCAGCCCCCACCCCACCGCGACCTGCGGAGTCCACGCTCTGTCCCCTTCAGCCTGGCGCTCCCGTGGTACCGTACTGCGGAGAGGGCGCCGAAGGGAGAGCCGCGCTGCTGGGCGGAGGGTCAGGGACAAGCTCGTGGAACAGGTGCTGTTTAGGGGAGGCTATGAAGTGTGGGTAGGAAAAAAAAAGTGTGGGTAGGATTTAGCCAGCAGGAGATTCCCGGGAGGGTATTCTGGGTGGAGTGAATGGCACCGTCAAGAATTCCAAGGTGACAGGCATGGTGGCACAGGCCCATAATCCCCGTGCTCTGGGAAGCTGAGGCAGGAGGGTCATAATTTCCAAGCAGTTTAGCAAAGCTCTGTCTCAAAAAAGTATTTAAAAGTGGGGGTGGATGTGGGGTGGGGGGTGGACTGGCAACTGGTGGTCAGCTTGTAACACCCAGCAGAACTGAATCGGCGTAGTGCTGCGGGGAGGGCCCACCTGAGGGTTTTGGCCGACAACATAAAGGAGAACGGGAAGAAGGAGGGCTGTTGGTTCTTCTAGAGGAGCTCCTCACGCTGGCTTTCCTGATATGGACTCGGCTGTTCTCATTGTCCTAGGAGCTCGGAACCTTGTTGTCGCTGAGAATGGCTACAGTTCACTTTGGGGGAGCCCTGGTCCTCACTTTGAGCGTCGCTTCCTGGCTCCAGTGCAGATCCCTCAGCCTGCTGGCACAGACCCTTCATCCCGCCGGCACAGACTTTGTAGCTTCTACCACTGACCTTGGGGCCTTCCCAGCGCAGATCTGTGAAACAGACTTGCATGAGGCATTGTCGTGGGCGCTAGGTTTTCAGCTGGACTCGTGTAGGACACTGCAGTGGGATCCAGGCCCTCAGCTGGATTCTTCGGGTCTTTAGTGTGTGAATAGATAAATTATGTGTCCTGTATTACATTGTTTTCCTAGCAAACCCTGGCTACAACAGTGGGGGTGGTTGGAGATGTAGCTCAGTGTGAAGACCCTGGGTTCAGTCTGCAGTAATGAGAAGATGTGTGTGGGGTGTCCCAAGGTACAGGAAAGGCCCGAGGACCTGTAAGGTGTATCTTACATCAGGTTCCCCAGGCAGCTAAGCCCCTCTGGGAAGAGAAGGAGGTAGGACTGTGCAGAGGAAAGTATTGGCTTTGATACAGTCCCCCAAATGCCCTAGCCAATCTCATGCGTTGTTCTGAAGCCAGGGTGCCTTTTCCGAGAGAAGGGGGACAGGTCTCTATAGCACAGTCACTCAATGTGGCTGCCCCTGAGAAAGGAATGTGAGGCTTGGGGGAGGTGGTTTTTCAGCTGAGAGCGATCCCCAGGGAGCGATGCATCTGAGGGCCATCGTCCCCCAGTGCTTCCGGCGGCTGGGGGCTGAGTACCTGCATCCTGGACAGGAAATCTGAGTGGCCCAGCAGAAAGTCGCTTCTAACGCGTGCCCTGGGCGGTGGGCGAGTGGAGGAGGGCAATCGTGCGAGTAGGAGTGATAGCGGATGAGGCTGATGGGAGATGAGATAGGGGAACCCTGAGACACTGCATCTTTTTTTCTCTTTTTGTGTTTTTGTTTGTTTGTTTTTGGTACTGGGAATCAAACTCACGATCTTGCGCTTGCTAGGCAGGCCCTTGTGCCGCTGAGCTATATCCCCAGCCTTTTTTTTTTTTTGCTTTTTGAGACCGGGTCTCACTCCGTAGTTCAGGCTGGCTGTGAACTCACTGTGTAGCCCAGGCTGGCCTCAAACTCACAGCGATCCTCCTGCCTCAGCCTCCTGAGTGCTGGGATTATAGAAGACATTGCATTTTGTAAGACGAAAAAGTCATTAAGTTCTGGAGGAGGCAAGGGCACGGCCAGAAGTTGCACCATCATAACCTGTGCCGCTCTGAGGTGAGAGGCACCTAGGAGAACCAGTCAGCATCGGTGCCCACGGTGGAAGTGGACAGTGCAGAGGGGAGAAGTAAACGGGGTGGCAGGGACGGGAAAGGGGACGGAGGTGGCAGAAGCATTGAGGGTACTGAGATGCTGTGCTAAGCACTTTCCATAAAAGCCCTACAGGACTGAAAAGGAGGTAATACCTCACCATGATTCCACTAAGCCATGGACTACTCCCCAGCTTTTCAGTCTAATTTCCACACGGGCAGGGATTTTTGTTGTTTTCCCAGCATCTAAAATGATGCCTGAGGCTGGGGATATAGCTCAGCAGCACAAGTGCCTGCCTGGCAAGCGCAAGGTCCTGAGTTCGATTCCTGGCACCAAAAATAAAAAAAAAATGATGCCTGACGGATAGCAAGTGTTCACCCCAGTTACCTTTCCTGTGGTTCCGCTCAGTTACAGAACCTCCAAAGTGTCGGTGCCTCGCAGCAGTAAATGTTCACCTCTTGCTTATGGTCGTGCAGTCAGCCATAGCAACTCTGTTCCAGGCAGTGGGCTGGCTTGAGGTCTGCTGTGTGTATCTTCTTATGCCAGGGACCTGGCCGGAGACACGGGGGACCTGCTGTTATTACAGTGGGGGGCAGGGGCCCAAGAAGGTTGGAAGAATTTGCAATGCTTCTCAAAAGCGTCTGCTAGGATCTGCACACTGTTTCGCTCACCAGGTCCATGCCGCTGGTGTAAGCAGTTCGTGTGAGCAAGCGTCACCTCATGAGGCCAGGTGACATATTCCTCCTCTGGGAGCTGGGGGAAGCGGAGTGAATATTTGCTGAACAGCAATGAAATGTACGATAATGCTCAGTAAATGTTGGTTGAATGATTGTATGACTAAATCTAAGTGTACCCATACAGGGCGATCCCTCATCCATCCCATTAAGTAAAAAAAGGCAAGGTGCAAAGCCAGGTATATACGAGGATCTAATTTGCGAACACACATACCCCAAACAAAGCCATATATTGATATATACACAGTTTTTTTTTTTTATTTTAAAGAATAAAAGAAGGATAACATAATAATAGGGGGGACTGAGCAAATTACAGACAAAATGGTAGGAAATTATCAATGGTTATCGTTTTACATATTATTATCTACAAAATAGTTTCTCAGGAAAACAAATAGACAAATAATAGTGAGTTAGAGACAAAAGAGGTAGGAGATTATCAAGAGTTGTTGT
>NW_004955516.1:3717424-3743444 GCF_000276665.1 Chinchilla lanigera | reverse complement strand
GGGAGCCAGCAGGCAGGAAGCTAGCCAGCCAGAAGGCTGGCGCTCCCCACCCGCAGTGTCGCTTCAGCACAGGGAGTATGACTGGGTAGGAATCAAAGGGAACATTTGCTTTTTTCCTCCTTTGAAGTGTTTTCCCAAGAAGGTATTTATGCTTAATTTGCATTTTAAAAAATTGTTGTTAAAAAAAGAAGACAATGGAATGAGGTAATGTCCATTGTGAAGCTCCTCGCACAGCCTGCGTTGGAAAAATGTCAAGTGAGTAATTTGGAGGAAGGAAGTTAATGTCACGGTAAGAGTGACAAATTAATAACAAAATGTGCCCTAACTCTTATAATTGTTCAGTTAGCGCTCTGACATTTAAAACATATTACAACCTTTATGGTAAGTACCTTTGTCTGGCTTATGGAACGATTATGAAATTACTTTAACAGTACCTTGCACTCAAGTCGAAGAAAGAACAACATTTACTTAACCCGCGCCACGTACATAATAGATACTCAGCGTTTCTTGTACTTAATAGGCAAAAGTCCTGGCAAATCTATTAGCAGTGTATTTGCAGTTCACATGGGACTACTCAGTCTCCTCCATCGAGACTAATATCCTCTAAATGCCATTCTTTGCCTTGAGGATGGGACAGTAAGTCATACTGTGAAATAAATTTGCCAGTCAACTTTTTACCCTTTTCCTAATGCCTTCCCAGGGTGGCCGTGGGTGTAAGCCTCTTAGAGACAGTACCGCTTTATTAAGTAATGTCTTGGAACATCCTGTCAGGGTTGTGATGGCCGCTGCTCATAGCTAACATCTCAGCAAAAACGCGAAGGATCACAGAGGGGCCCAAATGAGTAGCTCAGTGGTAGAGCTCTCACCTAGTGTGCTGGAGGCGTGCGTTCCATCCCCGGCATCAGCACCACAACAAAGAAAAGTGTGTGTTGATGGGGAAGGGGCTCAAAACGTTTGATAGTGAAGCCTTAGAAAAGTAGACAGGTCAATAAAACTGCAGTTCCTCACCGATCACCGCATACATTGCATCTGGGACTTTGGATGAGTGAAATACATTGCAAAGAACAAATACTGACTGCACTCCTCCCTCCACAAAAAGACAGCCAAAAGCTCATTTTAAAATTTGGTGTAGGCCAAGCATGGTGGCGTACGCCTGTAATCCCAGCACTTGGGAGGCTGAGGCAGGAGGATCATTGCAAGCTCAAGGCCAGCCTGGGCTACACAGTGAGCTCAAGGCCAGCCTGAACTGCATAGTGAGACCCTGTCTCAAGACCAAAATAAATAAATAAAATAAAATTTGGTGTGTTTCATGTAAATACTGCCTTGTTTCTCTGGTGTGAGAAACCGAAAGTGTAAAGAAGAACCAAAATGAGGGGCTGGGGATTTAGCTCAGCGGCACAGCGCCTGCCTGGCAAGCGCAAGGTCGTGAGTTCAATTCCTGGTACCAGGAAAAAAAAAAAAAAAAAAAGAACCAGAATATATAACAGGTATTGTGAAATAGGAAGAAAATGTCCAAATGAGGAGGGGAACAAAGAAGTGGGGAGGGGGAAAGGAAAGAAGGGAAAAGTAAGAAAACGAGAAAAGAAGGACAACATGGAAACAAAGCTTTTGTAAATGGGGAGGGGAAGAGGGTTTAAGGGAGGGGAGGGGTGGGAAAAAAAAAGAAACAAGTTACCTCATGTACAGGCACAAATTCTCTACAATGAGTGTGATCGTCATACATACCTAAAATGTTCCGATAAAATCTGATTGGAGAAAAAAAATTTGAAGTGTTTGTTTCCAGGGCTAGGGCCAGGCGTGAAACCCAGGGCCTTGCTCATGCTAGGCCAGTGCTTTACCACTGAGCTATATACCCACGCTCCAAACTTTAGCACTTTTAAGGGATCTTTAAGGTGGCTCTAGGGCTGGGGATTTAGCTCAACGGCACAGCGCTTGCCCGGCAAGCTCAAGGTCGTGAGTTCGATCCCCGGGGCGGGGGTGGGGTGGGGTGGGGTGGGGGTGTAAAGGAAATGTGCAGATTATTTGGGGCTGGGGATTTAGCTCAGCGTCACAGTACCCTGCCTGGCAAGCACAAGGTCATGAGTTTGATTCCCGGTACTGGAAAAAATACCAAAAAAAAAAAAAAAAGGTGGCTCTTTACTTTGCTGTTAATCATTCTGCTTTGGGTGTTATTCTCAAATTTGCAGGTAGGCTGCAAAATTCAAATTGGTTGAATTATCCAAGGCTGAGCTCCTTAGTGAGACAGGCTAACGATAATCACATTCATAGGAGGCTCACTTACAAACTAGCTCATGAGCTTATTCATTTACTCTTACTTGACCAAACGTCTCCCAGAGCACCGGTCTCACCTTCCATCTGTACCCCTTCCCAGTAAAGAAAAGCTAAATTAAGACCAAATGATTGGTTGACAAACACCGGATTCAAGAAGGGGGAATTACACAGTTTAAATAAAGGTTATTGATTTGGGGCACCGCGGCAAGCTCACAGCTAATGAAAATATTTGCCTGGCTTATTTTATACTCAGTCGGTGCATCACAGCCGGCTTCTTCCTTGATGGTCCGTAGGGACCCTGACAAACTATCCTCATCACCGCCTCATTAAGAGTTCACTTCCAGTGTTGGCCTGGCTCTTAGGGGTGTCCCTGATCACTGACTGATCTTGGTTTCCCGCTGTACTGTTGAAGATGGCTCTTTCAATAAAAAGTGTTGGGCCAGGGAAATTGCTCAGCAGTGCAGCGCCTTCCCAGCCAGCGTGTGGCCCTAGGTTCGATTCCCGGTACCAAAAAACGAAAGCATTAGAAAGTTAAAGCTCAAACTAGTTTGAGCAAAGAATGGAAGTTATTTGCTCAACTTTGAACCAAATTGTTAGGGTTTAAACTGGAAGTGTCCCCCAGAGACTCATGTATGGGGGGCTTGATTCCCCAAGGCAGCAATGTTCAGAGGTGGGGCTTTCAGTCTGATTAGGTCATAGCGTCCTGACCACATCTGTTGACTAACCTGGTTAACCTGTTGGTGAGTTCATAGCAGAACTGCTCATAGGTGGGGTCTATAGGAGGAAGCAGGTTACTGGGGTGTGCCTTTGAAGGCTGTATCTTACGTCGGACTCCTTCCATCTTTCTCTGCTTCCCAGCTGCTGGGAGGTGAACAGTTTTGCACGACCACGACCTTAGCCACGATGTCTCTGCTTTGCCACGGGCTTGGAAGCAAGGGAGCCAAGTGAGCAGACACGGAACCATCTGAAGCTGCGAGCTAACATGTACCATTCCTCCTTCACCGTGTATATTTCAGATACTTTGTCTCAGCAACACGAAGCTGACTAGTATATAAAAACAGTAGCCAAAGGGCTAAAAAGGGCTGATTGTACAGTCCTGGATTGCTCAGCCTCCTGCAGGATTAGTGTCACTCGCAAAAAATCATAAGGAGTGAGGAAGGACAATTTCTCCAGTGAAGACTGATTGCGTGCTGGGCAGGTAAATAACGGCAGTACTGCATCGGCAAGCAGAAACACCAAAACGACACACAGGATTTGGAGGCAGATTTATTTAGGTTGATGGGCACTGATCGGGATCACTCCCAGAATATCAGGCCCCGATCTCTGGTGGTCTGGCTCTTATATAGAATAAGCAAGCCGGGCGTGGTGGCGCACACCTGTAATCCCAGCACTCAGGAGGCTGAGGCAGGAGGATCGTGCGAGTTCGAGACCAGCCTGGGCTATAAAGTGAGCTCAAGGCCAGCCTGAACTGCATAGTGAGACCCTGTCTCAGAAAGAAAAAAAAAAAAGGATAAGCAAGCAGGGAGTACAGAGGCAGAATGGCTTGTTAACTTAATATTTTATTTTATTTTATTTTTTGTCTTTTTGAGACAGGGTCTCACTATGCAGTTCAGGCTGGCCTTGAGTTCACTTTGTAGCCCAGGCTCATCTCCAACTCGCAAGGATCCTCCTGCCTCAGCCTCCCGAGTGCCAGGATTACAGGCATGCGCCACCACGCCCGACTAAAACCTCAAATTTCAAATGTTGATAGGTTCATGATTGGTGCCTGGTGAAGATATTATAGTTAGAAGAGCAGAAGGAGTTCTAACAGTCAAGGAGTCTGGGCCATGACAAGGGCCGCAACACCCAGCTCATATGAGAACTGTGTTAGTCCAGTTGCGATTGCCAATAACGCAGTAGAACAGATGGGAGGGTCATGAAGAAAAGAAGTTTATTTCGGTGTGTGGTTGTGGAGGTCCAAGGTCAAGAGCCAGCCTGTGCTGATGGCCTTCTTTTTTTTTTTTTTTTTGGTTTTTCTCCAGTACCGGGAACCGAACTCATGACCTTGCGCTTGCCAGGCAGGCGCTTTGCTGCTGAGCTAAATCCCCAGCCCCTGCTGATGGCCTTCTTGCAGGTAGAGTCCTGACATTGTGTAGGGCATCGTGTGGCAAGGGACAGAGAGCTTGTGTGTGTGTGATGTGTGTCTGTCCTCTGCTCTCTTTCCTTTTTTAAAAAAAAGTTTAAAAATTATTTTATTAATACGTGTTGATTTTGGTTTTCGTTTTGGTTTTGGGTTTTTTGAGAAAGGGCCTTGCTATGTAGTTCAGGCTGGCCTTGAACTCACTATGTAGCTCAGGCTGGTCTCCAGCTTGCACCAATCTTCCTGCCTCAGCCTCCCAAGTGCTGGGAGCCACCACACCCGGCATATTATTAGTGCGTGCTTGCAGTACGTACTGATTAGATTCATTGTAGAGAATTGGTACATGTTTTCTCTCTCTTCTTATAAAGCCACCAGAATTCAGTCATGGAGGGCTCTTTCCTGATGACCTATCTAACCCTAATCACCTCCCAAGGGCCGCACCTCCAAACACCACAGTCAGGTTAAGTTTCCATGCTCTTAGTATGTCAACGTAGGGCAAAAAGCGCACTGTGGGGATTAACTTTCAACACAGGAACCCTTGAGGGGACACATTCAAACCTTATGAAAACTTCAGCAGAGTGGTGCCCTCACTGTTTGGGGCTAGGATTTTGAGGTAAAAGACAAGGAAACTTGGTGCCAATCTAGGCTTTGCCAATTACTAGAAATGCAGCCTTCAGCCAAGTTCCTGAAAGGTAATAATAATCACTATTTCTTGAGCTCTGACTCTGTACCAAGCTCTTTATATACATAATTTTTTTTTTCTGGTTTTTGTGAGACAGGGTCTCACTATGCAGTTCAGGCTGGCCTCAAACTCACAGCAGTCCTCCTGCCTCAGCCTCCTGAGCGCTGGGATTAGAAGTGTGTGCCACCACGCCTGGCTACATACATAGTCTTTAAGCTTTATAAGAACCTTGGAGGGTATATATTATGAAATTCCTCAGTCATCACGTGCTGTCAGTGGTAAAATACATGATGAATTTAGTATTAGCTGAATAGAATGAAAATACTTTATAAGACACAATAAAAAAAAAAGACAAGCATTATAAGACATGTCTCAATATCAAATGTTAAAATAAGTGAAAATAAAAGACTCCTTAGGACCCACAAAAATGGAGTACTGTCCCATTGTACCTGTGACAGTGGTGGCGAACCTATGATGCGTGCTACAGCATGCTGTTATCATCGAAAGCTCTAAGAGGGTCAACATCACTGTCCTACGAGAACACTGACGCTCCGGGCGTGGTGGTGCATGCCTGTAATCCCAGCACTCGGGAGGCTGAGACAGGAGGATCACTGCAAGTTTGAGACCAGCCTGGGCTACACAGTGAGTTCAAGGCCACCCTGAACTGCACAGTGAGACCCTGTCTCAAAAAGACCAAAAAAAAAGGACAACCCTGAAGCTTAGGGAGGTTATGCCACTGAGCCATCCAAAGTGACCCGGCTGTTTCTGGAACTGAATCTAGATCTATTTGATTACCACTTCATCACACTGTCCCTCCAGTGTCACTGTGCCTTGGTGTCCTCATGTATAGAACAGGAATGGGCTGGGGATGTAGCTCAGCGGCACAGCGCCTGCCTGGCAAGTGTGAGGCCCCGAGTTCAATTCCCAGTGCCAAAAAAACCCAACAACAACAAAAAATAAAACAAGAACAATAATAAATACCTCCCAAGACTCTCATGAGAACCAGAGGGTGTTCATGAGCACACAGGTGCTGAGAGACAGCTGGTACTTAGTATGGTCTGGCTCTCAGTGTCTCCTAAGGCTCGGTGTTGAGGACTTGGTCACCAGCCTGTGGTGCTGTTGGGAGTGACACAATCTTTAGTCGTTGGAACCCAGCTGAGAGAACTTAGGTCTCCGGCGGCGTGTCCTTAAAGGGGGTATCAGGACGCCTGGTCAATTCCTCTCTTTGTGTCCTGCTTGTCATGAAGTGCGGTGAACATCTCCTCTCCACCACGGGCTCCCAGCCACCATGAGCTGCTTCTCCCCAGGCCCAAAAGCAATGAGGTCAAGAGACTGAGCACTAAAATTTCTGAAACCACGAACTATGAACTCCTTCGAGTTGTTTATCTCAGTGCTTATTATTCTTTTAATATTATAACAATTATGGAAAGGTACCAAGGGAGTAGAGGAGGATTGAAGGGGGCCTAGGGTTTGGCAAAAGAGGAACCAGGCAGAGTTTTAAATTAAAATGAGTTCTGCCTTCAGCAGGAACTTAGAAAATCCTTCTGGAAGCTGGGTGTGGTGGTACAAGCTTGTCATCGCAGCAATCTAGGAGGCTGAGGCAGGAGGATGGGAAGTTCAGGACCAACCTGGGCAATTAGCAAGGCCTTGTTGGAGGATTGCTGTGAGCTCATGGCCAACCTGAACTACATAGTGAGATCCTGTCTCAAAAAAACCCAAAAGAACAAAAGAACAAAATAAAAATTTTAAAAGGCTGGGGATGTAGCTCATTGTGAAGGCCTCATGCTGGAAGAATAAATTCTTCTGGAGAAGAGGTCGGCCCTACAAGATGGAAAATCCATATTAAAAAATTCAAGCTTAGGCTGGGGATATAGCTCAGTGGCACAAGCACCTGCCTGGCAAGCTCAAGGTCCTGAGTTCGATTCCTGGTCCCCCCCCACCGCCCCAAAAAATTCAAGCTTAAACAGGCTGAGCTGTAGGTGTCAGGTAAGACATTAGCACTGCTTGAGTAGCCACGAACTTCCTTTGCTCAGACTCACACAAAGTGAATAATGAATTTTTCCAACTTTACTTGATAAGAATCAATATCATGTTTAAACCTAACTAAATATGAAGTAAAAAAAAGAGGAGACCTCTTAAGTATTAACCTTGATAGAGCCGGGTATGGTGGTGCACGCCTGTAATCCCAGCACTCGGGAGGCTGAGGCAGGAGGATCCTTGTGACTTCGAGGCCAGCCTGGGTTCCAAAGTGAGTTCAAGACCAGCTGAACTGTCTCAAAATGACAAAAAAAAAAAAAAAAGAAGAAGAAGAAGTTGATAGAAATGAGAAGACCTGACTGGGCACAGTGGCATGTGCTTATAGTTCTAGCTATTTGGGAGACAGAAGCAGGAGGATCCCTTCAGCCCAGGAGTTTGAGACCAGCCTGGGCAACACAGTGAGACCTCACATAAAAAAAACAAAAAGAAAAGAAAAAAGTACAAATCTGTGCAGAAACCCTAACCCCATGAAGGTGGTGTTTAGGGGTGAGGCCCGTGAGAACAATTAGATCACGAAGGTGAGACCCTCATAACTGGGACTAGCACTGTTGTGAAAGATGCTCCAGAAACTTCCCCTGCCCATTTTGCCATGTGAGGACGCAGAAGACGACAGCCATCTATAAACCAGGACGCAGCCGCCACCAGACACAGACTCTGCCTGCACCTTGATCTTGGACATCGTACTTTCAGAACTCTGAGAAAAATACACTTTTGTTGTTTCTAAGCCACCCCGTGTTACAGTAGCTCCAACTAAGATAGCCAGCTGGCATTTTGTGCTTAGGTCATTCATCCTTTCATAGTTATCTGTCAGTGTCGGGAGAGTGACAGTGTGTGAGTGGTTTTCGTGAATATTTCCTCTCCTTCTGAAATTACGGAGGCCCTACCCATGGGAACCGAGGCTCCTGACACAAACAGTACAACAATAATGCCGGGGCTGGGGATTTAGCTCAGTGGCACAGCGCAAGGTCATGAGTTCGATTCCTGGTACCGGAAAAAAACCAAAAAAAAAACCAAACGACCAACAAAAACAACAATGCCTTCAGGTAAATAGACACATTCGGTCTGGGAGAAGAACTTCCCAAAGAGCCCAAAGAGGACCACCTTGTGAAGTGCACGAAAGGTGTGCGTCTGCCTTTCAGAAGAGCTGCGGATGCTGGAAGGCTGGAGCGCGGGCCGAATATAACAGTTACCTTCCCACGGAGTTGGAGGAAGCGCTGTATGATCGGCACGAGTAGTGTAACCTTTGGACCGCTCTGGAACGCAAGATCCTCTCCAAGTAGGCAAACCCTTGATGGTGCTGATTCGGTATTGTGTTTGCCTGTAATAATAAAAAAGGACCGGGGAGCTTTCTGGTGGCGGGCTGCCAAGTCACTCATCTAAAGATTTGGTATGTGTGTGCTTACTTTGAATTACGTAAGTTATTCCTGTTTAATTATTTATATTGACTTGAACGAAGCAAACAGTACCTGTGTGAACAGTGAGATCTATTAAGCGATACTTTCAGAGATTGCTTCAGAAACCGCCCATTTAAAAGAAAACAGTGATTTGTCTAATCTCAATCACAGCCAGTGTGCATGGGGCAGATCACAGAACCGGAGATGAAATAAATGGTACCTGCTGGGTCCTTTGAGAGATACATAAATTATGAGGGAGGAAATTCTCAGTAAGTACGGTGCAAGACACATTTCCTTGCGCTGTCTCTTCTCGGTCCCCCCCTCCCGCGCATTCTCCTCCTCTTGCAGACCAAGAGGCTCTGGATTCACCCAGCCTCCATTCCAGGAGGAATGCGTGTGCAACGCCACACGCACTACGGCAGCTATTATGCCAGCTTGCAACCTAAAGGGTGAAAACAAGCGCGCTGAGTGGAGGTCCCTGAATCGATTCCCTGGCCCGGGAAGGGGTCACACAGCTCCACGGCAAGGCCGACACCCTCAGCATGGACACAGTGGGCGCCTCGCTCCACTGCTCTTCTCTGAGCCAAGGCAGCCATTCCCCGGCTGCCGGGAATGGTGGCTGGTGAGAGCTCACAGCTGCCTGATTCTCCAGAGAGTTGCTCTTGGTCAGGTGGAGCCATCTGGAAGGGGACCCCAACACCCCTGGGCAGGCCAAAACCCGTCATTGACTGCCCTTAATCTCATCACTAAGCTGCTTCTCAATAAAATCCAGACTCAGCATTCTGGCTCTCAAAACTCTCGGTAGGTAGGACCCAAAATAGTTCTCTCTCTCTCAATTCATCATATTCCTCACTGTAGCCATAGCAGACAACTTGTCATTATATATATATTCTTTTTTTTTTTTTTTTTTGCCTTTAAGACAGGGTCTCACTGTGTAGTTCAGACTGGCCTTGAGCTCACTTTGTAGCCCAGGCTGGCCTCGAACTTGCAGTGATCCTCCTGCCTCAGCCTCCCAAGCGGTGGGATTATAGGCATGCACCATCACACTGGGCCATGGCTATTCTTACCAGAAGAATGATGCAGGTGTGATTTCATAGGTAGGTCAGAAAAGCTCGTGTGACTTCTGCCTGAGGCCACCATGCCAGAGGAGCCACATGTCTGCGCTCCAGTCCTCAGCCCGGCCGAGCTCCCACTGACACTAGGACACACGGGCTGGGGGGGGGGGGGGGGAGGAACACACCCCAAACAGTGCCAGCCACACGACTGCGCATGCGTCTTTCAGGTGACTACAGCCTCAGAAATACCCTCTTGTTATGAGCTGAAAGACCATAAGCAACAACTGTGTAGCTCAGGCTTCCTAAATTCCTAAGCATAAACTTGGGATCAAACTAAAGTGACTGCTTAATGCCACGAAATGTGGTGGTGAATCGTTACACAAGCACTGTAACTATGCTAGCGCTACAGTCTTCCGGTGCCCTAACTAAATGCCAACTCCCACAGAAAGCCGCACTAGTAGGAGTTAATGTCTACCTTCTCTAAACACTCTTAGCAATTACCCTCTCAAATATGTCACTTACTACAATCGGCCCGATATTACAGTCATGCGTGCGCTTGACTTCCCCTGTAATCCATACATCTTGAGGAGAGGAACCACGCAGTACTGATGCTTCTTAATCTTGGTGCCTGGCACCAAGCAGATACTTAATAAATGTTTGCCATCCCGAACTACACTGAAAAGATAGGGACTATCTGACTCTCCACCCACAGGAGGGAGTTGCATATCTCTGTGCCTAATGGAACTGCAGCCTTTTGCTGCATTCCAGACCCAGATAAAAGCGGAAGTGTCAATAAAAGAGTAAAAAGCCCTCATTTAATACGCGCGACAGGGAGTCCAGCCGCAGCAGAGCGCTTTCCTGGCACGTATAAGACCCGGAGTTTCATCCTCAGCACCAGAGGAAGTGGGGGTGGCGGGGAGAGAACAATGCCATTTTTTTGTTTTTGTTTTTTTCTGTACTACTGGGGGTGGAACCCAGGGCTTTTGTACTAAGCTACATCTCCAGCCCTTTTTATTTTTCATTTTGAGACACGGTCTCGCTCCCTAAGTTCCCTAGGTTGAGCTCAAACTTGTGATCTTCCTGCCTCAGTCTCCCAGAGTGCTGGGATTACAGGTGTGTGTCATCGTGCCTGGCAAAAGAGGACATCTTCAAATGGATTGGCCTGCCAGCTGTTTTTCTCACAATACAGACCTCAAAGTGTTGCCATGGCGGCTTGAACTGTATAATGCTCCCTGGGGACACGACATGAAGGAGGACCCCAAAAGTGGCACATGGAAGCAAAATGCGGACATTACCGGAGGACACACAGCTCCAGGCCTCAACGTTTCTGCTGTTGTGATCTGCAGGGTGCCATTCACATAGAACACAGTGTAATGGTGTCCTTCGGAGTCGCGCAACACCGCACCTGCACCCTAATGAAAGCTACGTGCGCTGCAGGTGCCCTTCCCCAATCTGCCTTCCCCGCTGCAGAAGAGGAAAACAAACCAGGAGCACACCTCACCCGCAGGCTGCATTTGCAAGGTCTCTCAAGTGTGAGCTCCGAGAGGTTCTTTGTTCTGGAAAAAGAGGATAAATAATTTGTGCAACGATTATTTTACGAGACGCGAAGAGATGCTCTCTAACTATTGTCTAGCATGAAAGACTCCACATAGTCCTAGTTTTCCTGTTTTTCCAAAACAGAGAAAACTCTTCCAACATAAACCTTTCTTAAACAAATATTCTAATTTTCTCTCTCTCCCTTTGTTTTTTGTCTTTTCGAGACAGGGTCTCACTATGCAGTTCAGGCTGGCCTTGAACTCATTTTGTAGCCCAAGTTCCTGCCTCAGCCTCCCAAGTGCTGGGATTACAGACATGCCCAAGCCAGAAGGCCTGGCTTAATTTTCTCTTTTCAAAAATATTCTCCTTTGAGGGAAAGGAAGGAAGCGAGAAGAAAAATAAAATGAGAAAAGAAGGAAAAAAAGGAAACAAATCATTTGTAAATGGGGAGGGGAGGAGGGATTGAAGGGCGGGTAGGGGAATGGGGAAAGAAACAGTTATATCATGTGCAGGTACAGATTCCCTGTGATGAATGTGATCATTATGTATATCTAAAATGTACCAATAAGGCGCCTGCCTGGCAAGCGCAAGGTCGTGAGTTCGGTTCCCAGTACCAAAAAAAAAAAAAAAATGTACCAAGAAGATCTGATTGGAGAAAAAGTGAAAAAATATTCCCTTTGTCCAGGAAAAACTTGCTCATTGCCGTGTCCGTTACACAACATCAGTGTCTAACAGCAGGCCGAAAGTGGGGAATATAATTTAATGAAAGAAGATAATTTTTTTGTTTTTTTTTTTTTGAGACAGGGTCTCACTCTGCAGTTCAGGCTGGCCTTGAGCTCACTTTGTAGCGCAGGCTGGTCTTGAACTCCCAATAATCCTCCTGCCTCAGCCTCCCGTGTGCTGGGATTACAGGAGTGCACCACCACGCCTGGGTCTAAAAGCCAAGAAAGAAGATAATTTGAAACTTCCCCCCAAAATGATTTTAAGCATAATGAGGGCTTTGGAAAAAATACAGTTCTTGGCTTTGTTCTTTTTTTTATTTTTGGCTTTGTTCTTAATGTTTGAATTTTGTATTATGTGTAGTGATTCCTCTGGGTGACTCAAAATACAAAGCCACTGCAAAATTATAAAACAGGACTACATTCAAACAGACCCAGAGGCAATGTGCTCACAGTGTGGAATCTTCTGGCACTGAGGGCCTAGAAAGAGCCTGCTTAAGTTCTTCCTTGTCTTTTCTGCTCTAGTATTTTTTGTTTTTGAGACAGGGTCTTGCTATGCAGTTTAGGCTGGCCTTCAACTCACTGTGTAGTCCATGTTAGCCTCAAACTTGTAGCAATCTTCCTGCCTCAGCCTCCTGAGTGCTAGGATTACACGCATGTGTCACTGCCACCACCCCTGGCTGTTAATACTCTTTACAGAACTCTTAGCAGGGACCAAACACATTGAGTCCTCATGATAACTTTGCAAGATAGCTATTATTATTACTGTTCTATTGAAAATGAAGCCAAAACTAGACGAGAAAAGGCGACAAGGCTGGAAGGCGGCCGAGCTGGGGTTGGAACCGCAGTCTGCCTAATCCCACAGCCCACAGTGCGCTGCCTCCCAGCTATACAAACTATCGGCCTTGATGCACTAGACCCACTTGGTCAAGCTGAGAGACAGAGACAAAAAGAGAGAGACAGAGAGAGACAGAGACTAGCAGTGCTATGCCCTACATGACACCAGCTCTTTCCCCTTTCTCTCTGGGCCTCCCCACCACCTACTTTTCAACATCCCCTCGCACCAACAGCAGGTGGAGGGCCATGTGGTCAGTAGTCACAAGACTCTTGGAAACACAATTTATTTAATCAGGTATGACTTCCTGTTCCTCTGGAAACTCAAGTTTTTGTAGGCAGGGGACAGACAGAGTCTCGTTACGTAGTTCAGGCTGGCCGTGAACTATGTAGCCTAGGCTGGCCTTGTACTCACGGTGATCCTCCTGCCTCAGCCTCCCAAGTGCTGGGATCATAGGCACGTTCCAGCATGCTCAACTTGGCCTCGACTTCCTGGAGATCAACTTTTGCAAAAGTACAGATACACCACGCCAAATGTACCATTGCCGAAATCAGATACAGCACGGACTCATTGTTTCACTGATCTTTGATGAGCAACTGTGGAAGTAAGCTTTTCCCCGGCACTTTCTTACATCGCTAAGATGAGACTTCGGTGGCACAGCCTCTCTGGAGGGCAGTCGTGAGCGGTGTCCACCATGTCTGCGGAAGTTGCAGGCGCACATAGCGTTTGTCTTGGACTAGGCTCACCGGAAACAGGCTGAGACAGGAGCCCTGCGCGGATGACTCACAGAGGGAATGTTCTGGGGAGAAGCACGCAGGGGTGAAGGTAGTAGGATGGCAGGGGAAGGGGCGAGGGCAAGTGTGGTTCTCAGGTCTGGGCTCCTCCTGACCCCACACGGAGCTCTTGAATGAAAACTGCAGCGCAGAGCTTGTCCCGTCGTTTGTTTTTTGACACAGGGTCTCACTATGTATCCAAGCTTGCCTATGCAGCCTAGGTTGGCCTTGAACTCCTGGGGATCCTCCTGCCTCAGTCTCCCAAGTGGTGGGATTACAGGCCTGCACCACCACGCCCAGCGTGTAGTCATGCATCTGTCAGTCACTGGCCAAGAGCTGCCCCGAGAAGGATGTGTCACTGGCCTTGCAGCCACTGTTGGCAGCAATAGTTCTTTAGCAAAGAAAGCAAGTGTGAGCTTTTAGCAGAACATCTGTGGCAGCTAAGGGATGGGTAGGCTAGCAATGATTTATTGCCATAAATCAAACCTGGGATGACCTGGAATGACCTGGAATGCACATACACTCTTTTTGTCACATTCACCTAGTATTCCATTGTATGAGTGTACTGCAATGCCATTTATCTGGCCCCTTTTTTGTATGTGTAGTACTGGGGGCTGAACCCAGGGCCTTTGCACTGAGTTACATCCTCTTTTCTTATTTTAAGAGAGTCTCCCTAAGTCACTAAGTTGCCCAGGCTGAACTTGAACTTGCGATTCTCCTGCCTCAGCCTCCTAGAATGCTAGAATTACAGGTGTGACAGGGTACTTGTGTGTGTGTTACTGAGAATTGAATACAACGCCCTTGGAGTGACCTACATCCCCAACCCTTTTTATTTTTTATTTTGAGGCAGGGTCTCACTAAGTTGCTGAGGCTGCCCTTGGACTTGAGGTCCTCCTGAGTAGGTAGGGTACGAGCCTGTGCTGCCACACGCAGTATAGCTGGGCTTCCTCCGAGCTACCTGGCTTTCCTCACAGCATGTGTCTGTCCACAAGAGAACCAGCTGGAAGCTGCAAAATCTTCTACGGATGAGCCTCCAAAGTCACACAGACACCTCTACTGACTCTATTGGTGGAGTGACTATAGGGCCCACCTGGAAACGGGGTCAGAGAATTTGCAGATACATTTTTCTTTATTTTTTTATTTTTTTGTCTTTCTGAGACGGTCTCGCTATGCAGTTCAGGCTGGCCTTGAGCTCACTTTGTAGCCCAGGCTGGTCTCAAACTCGCAGCGATCCCCCTGCCTCAGCCTCCCGAGTGCTGGGATTACAAGCATGCGCCACCACGCCCGGCTTGAAGGTACATTTTTAAACTGTCGCAACTCATTATTGCAGTGATTGTACAGATGGGCGCCCCCCCCCCAACATATATGACTGAAACCAATTCTTTGTTGCTGGAAAGAGGAAGTGATAGTATTCTATAGTTGAACCCCTGTACCTGCAGTTTAGGAAGCTGCCGATTTGACCAACCGCAGACCTTGCTGCTGACATGTACTGTGCAGTTAAGTCTATGACGGTTGTGTTTGTACTGAACAGGTACTGCGCTTTTTGTCATTACTCTCCAAACAGTACAGTATAACCACAAGCATCTGCATAGCATTTACATTGCATCTGGTATTATAAGTAATTCAGAGATGAGCTATAGTATGTAAGAGTATTTTATAGATTCCATGCAATATTTCACCATTTCATATGAGACTTGCACATGCTCAGATGTTGGCGTCTGTGGGAGGTTTTGGAACATATCCCCCGAAGATACCATAGCAGGACTGTATATGCACGTCAGCCTCAAATACAGTACAAGGCTTCCTTAAGTAACGCACAGTGTTATTTAATCAAAGGCAAAGCTGGTTTCAGTATGAACTTGCTCTGGACAATGAATCATAGCTATTTGTCATAAGAGTCACAGCCATGTGTTAACTGCGTGTCTCACTGACTTATTTTTGAAAATTGACGAATATAACTGATGTCAAGATTAATTATGGTGCAGAAGAAGGAAAGAACTATCAAGTGTTCTGTATCAGTCTATTTGACAATCATAACCATTTGCAGCTATAAAGACACTGCAGGATTTCTGATTAATTTTGCTGTGTTTATGAGCATAGAACTGTACATCCTTTTTGAAGGTAGAGTTTGAGGGGATGAAATGATACTCTGTGGTTTGCTTTAAACCCATTAAGGGCTGGGTGTGGTGGTACACACCTGTAATCCCAGCAGTCAGGAGGCTGAGGCAGGAGGATCGCTATGAGTTCGAGACCAGCCTGGGCTACACTACATCGTGAGTTCAAGGCCAGCCCGAGCTACGTAGTGAGACCCTGTCTCAACAAACAAACAAATCCATTAAGATTTAGTATGGGAATTTTGAGTCCTCTGCTTAGACCATCAATATTATTTCAGTCTTTCAGTGGTATTTGCCTACAGAAATATGGTTGAACATCTAGATAAAAGAAAATGCTGATTTCTTTACCATCTGACCAAAAGAAGAAAATAGCAAAAGGAATTTGTTTCCTTGAGACAATGTATCAAAAATGAGAAGCCCCTCTTAAGTATCTTGTGGTAAAATTTCCCATCAGCAAGTCTGAGGATTATGTAACCACTACAAGTAGCTTCTCCCCAGTCCAGTAAAATGACATTAGCAGCCAAAGCTCAGAGGATGAGTAATGCATAATTAACACATCTTGCAAATCACGTGATTGAGACAACCAGTCTTTCCAAGCCCTTAATTTACAAGACAGATTTTATATACTCAGTGAAGAGAGGAGTGCAAAACAGGCTGAGGAAGAGGTCCAAAAAAGGCTGGGACCCTTTTTTCAGTGGTGGGAAGGCACGGGTCCTTGTCCCTGGGTTGTGGGACACACAACACTTGGTTAGGGAGACAGAGGAAGCAAGCTGGGAGTACTGATTTTATTCACGGCCCAGCACTAAGCAGGTAAGCTGAGGAGGGAAAGGACATGCTCAATGGCAGGTCATAGCACAAAATTTGGGGGATAGAACCCGTGGGGGGTGGCTGAGGACTGGCAAGAGGACTGGTCCGTCCAGGAGGCCAAAGTTATGAGAAGATGAACGATGCTAACACCTTGCCGATGGCCTTCCCCGTCTCAGCCACTGTGCCAGGGGCTCATGGCGCTTTGCCAAGGGTGGCTCAGCCCCATAGCCTCTCAGTTTCACTTTGCTATTTAGGAAGCTACAGGAGAACTATCCTGGACCACATTAAAGAGTCAGCACTTTAGCGAGGCGTGATGCGATGGTACACGCCAATAATCCTAGTGTTTGGGAGGCTGAGGCAGGAGGATCAAAAGTTCAAGGCCAGCCTGGGCTACATAGTGAGTTCAAGGCCATCTTGAACTATATAGTGAGACCCTGTCTCAAAAAAAAAGAAAAGAAAAGAAATGATGTTCCGTATGCTACCCACAACTTCTTTTTTTTTTTTTTTTTTTTTTGGTTTTTCTCCGGTACCGGGAACCGAACTCACGACCTTGCGCTTGCCAGGCAGGCGCTTTTGCCGCTGAGCTAAATCCCCAGCCCCCCACAACTTCTTATATATGCTTTCCAAGACAGTTGATGCATGTACAAGGATACATGTACATGATTATATGGAAATGTGTTCTTTCTGAAAAGCACAAATAAGAAGCTGGACATGGTGGCGCTTATCTGTAATCCTAGCACTTGGGAGGCTGAGGCAGGAGGATCACTGGGAGTTCGAGGCCAGCCTGGGCTACATAGCAAGACCTTGTCTCAGAAAACCGAAACCAAAACCAAAACGCAAAACAAATGATAACACACTATAAGCAAATGGTAATTTGTACAACAGGAATACAGTATACAGTATATATTAAAAAGCAAGCCATCTCCCATTTTCCTTCTTGAACACCACCCCTGCTGGCAACTTCTTTCTTTAAAAATTTATTAGTACATGTGTATAGTCCGTGTGCTGACATTTCCTGTGGGGAGTTGGCGCATGAACACAATACATCTGAATTCCTTCTCGTCCCTTTTCCCTTCCCTCTCGCCCCTCCTGTCCCCCGTCTCTTGATCCCTTTCCTTTTTTGTTTTTTTTTTTGTTTTGTTTTTTTGGTACCAGGAATCGAACTTAGGACCTCAGGCTTGCCAGGCACTCACTTATGCCACTGAGCTATATCCCCAGCCCTCCTTTTTCTTTTCGTGTACATGTTTGCAGTGATACAAGGTCATGCAAATATATAAATATCCTTTTTAAATCAGATTTTATCGGAACGTTAGGTATATATAATGACCACGTTCACCGTAGAGAATTTGTACCTGTACATGACGTAACTAGTTTTTTTTTTTTTTTTTTTTTTTTTTTTTTCCCATTCCTCTCCCCTCCCTTCAACCCCTCCTCCCTTCCCCATTTACAAAAGCTTTGTTTCCATGCTTTTGTTTTATTTTGAGACAGGGTCTGGCTATGTCACACAGGTTGGTCTTGGGCTCACTTTGTAGCCCAGGCCGGTCTCAAACTCGCTACAATGCCCCCGCCTCAGCCTCCCGAGTGCTGGGATTATAGGCATGCGCCACTGCACCCAACTATGTCCTTTTCAAAGAGACAAATGACTGAGTGTAGGGATGCGTCCCTGTAATTTCCAGCACTTGGGAGGCTGAGAGGACAGCAAATTTGAGGCTAGCCTGGCCAACTCAGTGAGTTCAAGGCTGGCCTGGACTAAATAGAAAACCCCTGTCTCAAAAAAAAGAAAAAAAAAGATTCAGCATATTTTAAAACTGGGAGGAGCCTCAGAGATCATTTGGTTTCGCCATTTTTACCTTGGGGGAAAGCCTCCACACTTACTACGAGACAATTTGCTCATCTTCAAAGATCCTTAGATCTACGTTAGTTATCAACTTCTCAGTTACCGCCCCCTTCCAAGGGCTCCTTTGCGAATTCCACCTTCTCATTGTTCTTCGTGAGCTCTGGACTCTCGGGCTGAGAACCTCCGCGCTTCACGGGGAAAGCGTCAGTGCGCGTTTCTCCAGCCGGCCCGCTGCAGCTTTCAGACCTCAGCTCTGGCGGGCCGCCGCCTTCAGGTGAGCCCTGAAGCCTCCTCCTCAAGCACACACGCTTTTTTGTCGTTTGTTTCTTTGTCTGAAATGCTGGCCGTGGAACCAGGGCCTTGCACTTGCTAAGCAAGGGCTCTGCCACTCAGCTGCAGCCCTAAGGCCCGCAAGTTCTTTGATTCCTACCAAGAGCTGTATGGTGACTCCCTCTTCCTGGCCACAGCCCATTTTCCTATGATGCCAGCACTCGGGAGGCCAGTGAAAGCCAAAATTGCTGCTCCAAAACAGGGGTTCCGGGAGTGGCAACTCCCAGAGAATGCGTGCGATAGTTGGCTGGCATGGTAATCACAGCACACTGTGCCAAGTGATGCCCAAGAGACACAGATTCACTCTATGTCTTCTGATACAAGGATCAAAACCCAGGAGCACCAATTTAAAAAAGTATAGAAGGGAAGCCAGGCGTGGTGGTGCGTCCCTGTAATCCTAGCACTCGGGAGGCTGAGGCAGGGGGATTGCCACAAGTTTGATGCCAGCCTGGGCTACATAGTGAGTTCAGGGCCAGTCTGAACTACAAAGCAAGATCTTGTGTGTGTGTTGTTTTTTTTTTAAATAAAGTATACAAGGGAGTTGGGTATGGTAGTGCACACCTGTAATCTCAGCACTCGGGAAGCTGAGGCAGGAGGATCGCCATGAGTTCAAGGCCAGCCTGGGCTACATAGTTCAAGGTCAGCCAGAACTACATAGCGAGACCTTGTCTCAAAAACCAAAAAAGTATATAGGGGAAGTATTATAAGGATAGTGAGGTGTCTCTGGACACCTCTGGAGTCTAAGGAAGAACTACATAATCAAACTTCAGGAAGAGCAGGGCACAGCTAGGGAACCACAAATTCCTCTCACCTTCATCTCTATGCTTTATTTCCCTCTCTATTTCTGTTTTGCTCCTTTCATGGCAGCAAGATTTTCTGTTTACCACAAGAAATGGAAACAAAGATTCTAGATTAGTCTGCTCAGAAGAAGCAGGTAGAGAGTGGATGGTGGCCATTCTCCTGCCCCAAACCTTGAAGAGGGCCAAGTTCTCAAAAATGCAGATGCAGTCTGTGCACACTGAGGCCGGAGCCTCCGTCTAGAAAGAGGACATGGCTGGCACCTGTGCGGAAGGAAGTCCGAGCCGGGGAAGAACCACGTTCTGAGGTGCTAGCAGCTCAGTGTGAAGTACTGGCTTTGCTTCTCCCAGATGATGGCTCTTCGAATACATGTGGAGTAGCAAACACAAGAAATGGATGTGTGCTACAGTTTACATCTAGAATGTCTCCAAAGCCCACGTGTCATCAGCTTGGTTGCCAGCCTGTGACGAGCTGGAGGAGCCTTTAGGAAGTGGGGTCTAATGGGAACAAGTTAGGTCATGGGCCTGTGCCCTGGAAGGGATTTGGGGTGGGACCTTGGCACTCTCTCTCTCTCTCTCTCTCTCTTTGCTTTCTGACTACCACGAGGTAGGCAGCTTCTTTGCCACATTTTCCTGCCATGACATACTGTAGGACCACAGTCCCAAAGCAACAGGGCTGTTACCATGGACTGAAACCTCTGAAACTGTGAGCTAAAATAAACCTTTTCTCTTCATAACTCCATTATCTCAATCAAGTATTTTGTCACATTGATGGGAGGCTGACTATCACCATTTTTTTTTCAGTACTGGGAATTGAATACAGGGCCTCATGTATGCTAGGCTAGCACTCTACCACTGAGCAGACTTCTTGAAAAATGCTAAGAAAGTGGATACAAGTGTTCTCCCTACAAAATTGATAACTATCTGAGGTATAGTTTTATATCTATATATCTATATCTATATATATAGTTATATATATGTATATAGAGATATATATACATATATAAGTTGCTGGATTTAGTCATTCCATGATACACTTATGCTTCAAACTGTCATGTCATGTAGGAGATAGATATATATGTATACTTTGGCAGTACTAGGAATTGGACCCTGGGCCTTTGCACTGAGCTACATCCCCAGCTCCCACTCCCTTTTTTATTTTATTTTATTTATTTAAAAAAATTTCTTTTTGTACCAGGAATCGAACTCGGGACCTCATGCTTGCCAGGCAGGAGCCTCCGTCTAGAAAGAGGACATGGCTGGCACCTGTGTGGAAGGAAGTCCGAGCCCGGGAAGAACCACGTTCTGAGGTGCCTGAGCACCTCACCTTCTGTGAGCCCTGAGCTATATTCCTGGCCCCCAATCCCTTTTTTAAAAATTTGAGATTCAGGGGCTGGGGATTTAGCTCAGTGGCAAAAGCGCCTGCCTGGCAAGTGCAAGGTTGTGAGTTCGGTTCCCGGTACCGGAGAAAAACCAAAAAAAAAAAAAAAAAAAAAAAAAAAATTTGAGATTCAGGTTTTCTGATGTTGCTAAATTGCTCAAGCTGGGCTTGAATTTGTAATCTTTTTGCCTCAGCCTCCCCAAGTGCTGGGATTACAGGTGTGTGGCCACCACATCTAGCTAAATTCCTATTATTTTTATATGATAATTTAAAAATTAAAAAATAATTTTAAAAAGAAAAAAAAATCATCAAAGAAGGAGAGAGTGAAAGAAGGTGATGAGAAGACAAAGAAGAAAGCAGAGGACGCCGGGCGTGGTGGCGCACACCTGTAATCCCAGCACTTGGGAGGCTGAGGCAGGAGGATCGTTGTGAGTTCGAGACCAGCCTGGGCTACAAAGTGAGCTCAAGGCCAGCCTGAACTGAATAGCGAGACCCTGTCTCAAAAAGACAAAAAAAAGAAAGCACAGGAGTTTCAGCCAGGAAAAGGGCCAGACCACAACGCGGGTTTTCCAAAGCTGCTTGACTGCGCGGTGCTACTAAGGAGAATAAGAAATGTCCCCCAGGCGCTGAATGATAAAGAGATGTTTGTGAAATTTCACAGAAAGAGAGACCCAGCAAAAACAAAGGCTCGGTGCACACGCCTGTGGGACTTGGGGAGCACCTCCCCACCCTTCGCTCTCAGCCTTCTGCTCTGCTTCTGACGAGTTTGTTTCCGGCAGCCACTGCCGTGGTCTTTCTGACAGATTGGGACCTGAGGCAGCTGCTGGACCCTTCTGTGACAGGAATGATGAAAGAGATTCTCTTGGGGTGGAATTGGCAGATGGCTTTAGAGAAGGAACTGAACTGGTTCTTTCTGAGACGCTCTGGGCTTCGCAGCTAAGTCATCGGACAGCTGGTGGAGGGACAGATCTCAGGATGGAGAGACTTCTGGTTGGCCTATGGAAGCATGTGTGTTTCCGAGTTCCCACACTGTGGCAGAGCACTTTGTACATTTTAAATCTGCCAAACACCTTGTCATTTAGGTCAGGGAACCTCCTGGGCTCCCCTAGGCCAAAGGCTCCTCCTAGCCACGAATGGGTCCTTGGAGTGGCTGCGGTATTCGGCCCAGCCTCAGACTGTGTTCAACAGGACGAAAACCTGGACTGCAGCCCAACTGGGGAGACCTAGCCTCGTCCCTCTGAGAATATACTAAGAACATCTAATGCACACTCATGGTGGGGTACAATCTCCCCGCTGAACATGAAAATGACGCTGTTTTAGAGACAAGATCGGAGATGCATCCATTGCCAGGGAATTGTGATAGGGTTTTTAAAGGCCCTTATTTTGGGCTCAGTTTTCAGCATTCCCGGCAAATGCACTGGATAGAATGGGGCTGTTCATGGCCTGTCAGATTATAGGAAGACATAATTCCAGTGCATTTATGGTGGAGCAGAATAAATGACTCGTATCCATTTTCAGGGTTCGAAGCACTTTTCTAAGACCTTTGTAAAAAGACATAGTTTTTGAGATAGAGCCAATTTTATTTATTTGAACTTTTTTTTATAGTTACGTTCTGTAAATCTGTGACATCCTGGCTTGAAGATCATCTGGGTCTCAAAAACCAGATTTCCAACCCAGCCAGAGTTCTAGTTTTATTTTTCTGGAGTTCGTACAAGTGGACCCCAGAGCTCCAAAGTCCTGGTTGGTCAAACCTTCTTCTTTTACTTCTTTTTCAATTTGTTTGTTTGTTGGAGCCGGGCGTGGTGGCTTTGAGCAACACCGTAGTCACAGACCTGTATGGAGTCCTGGGGTCCTCCTGGAGTTAATTTAAGGTAACACATGATGGTCTTGAGGCCTGGATCAAGGGTGGACTAGAATAGATATTCTAGAATTTTCCACATCACCAAGGTGCTCACTAAGTGCTTCACAAGGGTCTTTTGAGTTGTGCCTATGACATTTCTACAAGGTATGTCGGAACTCTCCGTTCTAGCTAAATTAATTACAATATGTTAAGTGTAAACAGTATCTGGGTGGATTTTATAGTTATATAATTTATGCAAAATCTAGAATGTGGTAGACTCTATAGAACAAATGACTCATTTTCTTCTACAAATAAATTGTAAGCAAAAAATAAAAAGAGGGCGAATCTGCCTATAAACTACAAGAACCTTAGCATATATATCAGCCAAGTACAATATGTGAAGCTTTGTGAGGACACTGATTTGCTGAAATCAACTATTTTTTAATGAGATAATGGGACAATTACAACATATTGGCTATTTGATGAAAATAAAGAATCGTTTTAGTTTTTTTGGATGTGACAACAGCCATGGTTGTGGAGGAAGAGGAAGGGAAAGATGGAGGGAGGGAACGAGGGAGGAAAGGAGGAAGGGAGGAGGGAGAAGGGAAGGAGGGAAGGAGGGAAGGAGGGAAGGGAATTTGACTGGCCTTTGGCCCATTCCGGGGAGATAACTGAATCCTGGAATCTCCTAAGCGACAGGACTGTCTTTGTTATTCACAGTGGGCCCCTCGGGCCCATCTGATAGTGGAAGCTAACAGATGGCTCGGGTGGCTTGAAGGACGACAGGGATTTGACACCAGGCAGGTTCTTTGTAGCTGTCTTTGAAGATGGAGGGGCCACACAGAAGGAATGCAGATGCCGGAGGGGCTGAGAGCAGCCTCGGAGGAACAGCTGGCAAGGAGGCGGGACTTCAGTCCTCCAGCTGTCGGAGCAGTCTCCCAGCATCGCGGTCTAGATGGACACGGCCCACAACTTGATCTCAACCTTGCGAGCGCCTTCTCCGGGAATTTCGGTCTGCTGTCCGCCATGTGCGACCTATGGCAAAGTGAGCTGCTAAATTTGTGCTGTCTAAAGATGTGAAGTTTGTGCTAATTTGTTACTTAATAATAAAGAACCGGTGCACAGAAACAAAAATAAATCCCAGTTGTGAAGAATAAAGCTTTACCGAGTTCTGAACTAGATTAAGAAAATTATACTCATGACCATGGTGCAGGGAAGGATTTCCAAAATATAAAAGGAGAAAATCAATAAATTCAACGATACTAAAATCCTATACTGATGGATTATAAAATGTACCAAAACACAAACTGAAAGAAAAATTCAGGAACTAGGAGATGCTATTTGCAATTCATAAAACTTACAAAGAATTGTTCTGTTTTGGTTTTTATTTATTTTTGGTTTTTTGTCTTTTTTTTTTTCTCCGGTACCGGGAATCAAACTCACAGCTTTGTGCTTGCGAGGCAGGCGCTTTGCCGCTGAGCTAAATCCCCAGCCCCGGTTTTTTGTCTCTTTGAGACAGGGTCTCACTATGCAGTTCAGGCTGGCCTTGAGCTCACTTTCTAGCCTGGGCTGGCCTTGAACTCCCAAGGATACTCCTGCCTCAGCCTCCCAAGTGCTGGGATTACAGGCGTGCGCCACCACTTATGGCTGGTTTGGTTTTGGCGACAGAGCTTTACTGCGCAGTTCAGGCTGGACTTGAACACACTATGTAGCCCAGGCTGGCCTCACACTCATGGCCATCCTCCTGCCTCAGCCTCCTGAGTGCTGGGATTCCAGATGCGTGCCACCACACCTGGCTATAAAGATTTTTTTTTTTTTGGTACTGGGGATCAAACTCAAGACCTTGCGTTTGCGAGGCAGGCACTTGTGCTGCTGAGCTATACCCCCAGCACCTTGAATGTTTTTAAGAAAGTTCCTGTAAATCAACAGGGGAAAGCAAGCCGAACAATATGCATTGGTAACTCACAGAAGAGGAAGCTTGGAAAGTCAACAAATCTGGAAAAAGATGTCCACGATGACCATTTGCCAGAGAAATACAGAGGAAAATAGGAAAGAACTGCAACTTTACTCTCACCAGACAGACAAAACCAGAGTTACACAATCCAGTTTCTGCAACGATATGGATTAACAGAAATGCCGTGTCCTGCTAATGGGAGTGTGAACAAGTACGGGCACTTGGAAGAGCAATGTGATAAGATCTAGTAAAACTGAAGGTGCCAGGTGCGGTAGCGCACGCCCCTAAACCCACCTACTTGGGAGGCTGAGGCAGGAGTGCCATAGGCAGCTAAATTAGATAAAAATAGTATAGGCAGTCAGACAGAGCTGGGCCCTCAAAGGAGCCAGGGCGGAAGACAGGATACCTTGCAGCTATGGGGGAGACACAGACACATGCGGGGAGGGCCAGACCTCAAGACAAAAGGTACAACAGGTACACCCACATACTTCCCCTAAGGATAAACAACAGTGGTGGATCTTCTAAGTAGGTATCTTAGGGATCACCTTGGGAAAGCCAGGAAGAGCCGCTGACCCACCCCCTCCAGGAAAAGCCCCTGTTCTGTTTCATGCCCGCTTGCTATGTGACTTACTTCCCCATTTGATCCTGATTTTTTTTTTTTTTTTTTTGGTCTTTTTGAGACAGGGTCTCGCTATGCAGTTCAGGCTGGCCTTGAGCTCACTTTGTAGCCCAGGCTGGTCCTGAACTCACGATTCTCCTGCCTCAGCCTCCTGATTGATCCTGATTTAATCAATTTTACCCCAGCAACTATGCTCATAATCTTATTGGTTGACCATAGTTTTGTCCCACCTCATGCCCACCTTGTGATTTCTCATTTCCCCCCACCTTGGACCCCCCTCACCTTGTGGTTTTCCTCTATGAAAATCCCTAGAAAAGGCAGGGTCCTTGGCACCCACTCGGGACCCCTTCTGTCCCTCTCTTGGACAGAAGCTTTCTTTCCCCCATAAATATATTTTGCTCTTTACCTCTGTTCCTAGAATTCATTCTTTGATTTTAGAGAACACCAACTCGTATGGGACATCTAGCAGGCTGGGAGTTTCTTTTCCCTGTATCAGGAGGACCACAGGTTGAAGGCAACTTAGCAAGAGTCTGTCTCAAACTAAAAGAAATAAGAGCTGGGGGTGTGGTCAGTGGTAGATTGCTTGCCTCCCATGCCCAAAGCCCTAGGTTCTATTCCTAGAACAGAAAAAAAAAATGTGTACACCTTTTGATCCAGCAATTCTACTAATGGCAATATATTCTAGGACAAAAATAGTAAACATATTTGCAAATTATCATTGCAATATTATTTCTATTTTTTGTTTTTGTTTTTCTTCTGGTACCGGGAATCTGACTAATAACCTTGCGCTTGCCAGGCAGGCACTTTGCCACTGAGCTAAATCCCCAGCCCCGCAATATTATTTCTAAATTGAAAAATTGTGAGCAGCTTACACGTACATTGACAGAAGAAGTTTTCTTTTTTTTTTTTTTTTTTTTTTT
>NW_004955516.1:3699043-3714674 GCF_000276665.1 Chinchilla lanigera | reverse complement strand
TCCTGCCTCAGCCTCCCGAGTGCTGGGATTATAGGTGTGCGCCACCACACCTGGCTCCTTTATTTTTATTTTATTCTTGTGGGTGGAGTTTGGAGTTCTATTACCAATTTTCTTGTTCACCCTATTTTTATGGTACTTGTTTTATTTATTTCATTAGGGGCCTCTTTATCTCTCACAATTTCTTTGGTGCTATTTCTCTTTCAATTAGTTTTCTTATTATTTTATCCTTTTTCTCTAGTTTAATCTCTATTCCTTATTATTTATCCTTTTCCTTGTTGGTTTTCTCCATTATAGTTATCTACTAATATTAATTTTCTTTTACTCCTCAATAAGATCATTTATATCAATTTTATTACCTTCTTCCCATCTTACATTGCTTAATTTTTTAAAAGTCTATTTTTTGAGGCTGAGGCAGGAAGATCATTGCAAGTTCGAGACCAGCCTAGGCTATGAAGTGAACTCAACACCAGCCTGAAGTGCATAGCAAGACTTTGTCTCAAAAAAAACAAAAAAAGTCTATTTTTCTTTCTTCACACTCCCATGCCTGCACCTTATCTATACTAGTCTAACCACATACTCTTTTAAATTGATAGATAGTTAACTATATCTTATCATAGTTAAACACTTTTCTATTTTGCATGGAGGTAAAATTGATCTATTGACTAGATATTTACTATAAATAAATATCTGCTATGTCTTAAGATATACCAGACTACCCAGGTGTGGTGGTGCACGGCTGTAATCCCAGCACTTGGGAGGCTGAAGCAGGAGGATCGTTGTGTGTTTGAGAGCAGCCTAGGCTACAAAGTGAGCTCAAGGCCATCCTGAACTGGATAGCAAGACCCTGTCTCAAAAAGACAAAAAAAAAAAAAAAATACTCTTTTAATCTTGGGGGTCAATCCATCTGCAAGTTTGTGAGGAACCAGCCCAGTTGGAAAAGAGCTGCTTATTTCACCAGCTCTGAGCGCTCCCTGTCATTCCCTCAATTGTTGTTGTCCACAGAAAAATGCTTCCACTGACTGTGATCTTCAAAGAAGGCCTCAGGGCCCACACATCAAAAGTGCCCAATGTATCCGGAAACGCAATTCCACCCAAGGATGAAGTAAACAACTCGCTCAAGTGAGCTGGAAATCGCAGGGCCAAAGAATGTGGATAATCTCAGTGAGCCAAATGGAACTTTCTAAGCTGCTGAAAAGAGAACCTTCTTTTAAAATTTATTCCCTAGTCCACATGAGAATTAATTTCATTTAAATGAAGTTGAGCATAAATGAAGCTTCAAGTCTAAAAGTTAATCTGTGGATACTTCAAACCTTAGGGTTCATGTCCTACTGTTTAAAACACATCCAACTTTCAGGTGAGTGTGGTGGCGCAAGTCTGTAATCCCAGCTGTCAAGAGAATTGTAGGGAGTTCAAATTCGAGGCCCACTTAGGCTACCTAGTGAGTTCAAGGCCAGTCTGAACTACATAATGAGATTCTGAAAAAAAAAAAAGGAAAAAAAAAAAAAAACAGAGATTCTGTCCCAAAAAAACCCCCCAAAACCCAAAAATAAATAAAACCCACATCCAACTTTTAAAAAAATGTCCAGGCCGGGTGTGGTGGTGAAGGCCAGGCATGGTGGTGCACACCTGTAATGCCAGCACTCGGGAGGCTGAGGCAGGAGGACTACTTTGAGTTTAAGGCCAGCCTGGGCTACATAGTGAGACCCTGTCTCAAAAAAACAAAACAAGCCTCCAAATTTTGCCATCTTCATTTTAATTTTATTTACACCTCCTATCTCAGGAAGTGTTTGAATAAGATACTGGCCAGTAAAATACGAGATACACTCCAACAGTTGCTTATGTACGGATTTAGTAAAATCAAATGGAGAAAGGTTTTTCTTGTCCTTTATCTGTTTTGGACAAACTTACTTTTTTTTTGTCTTTTTGAAACAGGGTCTTGCTATGCAGTTCAGGCTGGCCTTGAGCTCACTTTGTAGCCCAGGCTGGTCTCAAACTCACACCAATCCTCCTGCCTCAGCCTCCCGAGTGCTGGGATTACAGGCGTGCGCCACCACGTCCAGCCTTGACAAACCTACTTTTAAAGGTTTTTTTTAAAATATCCATTCTAGACCCAATTTGTATTTTATTTTATTTTTATTTTTTTTTTTTTTTGGTTTTTCTCCGGTACCGGGAACCGAACTCACGACCTTGCACTTGCCAGGCAGGCGCTTTGCCGCTGAGCTAAATCCCCAGCCCCCAATTTGTATTTTATTTATATTAGATGCTTATCAGGGAGTACACATTGGAAGCAGGTATACATCGTATTATTTATAATTGTATTTCTTGGATGCTGTCTAACATCTTCCATTACAATAATTGATTAAATAGAACTAGCCAAGACACATTTTTCCATTTTCGTTGACAGTTACAATGAAGCAGTATTTAAAAATTCAAGCTGGGTGTGGTGGCGCACACCTGTAATCCCAGCACTCGGGAGGCTGAGGCAGGAGGATCCTTGCGAGTTCGAGGACAGCCTGGGCTACAAAATGAGCTCAAGGCCAGGCTGAACTGCATAGGGAGACCCTGTCTCAAAAAGACAAAAAGAAATAAAAATAAAAAAAAGAAAGGGTTGATTTCTGTTCTCATTTGCTCAATTTGAACTGTGCCACACTGTGACTTGCAAAGCCATTTTCTTTGTGCTAATTATTCAAAAGTGAGTTCAAAGTACTTTCTCATTTACTTAAATGTGCTAAATCAAAAACTTAATTGCAAAGTCAGAGCTGAGTGTAGGCTCTAGATTTCTTCAGTTCCAATCCTGTAATATTTTAATTTTGTTTTTGTTTGTTGTTGTTTTTTGAGACAGGGGTCTCCCTGTGAAGTGCAGGTTGGCCTTGAACTCACTATGTAGCCCAGGCTGGCCTTGAACTTGAACTCACTACAATCCTCTGGCCTCAGTCTCCCGAGTGCTAAGATCACACGCCTCTGTCACCATAACTGGCATTCAACCGTACAACTCTTAACACGATCATTTTGTTTTGTTTGTTTTGTTTTTCTTCCAGTACCAGGAATTGAACTCACGACCTTGTGCTTGCCAGGCAGGCGCTTTGCCAATGAGCTAAATACCCAACCCCAAAACAAGTTTTTTTTTTTTTCTTGTTTTTTTTTCCGGTACCAGGAATCGAACTCAAGACCTCATGCTTGCCAGGCACACACTGTGCCGCTGAGCTAAATACCCAGCCCTTAACACGATCATTTTATGAGGTCAAGGAAAATTCTACTGGTTAAAACAATTACTGAGTTCAGGGTAAGAAAGTGTCTAAATAAATGGTCAAGTTTGGTGGTACATGTCTGTAATCCTAGCACTTGGGAAGCTGAGGCAGGAAGATGGAAACAAGTTGGCTTTGGCGGACAGCCTGGAAGGGGGAGGGGGATCAGGAGGGGGCGAGAGAGGAGAAGAGAAGGAGGAGGAGGAGGAGAAGAGGAAATAATCAGCGAAGGACCTGGTAGACCTGGGCCGGGGCCCTGCTCAGATGAAGCAGGAACGCTCCTCTCTCCCTCACGCGGCTGAGACGCTGGCTGGCTGGCCTCTGGTAGCCTCCATACAGGAGTCCACAGCGACTTCTGCTCTGCTGGAGCCACTCGGCTGGGCCAGGCGTCCTGGAGTTCCTGGGGACACTCGCAAAGGCGGGTTAGATGGCACCCCGCGGGGCCAGCTCCGTCTGGCCTCCTACTTCTCCCTCCCACGCCCCTCTTGCTCACCTCGCCTACCTCTTCCTGACCTCCGCCAGCAGCCCTGCCCTGTCCGGTCTTCCGCTTCTCCTGCTTTGGCTTCCCAGGTTTGCCCTGTCCCGCGCATTGCCGGGGATTCTTAGGGAAAGCACTGTAGTCCTGTCCCAAGTCCAAACGTGTCCCCTGTCGCCTGCTCGGCGAAGCACCCTCCCACTGTGAGTAGTTACATGTGGCAGCGTTAGCACGGCCTGGCGTGCCTGTTCTTCCTGGGCACCCTTCCCAGGTTCTTCTCGTCCTGAACGAAGAATTGGACAAGAAATGCACGATAGGTAGAAAGGTTTTACATTTACTAAAGGTGCTAAAGGTAGGAAAAGAAGTATGCTCTGCAGAGTACAGAGAAGGCCACCGAAAGAGTTTACAGTGGCAACAAGGTTCACGCAGCCGTCTTCTGTATCCTCCACTCACTCTTCAGGCCGATGTCAGATCTAGGCCGTCCCATCAAAAATCTGCTTGATCTCCGCCAGAAGAACTGAAAATAGCATTTTCTGATTGGTCCCGGGTGCAGGGCCTGGGCTTCTGTGTCCTGGATTGACAGGTCACACCCACAGGCCCAGTCGGCCACGCCCTATTCTCCTGCCTCAGCAAGTTTAAAAAAGTTGCTGCTTTGTATTTTTCCTCTGGCATGTCTGCCTACTTGCCCTGCCTACATCGATATATAATATCCTTTGGTCCCCTTAAGATACTTAAAATTGATAGATATTCCAATTCCTTGTACAAAATAGCATCAGATTAGCATATAACCTACACACATCCTTCTGTATACTCTAAAGCCTCTCCAGATTATTTATAATACTGGATACAGCATAGCCGGGCGTGGTAGCTCACGCTTGTAATCCTAGCACCCAGGAGGCTGAGGCAGGAGGATCACTGCGAGTTTGGGACCAGCCTAGGCTACAAAGTGAGCTCAAGGCCAGCCTGAAATGCACAGTGAGACCCTGTCTCAAAAAGACAAAAAAAAAAAAAAAAATACTGGATATAGCATAAATGGTAGGCAAATAATTGTCATACTGTATTTTTAGGGCAGTGGTGGCAAACCTATGGCATGTATATTGTTTTTAAGACAAAAGATGTTAATGTATAAATTGTTTTTTCTAAACTAAAACTTCAGTATTCAAGTTTAATTGCAGTGTTGACACTTTGCCATGAATAAATGGGTTTTGGTCAAAGTTTGGGCACTCTTCTCTAAAAGGTTCGCCATCACTGGTTTAGGGATTAATGACAAAAAAGTTTGTGCATTCAGTACAGGTTCGATTTTTTTCAAATATTTTCAATCTGGCACTGATTGAGTGCAAGGATGCAGAATCCATAGATATGGAAGACCAGCCGGGCATGGTGGCGCACACCTGTAATCCCAGCATCAGGAGGGTGAGGCAGGATATTGTTGTGAATTCAAGACTAGAATAAACTGCAAAGCAAGATCCTCTCTCTCTCTCTCAAAAAAGAAAAAAATGTGAAAAGTCAACTGTACATGTGAAGGAAAATTTTAAGCCATTAATGTGCTACCTACTTTTTCTTAAGTCATTATTTATTCCAATGTCTCCATTTTACAGATTGTACAACTGGAGCCAGAAGGGTTAAATAACTTGACCAAACAACTGATATTAAAGATTGACTTTAAAGTCAGGCATGGAGGTGTAAGGCTCGGCTCTCACGGCGGGATGGAAAGAACCTCCAAGAGACGGTCTCTCATGCAACAGCAAGGAGTTTTATTTCTATGCCAGAATAGGGTCTGCCTCTCACGCAGGAGAGCGACCCCCGGGAGCTTTTGGGCAGAGTTTATATAGGGTTTGGGGGAATTAGCAAGCTGGGTTACAAAAGCCAATCGCGTTGGTTAAAAGAGCTTGACCTTTTACATGATTGGTTAAAACATGGGGTTGGTTAAAGGCCAATCATGAGGCTGGGTTATAGTCCAATCAGGATTGAGTCCTTGGGTGGGGGTCTTCTTGTGGTCATTTCGGGGAAACAGAAACTTAGCAAAGTCCTCTTCTGGGAACCTGAAACTTATCTTTTTGCAACCTTTATCCTGAAACCCAGGGGGTGCACGTATGTTGCTCAAGATACCAGATGCTCTCTTAGTGGCCTGTGGTCTGGGGCCTCACAGAGGCACACACCTATAATCCCAGCACTTGGGAGGCTGAGGCAGGAGGATCATTGTGAGTTCGAGACCAGCCTGGGCTACAAAGTGAGCTCAAGGCCAGCCTGAACTGCATAGGGAGACCCTGCCTCAAAAAGACCAAAAAAAAAAAAAAGCTAGGAGAAGGTCTGGCCAGTGTTGCGGGGAGGGAAGGAGGATAAAATTTTAAAGAGGGGGGCTGGGGATTTAGCTCAGCGGCAAAAGTGCCTGCCTGGCAAGCGCAAGGTCTTGAGTTCGGTCCCCGGTACCGGAGAAAAACCAAAAAAAAAAAAAAAAATTTTTTTTAAAGAGGGCGGTCGGGGACACCTTCCGTGAAAGCCGCAAGGGCCCAAGCAGGTGGCTGGCCGGAGAACCGCGGTCCCTGCGTGGGAAGCAGGCCTGGGCCTTTTGAGGAGCCCGGGTAGTGGGAACAGAATGAAGGAAGAGGAGGAACCGCGGACGAGAGCGGAGAGGCGCAGGAATGTCCCTGCGTGGGCCTTCGGGGGCACAGCAACGAGCGGGTTCCACCCACGCGCCCCCGCCCTTCACCGCCACCTACGGCACGCGCCAGGACGGGCGCGGGGCCCCTCGCAGCCGCTCCCCGCTCCTCGGGAAACCTGCGCTTTGCAAAAGCCTGTCTGCTTTGGCAGGAAAGAGAAGGAGTTTCATAGGGAATTTTCGAGACTGGAGGAGGTGCTCTGCAAGACCTCTGTGGGCGGGCTGAAGCTTCTCTGCAGAAGCAGTGAAAATTGCAGGAACTCTGAGGTGGGGAGAGGCAGCCAAGCCCGGAGGCCGGGGGAAGTCACAGGAGGAAGCCGGTCACCAGCGTGCAGAAGTGCTACCCGGCGCGCGGCCGCCCAGGCCCTTGGTCCCTGTTCATTCTGCCCCGGGGACTCTGGCAGGGCAGGCGGAGTCGGTCCTGCCGTGAGGTGCAAACAGGCACAGACAGGCTCCGTGACTTGCCACCGGCACGCAGCTCAGGGCAAAAGAGCAGGCGACCTCCTTGCCCCGCCACCAGGCCACGCCACTCTTGGCTCTTTGCTTCGCTGCTTCCTATTGGGAAGGTATTGTGTGTGGCAGTATAAGGCCCCATCTCTCCTCCTGAGGAGGCTGCGCCCACTTCCTGTTATGGTTCTAGTGCTCAGAGGCGGGGTTTGTGGAAAGTGATGGGCCACAGGGCCAACAGCTGACTTGCTGTTAGGAGGCAAGGCCCGGTGGGAAGTGCTTCACTGGGATTGTGACCTGACCCAGCACAGGGAACTGCATTTTCCCTATGACAGGAACTTGTGGCTCCTCCTGCCTCGGCCTCTCAGAATGCTAGGATTACAGGCACGCACCACCATGCTCAGCTAGTTCCTTTTTTTTTTTTTTTTAAGGAGGAGAGGTTTATTTTAGCTCATGTATTTTTTTTTTTTTTTAAGCAAGTAGATAAAATTAACTCTGTGTATCTTAGCTAAGTGGGGGGAGGAGGAGAAACTTTCTTACAAATGGAGCCATTAAAGTCCTTTAGACAGGCATGGTGGTGTAGGCCTGTAATCTCAGCATTCAGGAGGCTGAGGCAGGATTTGCAGTAAATTCAAGGCCAGCCTGGGCTACATGGTGAGTTCAAGGCCAGCCTGTACTACATAGCGAGATCTTGTCTCAAAAAAGAAAAAAAAAATTTCCTTCAACTCTAAGTTAAATTCTTGAGCTGCTCCTGGTGGTGCATGTTTATAGTCCTAGCACTTGGGAGGCTGAAGCAGGAGGATTAAAATTCAAGGCCAACCCGGCTACACAGTGAACTCAAGGCCAGCCTGAACGACATAGCAAGATCCTGTCTCAAAAACCGAAACAGAAAAGGTCCTGACTGAAGCCTGGATGTGGTGGCACAGGCCTGCAATCCTAGCACTGTGGGAAGCTAAGGGAGGAGGATGTCAAGTTTGAGCCCAGCCTGGGCAATTTAGCCACCTAGAGAGACTCCGTGTCAAAATAGAAAAAGAGGGGCTAGGGATGTAGCTCAGTCCTCAGAACTGCAGTTATTCCGTCAGGAACACAAGTTCAGAGCACCTTCCTACCCTAGTACTTCTCCAAGATGGCAGCCGGGCCTCTAGGTGGCCTTCCAAAATGGTACCTGAGCCACGCGTGGTGGCACATGCCTGTAATCCCAGCACTCAGGAGACTGAGGCAGGAGGATTGTTGTGAGTTTGAGGCCAGCCTGGGCTACAAAGTGAGCTCAAGGCCAGCCTGAAGTGCACAGCAAGACCCTGTCTCAAAAACACAAAATGGTACCTGTCCACCCTAGAGTTCCAGAAATCTCCCCCCACGTCGGTGACTGATGCGGGTGGATCCTCTGAGTCACAGCTTTGCCATTCTCCTCACACTTCAGACTCAGTGCTGGCCAGGACTCCTCTCTGAGAGGGCCTGGCAGGAGCTGGCGGGACAGGCAGGCAAAATCAACCAGCAACTTGTGAGAATATTTCAGTGAAAGGAAATTCTAACAGATGGAAAATGTGAAGCACCGGAATGATGTAAGGGTCTCACTGTCCTGTCCCCATCCTCCCTCAGCGGAGGCTGTGCAGACTCATCCTCCCAACTTTTTTTTTTTTTTTTTTTTTAATCTTTTTGAGACAGGGTCTCACTATGCAGTTCAGGCTGGCCTTGAGCTCACTTTGTAGCCCAGGCTGGTCTCGAACTCGCAACGATCCTCCTGCCTCAGCCTCCTGAGTACTGGGATTACAGGTGTGTGCCACCATGCCCAGCCTCCCAACATTTTGTCTTCACATTACCTCGTAGTTTCCTGGGGCTGCCAGAACAAACTCACAGCCCGAGCGGCTTCCAATAGCAGAAATTTATCTTTGAGAGTGGAGTCTGACACCGAGGTAAGAGCAGGGCCGCATTCCCCTGGGACTGTCTGGGGCTCCCGCCCAGCCTCTTCCTGCCTCCGGTGGTCTCCGGGAGTCTCTGGTGCTCCTGGGCTCGCGTCTGCTTAGCTCACTCTCTGCTTTGGTACTGACACAGCTTTCTCACTGTGTCTGTTTTTTCACGGGTGCCTCCTCCTCGTCTGCTCCTCCTCTTCCTTCTGTTCCTTCCTTTCCCAGTACTGGGCTTTCAGTCTAGGGCTTTCACACTGAGTTGCATACCCAGTCCTTTTTCTTAAATTTATTTTTTATCGTTATGTTTTTTGAGATACTCTTGCCTTGCAGTTCAGGTTGGGCTTGAACTCACGGCAAAAATCCTGCCTCAGCCTCCTGAGCGCTGGGATTATAAGTGTACACCATCACCTCATGCTGCGTTTTCCCAGCTCTCTTTTTAGTTTTTAAATTCTCAGACAGGGACTCGCTAAAGCACTCAGGGGCTGGGCTCAAACTTCTGACCCTTCCACCTCAGCCTCCTAGAGGGGTGGGATAACAGCAACACGTCCACTCACTTTCTGTTAAGAACATACATAAAGTCAGATTAGACTAGGGTCTGCCCTGCACCACTCTAACTTCATCTTCCGTATGAGGGTGACCTACTTAACATCTGCCACAACCTTATGAAATACTGGGGTTTTGGACTCTCAAGATATCTTTTTTTTTTGGCCAGGCATAGTGGCACATGCCTGTAATCCCAGCACTCGGGAGGCTGAGGCAGGAGGATCATTGCAAGCTGGAGACCAGCCTGGGCTACAAAGTGAGCTCAAAGCCAGGCTGAACTGCATAGTTCGGCCCTTTCTTAAAAAGACAAAAAAAAAAAAAAAAAAGAAAAGTCATCTTTTTTAGTTTTTGTTTTTTTTTTTTTCAGCACTGGGGATCCAATCTAGGGCCTTGAGCATGTTAGCCAAGTGCTGTACCACTGAGCTACACCTCTACCCCACAAGGTATCTCTTTATTTTTGGTCTTGGTGGGTGTGGAGAGACACAATTCAACCTAGCATGCCATCAAAGAACATTAACCTATGCACATAGAGTCCAAAAATACATTTCCCTATTTGAGAGGAAAAAACCAAACTAAAAATTATAAGGTGTTGGCCAGGCATGGCAGTGCTCCCCTATAGTCTCAGCACTGGGGGGCTGAGGCAGGAGGATTACCACAAGTTCTATACCAGCCTGAGCTACATAGTGAGTTCAAGGTCAGCTGCATAGCGAGATCCTGTCTCAAAAAAAAAAATTATAAAGTGTAGTAAGATTCAAACTGGGCATGGTGGCGCACACCTATAATACCAGCACTAGGAAGGCTGAGGCAGGAGGATTGCCGTGAGCTTGAGGTTCTGGACTACACAGTGAGTTCAAGGCCAGTTTGAGCCACAAGTAAGACCGTGCCCCCCACCCCCAAAGCTGCTGTGTTCTCTCTTACATGGTGACCCATCCTCATGCTATAGGGTGTACTTTTTTCCCTACTCTTACTTGGCCCAAACTTGCTCTGCAGAGCCTGTTTCTTTTCCTTTTTTTTTTTTTTGGTACCTGGAATCGAACTTAGGACCTCATGCTTGCCAGGCAGGTGCTGTGCCACTGAACTATATATCCTCAGCCTTCTTATATCCCCCCCATCTTTAATAAGACTTTGCTACCATTTTTTAAAAAAGACTCACACACACTATGTGCATAATTGAATTTTTGTAAATATTTCTTGTTTTTGTTTTTTTGTTTGTTTCTTTGAGACAGGGTCTCACTATGTAGTTCAGCCTGGGCTTGAACTTGCTATGTAGCCCAGGCTGACCTCCAACTCATAGTGATCCTCCTGGCTCAGCCTCCTGAGTGCTGGGTTTATAGGCATGTACTACCATAGCCAGCTGAATTTTTGTAAATTTAAACCAAGAGTCAGGAAGCCTTTTTTAAAAAGGACCAGTTAGGGCTGGGGTGTAATTTAGTGGTTTGCCTAACATGCCTGAGGCCCTAGGTTCCATCCCTAGCACCACACACACATAAAACTAAACCAAAAAAACGGCATGGTGGTGGTGGTAGTGCACACTTGTAATCCTAGCACTCTGGAAGGCTGAAGCAGGAGGATCACAAGTTTGAGCCTAACATGGGCAACTTGGCAATTTAGGGAGACCTCATCTCAAAAAAAAATTTTTTTTTCAAAAGGGCTAGAGATATACTTTAGTGTGAAAGCCCTGGATTCAGTCCAGAGAAAGAAGGGAGAGAGAGAGACAGAGAGAGAGAGAGAGAGAGAGAGAGAGAGAGAGAGAGAGAGAGAGAGAGAGGGAGAGAGAAACAGACAGCAAATGTTTCACGCTTTGCGGGCCCTATGCCTCTGTGGCAGTTCTTCAGCTGTGCCGCTGTCGTCCAAAAGCAACCATAGACAGCAGGTAAACAAATGAGTGTTCCGGAGTTCCAATAAAACTTTATTTACAAAAATAGCGGGTCAGGTTAGGTCTCCAGGCTGTAATTTACTGACTTTCAGTGCAAACATACTAGAAGATAGCTTGTTATATAGACTAAACTTGAAGCGAATCTTTTATTGCATTCCCAAATCCTTTCATAATGCACTTCCCATGTTCCCACTCCTGCACACGTTCTTTTTTCTTTGTGGTAAATTGAACTTAGGATATTGGATTTCTTGTGAAAAAGGCAAACCCGCACTGAATGTCATTTCAACTCGAAGGAACCCTGAGCAGTGATTTTGCTTAGTCTCCTAACGTGAAATAAACCTGTGTCTAAATTGCCTCAGAAAGATGGGAGTTTGATGACTCACTAAGAGCTACAAGAAAGATTGATCCAAAATTGCCTTAATAGTCCACACTGTCCTCAAAGTGAAATTGTTTTCCCTTATATCTGACCCCAATCTCTTGCTGCTATTTAAGCCCATTTCTTCTGGGTCTGTCTTCTGTGGTGAGAGTGAACGGCCGGTTTGTCATTTCTTTCAATATTCCCCACCTCTGGATGACAATTCATTCATAAAGCAGGCCTAGGATAACCAAGAATCATTTGGCTATAGGTAGCGTGTCCACTTGGACAGCTCTTAAAGACACAGACATTTTCATAGAGGCAGTGATGTTTGAGTATAGCGTCTGTAATCCCTTACCCTTGCGATTTGTTTTTGGCCATGCAGGGGATAGAGCCCAGCAGCTTGTGCATGCTAGGCAAGGGCTCTGCCACTGAGTTGCATCCCTGACCCCATTATTCCTCCTTTGGGGGGCCTTTATTCTCTTACTGGAATATTCCAAGCAGGCACATTATTAAAGAAACGGGCCAGGTGTGGTGGCGGCGCACGCCTGTAATCCCAGCGCTAGGGAGGCTGAGGCAGGAGGATCACTGGGAGTTCGAGGCCATCCTGGGTTACATCGTGACTTCAAGGCCAGCCTGAACTGCATAGGGAGACCCTGCCTCAAAAAAACGGAACAAAAAGGTGCAAAAATAAATGGTCACTGTCCTTGCTAACACGTGCTTCTAATAATATCCATTATATATTTATTTGATACATTTGGCTTCTTCTACAAACTTATGCAGGGAGCCTTAAAAATCCAGTTGGTCTCTGAGACAGTACTAGCAAAACCCACATGGAAGTGTAAGAGGTGACTTGCAGAAGGAACCTGCCAGATACGTCACAGAGGGGCGCCCTGGAACTTGGTGGAGAAGGGTTTACTGAGAAGCTTTTCTGGGGGTTCCTCACTGCATGGACCCCTTTCAAGGACCCTGAAAGGAGTCTCAGCTATGTCTTCACACAGCCACGCATTTCTGACACGGTCACCCTGAACCGGTTCAGACCACAGTCTCTTTCCATTCCAACTTTGTCTTTACATGTTTCCTCCTTCAGGAAATAGTCTCTCTCTTTTTTTTTTTTTTGAGACAGGGTCTTGCTATGCAGTTCAGGCTGGCCTTGAGCTCACTTTGTAGTCCAGGCTGGTTTCAAACTCGCAACAATCCTCCTGCCTCAGCCTCTCGAGTGCTGGGATTACAGGCGTCGCCACCACACCCGGCACTGTGAACATTCTAAATGCTGTCTTTAAATTGGTTTTCTTCTAAGTGTTCACATTCAAATGTAATTTTCAATTTTCTTCTTAATCAGAGTTCTTGTTTACTTTCCAAGCACCACACACACAGCCCACTTTCTCTGTATCTTGGTTATTATCTCAGAAAGGAAAAAGACCAAATGTAGTTATAATGCATGTGCTGGAAACCAAATCAATGGAACTGCACCTGTTGGAAGAAAGGGGGTGCCCAAGAATGGGCATAGTCAAGGTCCACAACTAGGAAAAGCCCAGAAACCCAGAGGCGGGCCACGTTTACCCAACCCTGGCTGACAGGAAACACACAAGCACACAGCCACTGGGCTCATTTGTCACAGTTCTTTTTCTCTCTCTTTTTGTAGTTCAGGCTGGCCTCGAACTCATTATGTAGCCCAGGCTGGCCTTGAACTTGCAGCAATCCTCCTGCTTCAGCTTCCCGAGTACTGGGATTACACGCATGTGCCAACATGCTCCACTTGCCACAGCTCTTGATTCCACCTTCCCTACTTTTGTAACAACCCCACTTCCCCAAATGCCCTCAAGTAGAAAAGAGTGACTCCGGTGAAGAGACATGATCCTCTCACAACTGAATTACAATCTCCCTAGGCTGAAAAACTAACAAGTCGGCATTTTTTTTCTTTTTCTTTTTCTTTTTTTTTTTGTCTTTTTGAGACAGGGTCTCGCTATGAAGTTCAGGCTGGCCTTGAGCTCACTTTGTAGCCCGGCTGGTCTCAAACTTGCAGCGATCCTCCTGCCTCAGCCTCGGGAGTGCTGGGATTATAGGTGTGCGCCACCACGCCCGGCTCAACAAGTTGGTATTGTGTCTCTTCTAAACACAAGTCAGTCCCCTCACAGTATAGTCAGTGCAGCTATGGACAACACTCAGAGCTGCATCTACAAGGCTCAAGTCAACCTGGTGACAGCTCTGGGCAGCCTGGATGATCATTTATGTTGATGCGTCCACCTCCAAACTCCAGAGAATGACATTTGCTCTAGCAGAATGGATCCTAAACTGTTACTGAATCAGAGCACCACAACCAAGCTACCTCCAAGAGATTTTCTCACATAAAAAGAGATGAAAACATGCCCCAGAGGTATTCACACTGTTTTAGTTACTTTTCTCATTGCTGAGACAAAATATCTGACACCCAAAGTTAAAGGAGGAAAGGTTTATTTGGCTCACAGTGTGTAGAGGTTCGGTCCATAATTGGTTGGCTCCAAGGCAGGGGGACATGGCAGAGGGGCATCACAGAGGAGAAACAGCTCATGGTGGGCAGAAGGCAACAAAGCAACAAGGGATGACCACAGCTCTTTTTATGCCTTATATTTTATCCAGGCTACTTGGGGTGGGCAGCACTCACACCCTTAATCCTAGTGCCCTTGATCCTAGCACTGCACCATGAATCAATTCCAGCATCACACACTCTCGATCCAGCCACCTCTGAGAAATCCCCACCTATGACTGCATGAGGCTGTGGGGGGACATGTAGACACAAGGTGTAATAACACCTTTTTTTTTTTTTTTTTTTTGGTCTTTTTGAGATAGGTTTTACTATGCAGTTTAGGCTGGTTTCACTATGTAGCCCAGGCTGGCCTCAAATTCACAGTGATCCTCCTGCATCAGCCTCTTGAATGCTAGGATTACAGGTGTGCACCACCACACCGGGCGACAACACCTCTTTATTGTTGGAGAATCTCAAACTCTGTACAGGAGAAAAGTACTTCTTGACTTGATTATCACTCAAGCCAGATCCTCGCTTTTATGGTTCTGAAGGCTTTCTCTTTCCAATTTTTTCTACCCCCTAGGTCTCAGGTCCTCTCTTTTGGTCACAGCACCCAGTGCCAGATTGAATGGGAACTCTCTGCAGTTTTCTCAACTGCTTTACCAAGCTGTCTTATTATTTTTTTACACAGAAGAAATTGAGTGTCACAGAGGTTGAATAACTTCCTCATAGTTACAAAAGCCATTGGGTGATAGCACCAAAATTAGCACGATGCTTTTCAAACCACTCCTCCTCTCAAGATTGCCAGCATTTTGTAGATGACTTTGAATACAGAGTAAATAGTAGGATTTCAGTCCTACCATTGTTTTGAACTCTCTTTATTTTGATTCAGGAATTCACCAGTGACTGACTTGGCAAAGGCACAAAGGCATATGTAGATATTTGTTACTTTAAAGAAAAATATAGCCAGGTGTGGTGGTGCATGCCTGTAATCTCAGCACGCGGGAGGCTGAGGCAGGAGGATCATCTCGAGTTCAAGACCAGCCTGGGCTACAAAGTGAGCTCAAGACCAGCCTGAACTGCATAGCGAGACACTGTCTCAAAAAGAAGAAAAAGAGAAATATATATACTTGTGCTTGCATGTGCTTTTTCTCCCATCCAAGTACTAACCAGGCCCAACCCTGCTTAGCTTCCGAGGTCAGACAAGATTGGGCACACTCAGGGTGGTGTGGCCATAGACTGTACATGCTTGTAATCTCAACATTTCAGAGACTGAAGTAGGAGGATGGCAAGTTCAAGGCCAGCCTGGACAACTTAGTGAGGCACTGTCTCAAAATAAAAATAAAAAAGAGCTAGAGATGTAGCTCAGTGGTATAGCACGTGTCTAGCACGAATGAGACCCTGGGTTCAATCTCTAGCATCACAAAAAGACAAAAATATCTATCTATCTATCTATCTATCTATCTATCTATCTATCTATCTATCATCTCTGCTAGTCACATTCTCCTACTGTTTGAGCAGGTGGTTTCATAGGTGTGTACGTCTATAAAAGTTCACAGAGCTGTAGATGTAAGGCTTGTGCCCTTTGCTGTATGTACACTGCACCTCAATCTTTTTT
>NW_004955516.1:3689010-3696938 GCF_000276665.1 Chinchilla lanigera | reverse complement strand
GGAGCCAGCAGGCAGGAAGCTAGCCAGCCAGACGGCTGGCACTCCCCACCCGCAGCTCCCTGTGCTCCGGAAGCCCTCCTTCCGGGAAACCCTTGCACCTCAATCTTTAAAAGGCCTGGCACAGTGCGTACAGAAACCTTCCATTCGCATAAAAAGACACCATGCCCAGGTGTCTGGGACCATGCACAAAAAGCTGGCAATCCTAGCCAGGTGTGGGGGTGCATGGCTGTAATCCCAGCACACAGGAGGCTGAGGCAGGAGGATCACCATGAGTTCTAGACCAGCCTGGCCTACATAAGCAAATTCAAGGGCAGCCTACACGATGTAGTGACACCCTGCCTCAAAAAAAAAGCTGGTGATCTTGATTCTTTGGGGGAGTGGTTTTGTTTGTTGTTGTTGTTTGTCTTTTTGAGACAAGGTCTCACTATACAGTTCAGGCTGGCCTTGAGCTCACTTTGTAGCTCAGGCTTGCCTCAAACTCGAGATGATCCTCCTGCCTCAGCCTCCCTACTGCTGGGATTACAGGTGTGTACCACCATGCCCGGCTTAAAATCTGAGTTCTATTTTTGTCCTTTTTTTTTGTACCAGGAATCGAACTCAAGACCTTGTACTTAGCAGGCAGGCGCTTGTGCCACTGAGCTACCTCCCTGGCCTGTATTTTGTCTTTGTGAGTCAGGGCTTCACCATGCAGTTCAGGCTGGCCTTGAACTCACTTTGTAGCCCAGGCTGGCTTTGAATTCACAGCGATCCTCCTGCCTCAGCCTCCTGAATGCTGGAATTACAAGCTTATAGGCATGTGCCACCATGCCCAGCTTGGGGGACATTTAGAGAGGATGAAGACTCATCAACTCTATACACCCTCCTCCTGTGTGAGGTGAGTTTTTACAAAAAAAAAATGGTTTACATATTTCAAAAATTAGTAAGTAAACAATTTCAAGGAAGAAGAAACACAAAACCACGTTGTTCCCACGAATGTAGCAACATCAGCCCGGCGGTCCCGGTCGGTGTGCATTTGCGACCCGAGCGAGCGCAGTGCTGTGGGGAAGGCTTGCAAGTACGGACCCCTCCCGCCAGCATGAGGAGGGGTGATGAGGATCTGTCCGCTTCCCGTCAGCACAGCTGTCACGACACTCCGCCAGTCATGAGGGCCGCGGTGAGGTTAGCGGAGAAGGAATGGAGAGGGAACATCTAAGGAATTTGGAGGCAAACAGCACGGTAATGACCACGAGTGAACAGTTGTCACTGCGTCTGATGTTACGTGTCTGCCTTTTCTTTCCTTCTATTTTTATCCTCAAGGATGTGTGTGTCATAGAAAGCAGAGATGAGACATTCAGCTCAAACTGTTCAGATGACCTCAACCAAGATGCGCCTGGAGTGAAGGAAATAAATGTATGTGAAAACCAGAAAAATAGATGAATCCATGTTTCTTTCAGACTCCTGACGCTGTGTAACTTGCCCCCGTCCTCCCAGACTCCTAGATGAACTGTTCTGTGTGTGTGAGTGTGTGTGTGTGTGTGTGTGTGTGTGTGTGTGTGAGACCTGGAGCCTAACACATGTCAACCAAGTGCTGTGGCCCTGAGCCACATGCCCAGCCCAAGTCAGGCACTTTTTGCCCTCCAGGTAGCACTGAGCTGCATCCCCAGCTCTCCTTCTTTTTTATTATTTTGTTTTGAGACAGGGTCTCTCTAAACTGCCCGGCTGGCCTGGGATTACACATGAGGGCCACAGTGCCTGGCAATTCACTCAATTCTTTAGGGAGGGGCCGGGGATATAGCTCAGTGGCACAAGCACCTGCATGGCAAGCGCAAGGTCCTCAGTTCGATTCCTGGTACCAAAATTAGATTCCCTTCTTTAGGGAGGTGTTTTCGTGTAGCTCCTGTTATCTGCAGATTTTGGACCACTTTGTAAGATAATGCTTGATTATTTTAGAACTAAATGTGAAAAAGGAGGAATGGGAAAAATTAAATGATGAGCACAAGATACCTCAGTAAATTAATTTCACAAGCAGACCAAGGGAAATTAAAAAAAACAAACAGGGCCCAGGAGATAGCTCAGCAGCATGGCCCCTGCCTGGCAAGTGCTTGTCCTGAGTTTGAATCCCAGCACCAAAAAATAAACAAACAAACAAAAAAACCCCACCTTTTCTTCAAGCCTGTTTCCCTTTAGCTCGTCCAAATGCCAACAAAATGTAGGATGCCAACAAAATTTTGCACTCCAATCTGTTTCTGAGTAACTCTAGAGATAAGCCTACCATTTTGAAAAGCAGTTTCTCAAGCTCAGTACTACTGACATTTTGGGCTGGGTAATTCTTTGTCCTACAGACTGTCTTGTACATTTTAGGATATCAAGCAGCATCTCTGGTCTCCATTCACTAGATGACAGTAGCACACCTCAATTGTGACAACCAAAATGTCTCCAGGGCTGGGCGTGGTGGTGCATGCCTGTAATCCCAGCACTCAGGAGGCTGAGGCAGGAGGATCACTATGAGTGTAAGGCCAACCTGGGCTACACAGTGAGCTTAAGGCCAGCCTGAACTACACAGCAAGACCTTGTCTCAAAAAGAAAATGAAACACAAACCAAAATGTCTCCCGACTTTGCCAAATGGCCCCCTGGGGTTGGGGTTGGGGCAAAATTGCCTGGTTGTGAGCCATTGCCCTAAAAGATGTTACCTAAAAATATCTATTCTAGGGCTGGGGATTTAGCTCAGCAGCAAAAGCGCCTGCCTGGCAAGCGCAAGGTCGTGAGTTCAGTTCCTGGTACCGGAGAAAAACCAAAAAACAAAAACAAAAACAAAAAATCTATTCTAGGAAATATACTAGCATCTCCAGAAAATAATTAAGGAGCATTGCATATACACACCCACAGAGTCTGTCCTTAGATTTATAAGCATTTAGGGGAAACTGTATCGATGTTTGTCATTTACTTTTTATTTTTTGTCTTTTTGAGACAAGAGCTCACTGTGTAGCTCAGGCTGGCCTTGAGCTCACTTTGTAGCCCAAGCTGGCCTCAAACTCACAGCAATCGTCCTGCCTCAGCCTCCTTAGTGCTGGGATTACAGGTGTGTGCTACCATGCCCAGCTGTCATTTACTTTGAAATATGTAAAAAAAAAAAAAAATCCAGTGTCTTACTGAATTTTCTCAGTTGCTGGAACAGAATACTTGACTCAACTTAAAGAAGGAGAGGTTTATTTTAGCTCCCATTTTCAGTTCATGCTTGGCTGGCTCTGGAGCAGGAACGGAATGGTGGAAGTGGGGAGGAGGAGGAGGAGAAGGAGGAGGAGGAGGAAGTGGCTTATGTCCTCTTGGCCAGGAAGCAGAGAGAGAGAGAAGGGAGGCGCCGGGGAGGGAGATAACTGCACCTTTCCAGATCGGGCTTCTAGTGACAACGTCTTCCCGCCAGGCCGCCCCTCCTCACGGCAGGCTTAGCTAGGGCCTCGGCAGTGGATGAAGGCGCTGACTCATACAGCACCCCATGATCCAATCGCCTTCCCAAAGCCCGCTTCTGAGCACGCGAGGCTTTGGGCAAAGGTCTAGACACAAACAAATAAATAAACTTATCCGGCAATAAATAAGTTGACAGATACATGATAAATATAGTGCCCGTGGTCTCGGGTTGGATCCCCAGCATCAAAACACAACAGAACATAAAAACAAAAACAAAACAAACCCTGAAATGTTCATTGTAAACTGTGTATAATGATTGCACATCTGTTATCCCAGCACTCTGGGAGGCTGATGCGAGAGGACTGCAAGTTACAGCTCAGCCTGGCAATTTTGTGACTTAGTGGGACCCTGTCTCAAAACAAAAGGGCTGCCTGGGTGTGGTGGTGAACGCTTGTATTCCCAGCACTTGGGAGGCTGAGGCAGGAGGACTGCCACAAGGCTGCGTAGTGGGTTCAGGACCAGTCTGAACTACGTAGGACACCCTGTCTCCAGAAACAAAACCAAAAACAAACAAATAGAAAAAAGGGCTGGGGATGTAGCTGAGTGCTAAGGCTCCTGAGTTCAACCCCCCCCCACATTATTATAAAGTTCAAGTGCCACACACACACACACACACACATTATTATAAAGAGTATTTATTGTAACTTTTTTTTTTCAACTTTTCTGTATGTTTGCAAATTTAATAAAATGCCAGGGGAAAAAAAATCATGTGTATTTAACTATTACAGCTAGGAAATCAAGAAGTTCAATTCACTTAATATCTTGGAAAAATGCATGAAAAGATCATTGTCAGTACTGACAGAGGTGTTCATTTTACTCTAAAATTATGCTATTAAATCTTGTTAACCTAATCCCATGAAAAACTACCTAATAGTCATGGACAGCTTCACATACTGAGCACTGATTGGAGTTGAAAGAGGACTCAGCTTCACTAATTATCCTGCTTTGTAGATGCAGAAACTAAGTCCTGGAGAGATCATGCCATGTATTTTATTTTATTTATTTTTAATTTTATTTTATTTTTTGTCTTTTTGAGACAGGGTCTGACTATGCAGTTCAGGCTGGCCTTGAGCTCACTCTGTAGCCCAGGCTGGCCTCGAACTCGCAACGATCCTCTTGCCTCAGCCTCCTGAGTGCTGGGATTACAGGCGTGCACCACCACGTCTGGCTCTGTTTTGTTTTATTTTATTTATTTACTTATTTTTTCCCTGTAGTTTTAGAGGATTGCATTATCAGTCTTCCCATTTCAAGGATTTTTGTCATTATCTTGATACTTTTATTAATTTAAAATAATTTCAGAAACTATTTTTCCCTCTAGGAGTTTCACTTGCTAATAAAATTAGAGCTACTGAGATATCCCAGTTAAATCAGAGACATCACCTTCTGGAAAACCCTTCCTGCCCTTAATTATGGTGACTGCTGCTTTAAGTATCTCATTAGACCATAATTCAGCCAATGTTTATTGAAATGACCAGATGTCAGGAATTGTGCGGACAGTACCTACCCCAAGGCCATTGGAAATTGTAGAGATTTATGCCAGTGTAAAATGGGTGTGCTGTTGTCCTCCTAAGACTTAGAATCAGATGATTCCATGAGAACAGGGTAGCACCTTTGAGTTTAGCACTCTGCAAATTTTTAAAGAGCAGGTACAGAGTGAAAAATGCTCGAAGTCATTACTCGTCAGAGAAATGCAAATTAAGGCGACGTGGGGACTGAGATGCTATTATACCCTTTCTCAGCTGTCCACAACGGAAACATCTGATCATTCCAGCTGTTGGCAACGCAGCAGCACATCTGCAGCCTCAGGTACTGCGGGTAGGGATGTGAAAGGCACATCCCTTTGGAAAACAGTTCTGTTGCTGGGTTTTGGGGCGCTGGAGTGTCCTTTCTAGGTTCTCTCTGAAATGAACGAAGAATCACTGAAGACAGGTGCAGAGGTAGAGGTTTTACACTTACTAATCACTTACTAGCCCCATTTAAATACAGGACGACCCGACATTGCACACTCTTTTTTGCTAATATTGTCTATTAGATCTAATCTAAATTGTAAGTAACTTTTTGAGTCCTCTCATTTTGAATAAATAACAAATGAGTTCCTATTGTTTGGTCCAGAAGGTGCATAAATATTTTATAATAATATTTTTTCCCTCACTTTTTGATTACAGGACAGCTTGTCAGATGTTGATAAACTCTGTCAACACCACCCGTAGAATTATTATAATCACTGACTGCTATTGGAATTTTTTTAGTTTAATTTCTTCTTTCAAGTTCTATCATTTCTGTATTATGAAAAGTTGACATTAAGGAGATGTCCTTTTTGGTCTTTCTCTCTCGTAACACAGACTTTTCTCGTCTGATAGGCTAGCATTTCCCCCTTTTTCAATTTTTTCTTTTGCAGATCTTTTGGCACTACCTTCCTAGTCAGTGTCAGTATCCCAAATATGTCTGTTTTGTTCGTTTGTTTTGTTTTTTTGAGACAGGGTCTCGCTCTGTAGTTGAGGGTGGCCTTAAACTCACTATGTAGCCTGGGCTGGCCTTGAATTTACAGCTATCCTCCTGCCTCAGCCTCCCAAGGGCTGGTATTACAGGCGTGTGCTACGATGCCTGGCAAATGTGTCCATTTTGTATTGTAAAAGAATATCACTGACTTCTGGAGAAGCATACAAATTATATCTAATGTACTTATAATAAGAGTTTTTATAGACTGCAGCACAAATTTTAAGGTAATTTTTCACAAATACAATAACCACGAATTAGTAAAAGAAAGTAACCGGAACTTATTATTAGGTTTCACTAGAAACAAACATCAAAGGTTTATGCAATGTTCTAAACAAAAAAGTATGCAGTAAATAGTAGATATAAAACAAATACACAGATGTACAAACATATTTCGTGCAAACAAGAATTGACTGGTTGACATGACACCTGCCCAAGCAAGACTCAGGAGAGTTGTATGGAAACAAACATGCTGACGCTGGTGGAAACTGTTAAGTGCTTAAAGGTAAGAAAAGAAACATTTTCTGCAGAGGGAGGTCCGGCCAACTGAAGGTAAGAAAAGAGGTACGTTCTATAAAGAACAGGGTGGGCCACTGAAAGAGTTAACAGTGGTGCCCAGCTTGATGGTGGCTGTCTTTTTATATCTTCCACTCCTCAGGCTGATGTCAGATCTAGGCTGCCTTATCAAAAACCTGGTCGAGTTCTCACAAGAATTGAAGCCAGCTGGGTGTGGTGGTGCACGCCTGTAATCCCAGCACTTGGAAGGCCGAGGCAGGAGAATCGTTGCGAGTTTGAGACCAGCCTGGGCTACAAAGTGAGCTCAAGGCCAGGCTGAACTGCATAGTGAGACCCTGTCTCAAAAAAAAAAAAAAAAAAAAAAAAAAAAAAGAATTGAAGCCAGCACTCTCTGATTGGTTCCATGTGTAGGGCTTTGAAAACTATTCTGTGCATGTGTCTTGGGACTCCGTGGGTCATGCCCACTTCCCCAGCCAGACTGCTACACCCTAATCTCCTGCCTCAGTTTGGCAGCTGCTTCTGGAGCTAAAATAATTACCATGCAACCCAGAAATTCCACTCCTGGATACTTACTCAAGATAAATGAAATGCAAATAAAATGTCTAAACGAAGAAGTGTATACTAATGTTCATAGCATCTTTAACACAACACAACCAAGAATACTCCTTATGTACTAATAGGCAAATAGATAAACTGAGTGTATGAACACAACAGAATACTACGCAGCAATAAAAAGTTAGCACACATGTTCACTCATGAAAAACATGCTAAGAAAAGGATCCGAGTTTGAGAACTACTGCTTTACTTCAATACTCACAAATTGTTCAAGCCCATGTAGCTATTTGGTTTTCATGATATAATTTCTTACTGATGAAACAGGACTGCCATCACATTTTAGTATTTAGTCTAAAAGGTAACTCCACTAACACTGCAATTTCAGCATTGGTTTTAGAATTTACAGGGAGTTTTGCGATCATGAGGGTTACTTAAAAGGAAAATACTGGGGATGAACCCAGAGTCTTCATACTGAGCTACATTTCTAGCCCCCTTTTCATTTCTTATTTAGAGACAGAGTCTCACTAAATCACTAAATTGCCCAGGGATGAGCCTGAACTCTTGATCCTCCTGATATAGGGGAAAGAAACTCCCAACCTGCTTGATATCTGCTATAAGTATGTGTTCTCTAAAATGGAAGAATGAATTTTAGAAACAGTGGAGGTTAAGTGCAGAATATATTTATGGGGGAAAGAAAGCTTCTGTCCGAGAGAGGGACAGAAGGGGTCCCGAGTGGGTGCCAAGGACCCTGCCTTTTCTAGGGATTTTCATAGAGGAAAACCACAAGGTGAGGGGGGTCCAAGGTGGGGGGAAATGAGAAATCACAAGGTGGGCATGAGGTGGGACAAAACTATGGTCAACCAATAAGATTATGAGCATAGTTGCTGGGGTAAAATTGATTAAATCAGGATCAATC
>NW_004955516.1:3653759-3688910 GCF_000276665.1 Chinchilla lanigera | reverse complement strand
AAAAAAAAAAAAAAAAATCAGGATCAAATGGGGAAGCAAGTCACATAGCAAGCAGGCATGAAACAGAACAGGGGCTTTTCCTGGAGCGGGTGGGTCAGCGGCTCTTCCTGGCTTTCCCAAGGTGATCCCTAAGATACCCACTTAGAAGATCCACCACTGTTGTTTATCCTTAGGGGAAGTATGTGGGTGTACCTGTTGTACCTTTTGTCTTGAGGTCTGGCCCTTCCGGCATGTGTCTGTGTCTCCCCCATAGCTGCAAGGTATCCTGTCTTCTGCCCTGGCTCCTTTGAGGGCCCAGCCCTGTCTGACTGCCTATACTATTTTTATCTAATTTAGCTGCCTATAGCACTCCTGCCTCAGCCTCCCAAAGGGTTAGGATTATAGGCTTGCAGGCACCACACCCCACAAACCCTAATTTTTGATTGCTAACTTGATTGAATTAAGACATGCCTAGAGGTAGGGAGGAAGTAGGTCCCTGGGGGTGTGATTTTGAAAGTATTTTTCTTCAGGTTTTTCCTTTTTTTTTTTTTTTCTTTGAGACAGGGTCTCATTATGCAGTTCAGGCTGGCCTTGAGCTTTGTAGCCCAGGCTGGCCTCAAACTTGCAGCAATCCTCCTGCCTCAGCCTCATGAGTGCTGGGATTACAAGTATGTACCACTACACGTGGCCCAATACTTTTTAAAGAATGTATTGAAGGCCGGGGATATAGCTCAGCAGCACAAGCACCTACCTGGCAAGTGCAAAGTCCTGAGTCTGATTCCTAGTACAAAAAAAAAAAAAAAAAAAAATGTACTGAATCCTTTCTCTGCTTAAAAACAGGGCTATTCAAGAAACAAGAATCTATAAAACGGTCTCTCCCTGTCTGTTCTGAAGCCAGTGGTGGCTCTGCGTAGCTCGCGCTGGCTGTGCACCCGCGCTGAGGCAAACACATTGTTACCTGTTCTTTAGTCTTTTTTTATTTTTCAGAGAAAGAGGAAGTCTCCTGATTTTTCTTACAAGAAACAAGGGAACTTTGGTGAGATACTTTAGGCTACAAGGAGAGACGGAGGTGATGGGCGAAGCTTAGGCGGTGCTCTCGTGCGAGATTTTCCAATTCCAATTGGACAGATTCATCCAATTTTTGAGGAAAAAAGTCTTTTGATTTTTGCTTTTATTCCCGTTATACTTTGTAATTTTTTTTTTTTTTGGTACCAGGAATCTAACTCAGGACCTTGCACTTGCCAGGCATGAGCTTGTGCCACTGAGCTATATCCCCCGCCCTCCTGTTATACTTTGATACAGATTTAGGTTTCCTTCTATTCTCTTCCCTCTTCTTTTTTCTTACTCAGGCATCTATATGCTTACTTTATTTTTCAGATGTAGATTCTAAGATGACTTCTGTTTTGGTAAACTTTCCAGGGTGAATTAGCCTTGGCGATAAGTTAATTTGCTCTTTGTTCCACTGACCAACATTGTTTTCCTCATTTTTTTGGTATGTGCATGTTTACTACTGGGTCTGCCTCTAATTCTTTCCAGTTCTAAAGACTGTGCTGCCACGTGACTGCTTTCAAAATCACCCAAGGTACTGAATGAACTTTGAGTACTAAAATGCTCCTTTTTAGGGCAACACAGAGATAGAGTTCTGGGTAAGACCTTAGCAGTAGACTTAGCTTCACCTGAATCGAAATCAAATCTCACTGTATCTTGAGGAACAGAAAGCATTTGGTCTTCAATTTTTATTTTTTTTCCGGTATCAGGAATCGAACTCACGACTTTGCGCTTGCCAGGCAGTCGCTGTGCTGCTGAGCTAAATCCCCAGCCCCCTGGTCTTCTATTTGGAATGGTTCTCTCTGCCCCGGAAGGTCAGTTTCCTGAAGAGGAACTTGCAGTCTATCCTTCACAAAGGAGCCCCCGGGGTTGCCATAAGACCGGAGTCCTGAGGGACATGCACCCCGCCTCTGGCCAGTATGTTCTGTTTGCTGTGAAGTAAGTTTCCTTTCAGTGCATATAACCAACGCACAAGCTGTAGGATGATACCTTGGGCTTCTTTCTCTGTGGATTTTTCATTTTCTGCAGCTAAAACTAACATTCTGTTGTTGCCTTGGTAATTTTTCAGCAATGTAGCAGTGTTGATAATTTGCACGGTGCACGTACAAAGCACCTGCGTTTGCCTATCTCTGCCAAGGTTTTATTTCTCTTCTCTTTCATTTGGTTCTTTATGTCTTCAAGACTATCTTGAAAGGACTTTTCTTGGCACGTTTCTTTGGCCACCTTCTGCCTGGTAAATTTGATTTTACAGCTTTAAAATCTCACTATCATATGTACCTGTAATCCTAGCTACTTGGGAGGCTGAGACAGGGGAACTGTGCAATCAGCCTGGGTAACATAGGGAGACCCTGCCATGGCCACCATTTCATTTTTTTTTTTCTTTTTTTTTGTCTGTTTGAGACAGGGTCTCACTGTGCAGTTCAGGCTGGCCTTGAGCTCACTTTGTAGCCCAGGCTGGTCTCGAACTCGCAAATGATCCTCCCGCCTCAGCCTCCTGCGTGCTGGGATTACAGGCGTGCGCCATCATACCCGGCTCAAGGCCATCATTTCTTCTGCAGTTCTCACCCTCTTCCACAGATCCCAAGACTCCGCAAAGCTGTCCCACTGCTCCAGGCCTGCGGCATCATCTCATGTCGCCTGCTACTACTGCCACCACATTCGACATTAATTTTTTATCAGTTTATAAAGAACTATAGGAGAGTTCAGTTTCCCAACACAAAGAAATAATAAATGTTTAAGGAGATGGAAATGCTAATTACCTTGATGTGCTCGTTACACACTGTATACATACATCAAATTCTTACGCTGTGCTCAATAAGGAAATATCAATTAAAAATATAAATAGTAAAAGATTAAATTAAAATTTAAAAAGTCTCCCTAAAGTACATCGGTTTTGCCTTTTGCCTTGCTCAACCCAGAGTGCTGGAAAAGAGAATTTTCATTCATTTAGGATCTTGCTGTTCTTCCGAGTCTTCGACCAGAACACCAATTTTCATCTCACAGTCCAGACTGATGTGGGTATTTCCTGTTTCCTTTGATTGCCTCTCCTGTTTCCTGTCCTTCGCCTCTGCCCTGGGCCTCCCCAGCCCCGCTCTCCTACTGTTCTTTTGTTTCTCCAGAATTTCTTTAGGACTGTTACCCTCCATCCGCTCACTTGGTGACTTGACTCTCAAATGAAGAGCACGTCTTTCATCAATCTTTCCGGCCACTTTTTCTCAGTCAAAAAGGACCAGTACTGTAATCCCAGCACTCGGGAGGCTGAGGCAGGGGGACTGCTGTGAGTTCAAAGCCAGCCTGAACTGCATCGTGAGCCCTTGTATCAAAACAAAAAAAAAGGTTTGTTTTCGTCCCCCAGTCCTGGGGATGGAATGCAGGGCCTCAAGCATGCTAGGCAGTGCTCTGCCACCGAGCTACCTCCCAAGCCTCGGTGTCCACCGTTTTATAGGCCTGGGTTCTTCTGAAAAAAGACTGTCCAGAAAGCTTCCCATGGGTGCATTATTTTCTTGAAGTCTTACTGAATATCTCCACAATATTCTCACATAAAATATATTCTCAAACAACCCTAACTAGAGGTGCAGGGTTACAAATGAAATGACTACCCCAGGCAGTTGCGGGTAGTAGATTCGCCATTACCCTATTCGCTTGGATTTGGTCAGCTTCCCTTAAAAAGATTTTATTACTGGATTTTATTCGTCTAAATTCCTTATCAACTCATGCTTTACAGAAAACAAAATTACTTCTATTCCCCTCAATGAACAGATAACAGTTTCGTTTCTTGGATTTCCATAAGCCAGAAACTTTCCAGTCTTTGTTAAAACTAAGGACACTGAAAACATAAAAACATTCATTCAAAAGAATGAATAAAGATTCTGATGTCGATTGTAACAAATGATTGCACTTCTGATGCAGAAATTATATCCCTTTCCTCCAGTTGAACAATATATGTGAGGCTATATTCAGCTCTAAAGCTTACGGTAATTTAACTTTTTAAAAATAGGTTATTTCACATGATTCAAAAACCAAAATAAAAGTGGGCATACTGAGAAGTCTCACTCCCACTGTGAGCCCTGTAAGCCTCACTTCCTCTCGCATTCCCTACAGATAACCACTCTTACTTATTCCTTATGTCTATTTATTGATTCATTTTTTTGAGACAGGGTCTCACTATGTAGTCCAGGCTGGCCTCGAACTCATCTTCCTGCCTCAGCCTCCCAAGTGCTGGGATTATAGGCATCACCACCATGCCTGGCAATTTCTTACGTATCTTTTCCTTTTCCTTAGCAAATACTTTCAAGCCAATATGAATATATTTCATATATTTCCATTCTTTTCTGCCATAAAACACAGCATTCACTACTCTTTACCTTTCTTATTTAATAATAAAGCCCATTGATTTTTTATTTCAGTAATACAGCATTTTCTCATTCTTTGATAGCTAAATAGTACTTCACTATATGAATATATATCATGATTTATTTAATTAGTTATTGATTAAGTAGGTCATCTTCAAAATTTTGCCATTATAAATATTGTTACAATAACCTTACATATGTGTCAAGAAAATTTAATAGTGGTTATCTTATCTTTTTTTTTGTTATCTTATCTATCATGGATAATTTGTTTTTATTTACCTTTTTCTTTCTTGTTTGCTTGCTTGATTTTTTTTTAAACCCAGGGCCTTTGCAATGAACTATATCCCAAGGTGTTTTATTTTATTTTATTTTTCTGGCTAAGTTGCTAAATTGCTCAGGCTGGGCCTCAATTTGTGAACCTCCTGTCTCAGCTTTCCAGAGTGCTACGATTATAGGCCGGTACCACCACACTTGGTCACATTTCTAAATTTACAATTAACATGCATTATTTTTATAAGGAAAAATAATAACTGTTCATGTTTTTACAAGAGGATATACTTCTTGGAGTACCAACTCTTTTTTTTTTTTTTTTTTTTTACAGAGAATCAAACTCATGACCTCACGCTTGCCAGGCAGGCACTGTGCCCCTGAGCTATATTCCCGGCCCTCAACAATTTTTGCATGGAGTAGTTGTTTTTTTGTTTTGTTTTGTTTTTTTCCGGTACCGGGAACCGAACTCACGACCTTGCGCTTGCCAGGCAGGCGCTGTGCCGCTGAGCTAAATCCCCAGCCCCTGCATGGAGTAGTTGTTAATTAGTATTCTTGGAACTGCCAAAAGCTAGCAGCCTTCACTTTCCTGGTGTATACAGCAAATTCAAAACAGTGAACCCAGTCATCTACCGGTGGCTTTTTGGAAGTTCCCTAGGCTTCAATCATCAAGTCTCTATACTCATTAATTTTCCAATAAATAAATAAGGCAGATGTGGTAGTACACGCCTATAATCCCAGATACTTGGGAGGCTGAGGTTGGAGGATCATAGATTTGAGGCCAGCCTGGGCAGTTTAGCAAGACCCTGTCTCAAAATAAAAAATGTCAGGGATGTAGTTCAGTGGTGGAGTGTTTCTGGGTTTGATCGTCAGTACTGCGAATGAATGAATAAAACCACTAAGTGTGAGAGATCACTGTCTACAATGGAGGAATCCAAAATGGCTTGAATGTAGCCTGTGCCACCTCGTGGCATTTTGCGGTGCTTATGAAGTCCCATAGCTTCGGTGTTATCTGCTGCTTGTCTATGACAGAGCCATAAACATGTGAACTAGTTTAGCATTCCCTTACTCCTCAAAAGAAAACAGTATGTTTAGGAAGAGATACCTCATCCTTTTTTTATTTTTAAATAACTGTATTTAGATGTTTGCTAAACAAACCAGAAGCAAGCTGGGAACAAATGAAACCAATGTACTCGTGTCATTCCATAACTGTCCTGATACTGCTAAATCATTTCTTTCTGTTCTGCTTTTAAATACTACCTTGTATTCCTAAGTACTTTTGTTTTATAAGGTAAAGGTTTTATTTTATTTTTTTATTTTTTTGGTTTTTTTCTCCGGTACCAGGAACCAAACTCACGACCTTGCGCTTGCCAGGGAGGCGCTTTTGCCACTGAGCTAAATCCCCAGCCCCAAGGTAAAGGTTTTAATGGATTATGGCTTCATTCTTCTACTCTCAAAATGTGCTTACAAGAAACATAAGGTTCTCAGTGTTTAAAAATCAAAAGAGGGCCGGGGATATAGCTCAGTGGCATAAGCACCTGCCTGGCAAGCGCAAGGTCCTGAGTTCGATTCCTGGAACCAAAAAAAAAAAAAAATCCAAAGAGCATTCTCTTTTAGTTCTGAATTATTTGACACATTATATATTTTTATTTTATTTTTTGGTTTATTTCTGGCACTGGGAATTGAACTCTTGACTTTGCACTTGCCAGGCAGGTGCTGTGCCGCTGAGCTAAATCCCCAGCCCCTATTTGACACATTATAAATGCTTGAATATTCCTATTTGAAGCTAGGTATGATGGCACAAGCGTGTAATCCCAGCTGCTTGGGAGGCTGAGGCAAGAGAACCATGAGTTCAAGTCTTCCCTGGGCAACCCAGTAAAACCCTGTCTCAAAATAAAAAATTAAAAGGACTATGGATGTAGCATAGGGGTAGAGCACCCCTGGGTTCAATCCACAGTACTGGGGTGAGGGTGGGGTAGAGAAGAAGAAAGAAAGAAAAGAAAACTTCATTTGAGAAGGCCCCTTTTTTTGGATGTTACTTGTCATTGACCTTTCATTTGTCCTCTGTGCTAGTACTGCTTTATATTATGGACCCAACTGTTGAATCTATCGAGAATCAACAATGTCAGACAATGTTCTTTTTTTTTGTACCAGGAATTGAACTCACAACCTTGCACTTGCCAGACAGTCACTGTGCCACTGACCTATATCCCCAGCCATCAACATTCTTTTGTGATATGATGGCAGTTAAACTTTTTGAAAAAGAATAAATAGGCGGTTGGGGGTTTAGCTCAGTGGGACAGCACCTGCCTGGCAAGCGCAAGGTCGTGAGTTCGATTCCTGGTACTGGAAACCACCCCCCCGAAAAAAAGAATAAATAAATAACAATGCTAGGCATAAACTTAACAAAAACAGTGTTATGGCTTGTATCCAGATGTACCCCGAAAGCCTCATGTACTCATAGGTAGGGCTTCTGGGAGGTGGCTGGATCATAGGTGCATAACACTAGGTTAGTTCACTGATTAGTTTATCAGTTCTGGTTGTGGAAAATGGAAAGGCCCACTCTGGGTATGTGTGGCAAAACAACAGGCATATAGCTTGGATCTAATAAAAAGGGGAAGGGAGGCTCCATGCTGCTGCTTCCTGCCTGCCCTGCCATAGACTGTTTCTGTACTGCAATGCCCCCTGCCATGCCCTTGGAGCCAGCCAGTTATGGACTGAAACCTCTACAAACTGTGAGCTGAAATAAACCTTTCCTCCTTTAACTTATGGGTGTCAGATATTTTGCCCAAGCAATAAAAAAGTAACTAAGATAAATGGTTCAAAACTCAGACGAGGAAAATGACCAAGCCCTTCTAAAGACCAAAAAGTAGACTTGAAATCACAGAAAAGAATATCATACTTTCCTGGGTGTGGTGGTGTACACCTGTAATCCCAGCACTCAGGAGCCTGAGGCAGGAGGATCACTGCAAGTTCGAAGCCAGCCTGGGCTACATAGTGAACTCAAGGCCAGCCTGAACTACACAGTGAGAACCTGTCTCAAAACAAAACAAAACAAAACCAAAAAAGAACAAAAAAGATCATATTTTGAAACAGTCAGATCTAACATTATAAAGGATGCCGACTGATTCTAAATTAATGCATACATTTAATGAAATCTCACTTAAAAATCATCAGGTTTTTGTTTCCTGGAGTTATAACTTTAGGAAAATAAGTAACTAAGATAGAAATACCTGAAACAAGTAGAGAATGGTGAGGTCAAGCCCTAGCAGATATTAAAATCTATAACCCAAAGTAGAAAATAGCCATGAATCCATCCTGATATAAAACAATGATGGGTTGAATAAGTAAGTAGATTCGGAAGAATAAATACATCTCACGCGTCACTCCACTTAATGGGTGCAGTTACTGAACCTGCAAGAAAGTAGCACATCGCCCCCTCCGTAGGTTTGGGCTGCACATAGTGACATTCTTTCAAAGGGTACAGTATGCAAAGGTTTAGAGCCTGGTGTGGTGCATGTCTGTCATCCTAGCACTCAGGAGGCTGAGGTAAGAGGATCATGAGTTCAAGGCCAGCCAGAGCTACATAGCAAATTCCAGGTCACCCTGGACTACACAGAAAGGCCCTGTCTCAAAGAAAACCCCTCAAATCCACAAAGAACAAGTAAACTCTCTGTGTGTATGTGGAGAGAGAGACAGAGACAGAAGTAAGGTTTAGGAAAAATGAATAACTTTACAGTGGAGAAACTTTTCAAACACTGCCTCACCCAATGATCAAGGTCAGTATCAATGGTGGTCAGCTGCTAGGCATGGTGGCATACGCATGTAATCCCAGTACACAGGAGGCTGAGGCAGGAACAAAGCTGAGAATCTGAGGCCAGCCAGGGCTCCACAGTGAGTTCCAGGCCAGCCTGGACTACATAGTGAGAACCTGTCTCAAACAAAATAAAACAAAACAAAAAAACACCTAAAACGAAGAACAAAACAATGGTGGTCAGCCATATAGTTCATACGTGCCCTTGATGTGATGTGACAAGAATGGTATTTTACCTCTGTGGTTTTCCTCTGCCAAACTTATAAACTCAGTCTAATCAAGAGGAAAAACACCAGATAAATCCTAGCAGAGGGGCATTCTACAATATACTTGACTGTACTCTTCAAAATCGTCAAGGGCATCATAAATAGTAAGTGCTAAGAAACTGTCACCATCAAGAGGCGTGCAGAGACATGATGACTAAATCTGATGTGGTAGTCTGTTTTTCTTTTTAATTTTTTAAAATTTTGAAGCCAGGTATGGTGGTACATGCACCATACCATATATCCCTGCACTTGGGAGGCTGAGGCAGGAGGATCACTGAGTTCAAGGCCATTCTGGGCTACATAAGTGAGTTCAAGGATAGCCTGCACTACATAGTGAGACCCTGTCTCAAAAATAAATAAAATGAAATGAAATTTTGAGAAACAGTCACACTATGTAGCACTGGCTGGCCTCATGCTTGAGATCTTCCTGCCTCAGCCTCCCAAGTGCTAGAATTACAGGCATGCACTATTATGACTGGCTTAACATGGAATCTTAAATGGGATCTTGGGATGGGAAAAGAACATTAGGTAAAAACTGAGATATGAGTGAAGTATGTTCTTGTGTTACTAACATACTAATATTGGTTCATTAATTGTAACAAATGTATCATACTAATGTGGCCTGTTAATAGAAAATGGGCTTAGGGCACATGGGCACTCTCTGGACCATCTTCTGAATTTTTTTGGCAAATGTGAGACTGCTCTAAAAATGTCTATTAAAAATATAAGCTGCGTGGAACACTTTTGTAAATGTCACCTTGTGGCCTGTGCTACAGTTTAACTGGGAAGTAGAAGTAGAAGTGCTGGGTTATATACTTCAACTTCGCTAGCTATCATCAAACTGATCTTTAAACGCTTGTCCTCATTTTCATCCTCACCATCAGTGGGTGAGGAACGTAAGTCTCCCCTTCTCTTCCAATAATACATGCGTCTTCATCAGACTGTTGTGATTTTCGGACTTCGAGCGTTTTGTAAATGTGCGAGGTGGAAAACCTGACATAGGCGGTTGCTTTAACTCGCACTCCACTGATTGCTGGTCTGAGCTACAGTCTGCTTTGTTTATTTTCCATGAGTGCTATCTCTTCTGTGTCCATGTTCCCATTTGCTGCGTTTTCCGTTGTCATTTTTATTTAGATCCTTGGAATTTACATATTTAAGAATATTTGAATATCGTATGTGTGTCAAATAACTTTTCACCTCCTTGATCTTAAACCTCCTTTAGAAGGGGTTAGGAAAAAAAAATAGAAGGGGCTAGGGCTATGGCTGAGGGGTAGAGCGCTTGCTTAGCACAGATGAGGCCCTGGGTTCAACCCCCAGCACTGCAAAAATAACCCAAGGAGGATGTCATATGAAACACTATCTTAGTTACTTTTCTCATTGCTGAGACAAAATAGCCGGCACCCACAAGTTAAAGGAGGAAAGGTTTATTTGGCTCACAGTTTGTGGAGGTTTCAGTCCATACTTGGCTGGCTCCAAGGCAGGGTGGCACAGGGCAGAGGGCAGCAGTTCATGGCGGTGGAAGCAGCAAAAGCAACAAGAGAGCAAGAAGCCTCTTTCTGTCCCTTGTACTGTACCCAGTCTGCCGGGATCAGGGCGGTGCCAATCCAAGCAGTGGACTGATCAGCAGTCACCCGCCCGTAATCCCAGCAGCCTTACTCCCAGACTGCACTGCCAATCAATCACACACTAGATTCAGCCACCTCTGAAAAAAACCCTATGACCACATGAGGCTTTGAGGGGACATCTAGACACGAGGCATAATGGGGACCAAACTTAAAATATTGACACAGATGGTGGGTGTGGTGACACACACCCAAAACCCCAGCCCTCTGCTAAGCTGAGGGAGAACTGGAAGTTTGAGCCCAACCTGGGCAATTTAGCAATTTAGTGGAACTGTCAAAAAAGAAGGTGGAGAGCATGGCAGGGACGTACCTCAGGGCAAAGGCTCTGGGTGCAATCCCCAGTACCACACACCATACACACACACACACACACACACACACACACACTCACACACTCAATGTCAAACTTACTATTTTTCTTTGTGGTATATCCATTTTGTTATTCCTGGAAAAACCCATCCTATCGAAACCATAAAGCATTCTCCTATGTTTCTTCCTTTTTTTTTTTTCTTTGCCTGTTTGAGACAGGGTCTTGCTATGCAGTTCAGGCTGGCCTTGAGCTCACTTTTTAGCCCAGGCTGGTCTTGAACCCACAACGATCCTCCTGCCTCAGCCTCCTGAGTGCTGGGATTACAGGCGTGCGCCATCACGCCCGGCTTCCTCTATGTTTCTATCTTTAAAAAAGGTTTTCTTTTTAAAGCAAAAACATTTTAAAGCCTCTATAATTTAAAGTAGGTTACTGGCGCATGAGCAGAATATCCAGAAATGGACCTACTTGTGTATAGAAATTTGGCATCTCAATACAGTGGAGGAAAGGGCTTTTTAATAAGTGGTATTAATTTGTTAGCTATATGAGAAAAGATAAAATGGGATCTGACATTTTCCAAATAGGTAAGAGATTTAAGAATAAAAAAGTTAAACCCTAGCTGGGTGTGGTGGTGCACACTTGTAATCCTAGCACTTGGGAGGCTGAGGCAGGAGGATCACTGCGAGTTCGATACCAGCCTGGGCTACAAAGTGAGCTCAAGGCCAGCCTGAACTGCATAGCGAGACCGTGTCCCAAAAAGACAAAAAAAAAAAAAAAAAAAAAAAATTATGCCCTAGAAGTATACAAGAAACCACAGGTGAGTTCTATAACTTGGAAGATTACAAACATTTCCTAATGAGGAAATAAGGAGGCAGATGCCGTGGCACACACCTGTGATCCTAGCACTCTGGGAAGCTGAGGCGGGAGGATCACAAATTCGAGCCCCATCCAGGCCATTTAGTGACTTACTGATACCCTATTCCCAAATGAAAAATAAAAAAGAACTGTGGATGTAGCTCAGGACAAATGCCCTGTGTTCAATCCCCAGTACCACAAAGAAAAAAAAATCAGAAGCAACAAGGGGAAAATATTGCTAAATTTGACCATATAAAATTGAAAAAGAAAAATGCATGCCAACAAAACCCCACCAAAAACCAAGGAAGACAAAATATGGCAAGCTGGGAAAAAATATTTGCAACTTGTATCACAGCTAAGGTTTAATTCCTTTAATTACCTTTTTAAAAATGGAGAACAAAAAGGCCATCCATTCCATAGAAAAATGGGAGAGAAAAATGAACGCACATTTCAAGAAAAGGAAATGCAAATTGGCCTTGAGTGTATGAAAAGATGCTCAAACTACTGGTAATAAAAGAGATGCAAATTAAAGTTACACTAAGATATCATTTCTCATCTATCAGATTGGCAAAATTCAAAAGTTTAATAACACACTGGCTGGAACCTCCGGTACTATGCTGAATAGAAGCGGTTAAAATAGACTCCCTGGTCTCATTCCAAATGCACTCAGTATTTCTCCATTAAGTATGATGCTAGCTGTAGGCTTTTTGTAGAAACCCTTTATGAGATTGCAGTAGCTCCTTTTATTCTTAGTTAAATCTGTATTTCTTTTTATCATAAATTCTTGTGTAATTTTATTAAGTTTTTTTTTCTGTATCTGAGTGACAATATAGGTTTTTTTCCTTTACTCTATTAATGAGGTGAAAAGCACTGACTTTCAAATGTTAAGTGGATCTTACATTCCTAAAATGAATCCCATTTGGTCATAATGTAATGTCCTTTTTTGGGGGGGCAGGGTCTCGCGTAGTACAGGCTGGCCTCAAACTCATGGCAGTCCTCCGGCCTCAGCCTCTTGGTACTGGGATTACGGTGTGTGCCTCTACTCCTGGCCTTTTCTCATTTGTAGTATTTTTCTAGGATTTTAGAATCTACGTTCATGGGAGATAATTAGCCTTTAATTTTTTCTTATAATGTTTAGATTAGGTTTTGGTACTGAGGTTCTGATGGCCTTTAAAATAGGTTTGGCGCCTGGTGTGGTGGCGTACACCTGTAATCCCAGCACTCTGGAGGCTGAGGCAGGAGGATCACTATGAGTTAGAGGCCAGCCTGGGCTATACAGTGAGCTCAAGGCCAGCCTGAACTGTCTCAAAAAGCCAAAAACAAACAAACAAAAACAAAAACAAACAAACAAAAGACAAAAACAACATCATCAACAAAAAAGCTTTGGTAATGTTTCTGCGGTTTCTATTTTTGGAAAAGTGTTAAATAAGGGCCAGGGATATAGCTCAGTGGCACAGCGCCTGCCTGGCAAGTGTGAGGACCTGAGTTGGATTTCTGGCACCAAAAAAAAAGAAGTGTTAAATAAGAATAGCATTATTTCTTCTTTAAACGTTTAGAAGAGTTTACCATTAAAGCTGTCTGGGCTTACAGTTTTCTTTAGGACAGGCTTTAGATACTAGACTTGATTTCACTAATGGAAGAATCTTTGGATTTTTTTTTTTCAGATTTCCCATTTCTCTCTGAGTAAATTTTGGTAAATTGTCTTTTTTCAAAAAATTTATCCATTCCATGTAATTTTTTGTATCCTTGCTTTCTTGCACTATCTAAAAGTGTTACCAAGTAGTCGAAAAGGCCATTTTTTTTCCTGAAATAATTTAAGCTTATATATTATTTGTTCAAGATCAAATGAACTTCGAACACTGCTAGTCTGTAACCTCAAATGAAATAACAGATCTAGGCAGTGATCATTAGTGGTGGCTGAAAACATTAAGTTGTAAGCTGCTGGGAAATTTTATAATGGCTGACTTAGGGTGTTATCACCTAAAACCACTGATCAATCTTAATATTCCCAAAAGAGAAATATGTGTTTCTTCTTGTAATAGAACATTAAATCATTAAATGAATACCACTACCTATGAAGTACTTGTGCCCAAAAAAAAAAAACCCAAAAAACAAAAAATCAAACCTGAATCTGTTATCTCTGTAGATTTAATTAGCAGTTTGTGGGTAATACAGGTGGCAGAAGAACACTGTAACTAACACCACAAAGATATAATCAGTAGCATTCAAAATTCAGGGAGTTCTACAGGAAAATGACTTGGTTCCTTCAATAAATCAATTGTTAAGGAGAAAAAAAGGAAGTGGGTGCAATAAATTAAAAGGGAACTATCAATCTTTATAGTGAGCACATAAAATGTATGGACCATGGTTAGATGCTGATTTGAAAAAAAAAAAACTATAAAAAAACAACTATAACAAAAAGAAAAAATGGGGGAGATTGGAACACTCAGAGGCTATTTGATCCTACTAAGGGATTATTTTGTTAATTTATTTTTAGGTGTGATGACAGTGATAATTTTTTTTAAAGAGTTCTTATTTTTTAGAGATGCATATAGAAATAGTTACTAGAAGCCGGGTGTGGTGGCGCATGCCTGTAATCCCAGCACTCGGGAGGCTGAGGCAGGAGGATTGTTGCGAGTTTGAGACCATCTTGGGCTACAAAGTGAGCACAAGGGCAGCCTGAACTGCAGAGCGAGACCCTGTCTCAAAAAAAGACCGGGAAAAAAAAAAAAAAGAAATAGTTACTAGAGAAATGATATATGTGGGACACACTTCAAAATAATTAAGAGGCTTGGTTACAGCAGCAGAGGTATATAGCCAAACACACTCTTGTAATTAATTGGATCCACTTCCTTTTTTGTTTATGGAAGCTGAGCAATGGATACATGTGGTTTCATTTTTTTACTTTATACAGTTGGAAATTGCCATACTAAAAGTATTAAAAAAAAACCCATAACAGCACTGGAAAACAAAGCGCGACTCACAGACCAAACGTTCTGTGACATTCAGGACATTTGAAGGCACAGGGCCCCGACGGGAAGAAGAAACAGGGAGGCTAGGAAACCACAGACAGAGTCATCGCAAGGGTTCTTGCCAAAGGAGTCTGGGAGAGAGGGTGGGGGCGACGTATGGCTGCCCAAAGCGGTGTGTTTTCAAAACTTACTGGCGCAAGTAGAGACAAAGAAGGTTCCTTTCTCTCCACCCCGGCCTTGCAGGAACAGAGCAACTGGCAGGGAAAGTCCCAGAATGTTTCTAAAGAAACCGGCCCTAGGGAGAGGGAGTGAAAACCTGAGAAAGGGGCTGGGGTGTAGCTCAGGGGTAGAGCACTGCCCAGCACGTGTGAGGCCCTGGGTTTATAGAACAAACCAGCCAACCCCCAAACAACACAAAACGACAGAAAATAATGCTCAGAGAGGAGAATGAGCACTCTCCCAGGGACATGGGATGGAAACCAGGGAAGAACTCCACCCTCCGGTGCTCGCGGTCCTCCACACTGCCTCTGCCTGCTCACCCTCCCACAGGGAGGCCTTCCTGCTGCTAAAGCACGGCCCCTCCCGGCCGCGCCAAGCCCTCCTTTTCAAAGACAAACGCAACATGATCTCACATGTGGAACCCCAAAAGGACAACATGACAGAAGGGGAGAGTGGAAGGGTGATTACCCAGGCTGGGGAGAGGAGGGGTGGGGAAGGTACTGGTCAAAGTGGAATGGGAAGGTACTGGTCAAAGTGGAATGGTGCCATCCGGGCCCAGGTCTCACAAAGCTGAAGAATGAAGTCAGGAGGAGGGCAGTAGACAGGAGGAGTGCTTGTCAACAACAGAGAAACTGCGTGAGATCCTTGGGAGGGGACCAGAAAGTGGGATTTTCCCTGAAGATCTGAAAACATATCACAGCAATGTATGTGCACCCATGTTTATAGCAGCGCAATCTGTAATAGCTAAATTGTGGAAGAAAAATGTCCATCCACTGAGGACTGGATAAAAAAATTGTGGCATTTTTATATAATGGAGTATTACTCAGCTGTAAAGAAAGATAAACTCGAGGCCTTATAGGTAAATGGTCACAACTAGAGACCATACTCATAAGTGAAATAAATCTGACCCGCATGTGCAAGCAATGTATTGTCTCACCGTGGGGACTGTTTGTGTAGGTGTTTTTATAGCAAGAAATGACCAGGGCTCACACCACTCTGAGTTAAATTATTCTTGATCGTAGGACTAAGACAAGCTCACTTCAACTAGAAATGGGCCTACGAGGAATCTAGATGCCTAGCAAGTGTATGTTTGCAGGTAACTCTTGGCCTTTCTCCTGTGCAAGCGGTTCATGAAAAGAACAAAGTGAGAAGGCAAAACCGACTTCCAGAGAGGTAGAAGTTGTCATAGTGATCATTCCTACCTGGCTTGTTATCTCCCTGGACTTAACTGTCCACCTGGTTCTCACTAACTCTTGACCTTAGGCTCCTGCTTATCTGACCAAGGCCTGGTCACCCTGACTCTACCTGGTGCCCAGTCCCTCCCTAGCTGTCTGCTATCTTATGTCTAACTTGCTTAACTATAATAAAAGGACACAAAATTTCAGTTAGAGTAAATTTAAGAGATCTCCCTTACAATATGGTGACTACAGTAAATAGTGTACCATATACTTGAAAACTGCTGAGGAGACTTTAAGCGTTCTCACCACAAAAAATGGCATGTGAGGTAGTGTGTGTATGAATTAGTTCAATGTCGCCAACCCACAATGTACACATATTTGAAAACACCATGTACACAATAATTACATGCAGTTTTGACTTGCCAATTCTAAAACAATGAATAAAAAAGGGAGCCACCTGTCAGGAAGGCTGAGCAGACTGCTGTAAAGGAAACCCACTCTGGCTATCTACGTTGACCAAAGCACTCCTTCTAATCATAAAAATAAAAACCGTGAGTTGCTAGGTCTTTGAAAAAAACCTAAACTACAAAAGAGAATTCTCAATGGGTGTGGTGGCATATGCTTGAAATGCCAGCTCTCGGGAGGCTGAGGCAGGAGGATTGTGAGTTCAAGGCCAGTCTGAACTACATAGCGAGAGAGACCCTGTCTCAAAAAGATAAAAAGCAAACAAAAGAAGTCTCAATATGAATGAACAATGAAAACAGGTATTTCATTAAAGAAAAGAAAACACAGTCTGTGGCTTGGGCTGTAGCTCACTGGTAGAGCCCTGGCCTAGCACGCGCAAGACCTTGAGTTCCACAGCCAGTACTGAAAACAATCTGGGAACTTACTTCATTTCATAGTAAATAATTACTGACCTACATACTTTAAGGAACAGACTAAATGACAAAATCAGCGTAAAAGTGGGAAGTACAACTAAGAACTAACTCAGAATAGTGAAAGAAAGGAAAACAGATGGAAAATACTAAAAAGTTACGGCGAAAGCTGGGCACAGCGGCACACCGCTGTAATCCTGGCATTTGGAAGGCTGGGGCAGAAGTCTCACTTGGGCAATTCAGGGAGACCTTGTTTTAAAAAAACAAAACAACGCCCTCCCAAAACCCCACAAGGGCTGAGGAGGTAGCTCTCAGTGGTATAGTGCTCCTGGATTCCATTCCCAGCACAAAATTAATTAATTAATTATTTTAAAAAATTAATTAATTTAAAAAAATAAAAAAGTTGTGTGGTGGAAAAATCTAGGTGTTCCAACATCTAAGTGGAGTACAGATACTGTGTTGAGAAAGAATAACCTAATTTATTAGTAAAATACAAGTTGCTACACACATTGTTGAGTGCAGCAAAGGGAAACAAGCGGCAATAGAAAGAGCTCTCCATGGACGAAGCTAAAACAATCTGCGCAACAAAATATAGCAGCACTGGATTATAAGCCAAGGTATAAAGTAAGTATCTACGAGCCACATACACGGCAGTAAGTTAATGAGGGTCAAAACAAGTCTCATGCAGATCTCTAAATAATTATGCAGATGCTCCACACTGAAGTGGGGAAAGCGTAATTCCACACTTCTTTTTTTTTGGCTGTTGTGGTGGTGGTGGTGCTGGGGGAAGAACCTAGGGACTTGTGCATTCTACACAAATGTTCAACCACTGAATATATCCCTCGTCCTTTACGAATTTTTTTTTCCCATACAGGGTCTAGCTACATAGCCCAGGCTGGCCTTGAACTCACAGCGATCCTCCTGCCTCAGCCTCCTGAGTGCTGGAATTACAGGCATGTGCCACTATGCCCGACTGACCTTCTGTATCTGCGGATTCTGCATGTTTTAAAAGCTACTTCAGCTTTTATAAACTCATAGATTTATGAAATTGCAAAGCTCCACAGTGAAAAAGCTTTCAAAGAAAAAAAATGGTTATTTAGAAATTTTGAAATCTAACTGAGGTCATGAAACATCAGATACTAAGATGCTAGAACATGATGAAGCAATGTCTTAAAAATTACAAAGGAAGGGCCAGGAGTGGTAGCACATGCCTGTAGTGCTAGCACTTGGGAGGCTGAGGCAGGAGGCTCACTGCACGTTGGAAGCCAGACTGGTCTACATAGTGAGTTCGAGGCCAGCCTAGACTATACAGCAAGACCCTGTGTCAAAACAAAACAAAACAAAAACAAAAAAAAACAAAGAAAGGAGAAAAAAATTGTAAGGGGAAGATATTTTCCTTTTCTCTCTGGGCTTTTGAGACAGGATCTCCCTCTGTAGCTTACGGTGGCCTTGAGTTTAGATCTCCTGCTTCAGACACCCAAATGCTAGGATTAGAGGCATGGGCCACATCTGGCCTGTCAATCTCAAATTGTATGAGAAGCAAGTATCTTGGCATGTTTACCTCCCATACCTCGTAAGGATTTTTGTTTGTTTGTTTCTCGTTTTTTGAGATAGTCTCACTATGTAGTTTAGGTTGGTCTTGAACTAGTGGTGATCCTTCTGCCTCAGCCTCTCAAATGCTGGGATTACAGGTGTGTACTACCATGCCTGGGTCACTTGGTAAGAATATTTCAAGAAAATAGTTTAACCAAAATTATAAGTAATCCAAGACAATAGGAGGTGTAAGAACCAGTACTTTGTCCCAGAATGGGGGTGGGAGCAAGAGGATTAAAAGAAAATTAAAAAGGCTAAGGTTCAGTGGTAGAGGGCTTCAGTGGTAGAGGACTTCCATAGCATGTGTAAGGCCCTGGGTTTGATACATAGCAACACACACACACACACACATACAAATTTTTTTTAAAAGAGGCTTTATTACATCTTCATGCCTGGAGAATTTTCCTCTGAACAGTGAAGCTTTGTAAACATTTCCTTTTCCTTTTCTTTTTTTTTTTTTTTTCTGGTATCGGGAATCGAACTCACGACCTTGCGCTTGCCAGGCAGGTGCTGTGCCGCTGAGCTAAATCCCCAGCCCCAACATTTCCTTTTCTATGGAGCTAATCTCACTATTTGATTCTCACAGAATGATGCTTATATAAAATCACATTGTGAATTCAGTTCCTTTTTTCTCCTACAGTGTGATTACTGATAACATTTGGGTTTATTTTTGGCATCTTTTAAAATGCTTTCTATTACCCTGCCTTCCGCTGTATTTCTTCTCCCTTTCTTGTTTTCATGTGGACTGGACTGCTTTGTTGTATGATGGAAATATATTTGCTCACAATTGATAGTAACATATTTAGGGACTGCCCTTAACATTCATGCAGATTCATCTTAAAACGGGAAGTGAATCAGCGTGTTCTGGAACTAACCAAAAAAAAAAAAAAAAAAAAGAAAAAAAAAGAAGGTCTAAGAAATGACTGCAGGGTCTGGGGATTTAGCTCAGTGCTACTAGCGCCTGCCTGGCAAGCACGAGGTCGTGAGTTCAATTCCCGGTACCAGAAAAAAAAAGAAATGACAGCAGTAAATACCAACAAAAAAAAACTAATATAGCTGACACTTCTCTGGGGGGAAAAGCCACTACACTGGAGAAGATGTGCAGCAAAGAAATTTTCCTTTTCTTTCTTTTTTTCCTGTCTTTTTGAGACAGGGTCTCCCTATGCAGTTCAGGCTGGCCTTGAGCTCACTTTGTAGCCCAGGCTGGCCTTGAACTGCCAACGATCCTCCTGCGTCAGCCTCCCTAGTGCTGGGATTACAGGCGTGTGCCACCATGTCCAGCTCAATATGGACAATTTAAAAAGGCCAGCATGGTGGCTGTATGCTTCTAATCCTGAGGTAAGAGGATTGCAAGTTGAAGCCCAGTCTATGCAATTTAAGACACTGTCTCAAAATTTTTTCTTGGTACTGGAGTTTGAACTGAGGGTCTTCACACTGACCTATATCCCCATTCCTTTTTTTTGAGACACGGTCTCATTATGTAGTGCAGGCTGGCCTCGAACTAGTGATGATCCCCCTGCCTCAACCTCCCAAGTTCTAGGATTACAGGTGTGCACCACACCTAGCTCTCAAAATTTTTTAAAAAATTTTAAAAATTTAAAAAATGGGCTGGGGAATGTAGCTCAGTGTAAAGGTTTAATTCCCAGTACTAGAAAAAAATTTCAATAAGTGAAAATAAAAATCCCCATAAAGTAGTAAAACCCACTAGTTTTAAATCTGTATCACTGGTTCTTAAAGTTTTTCTAATGATAAGTTAACATTAATTCACTGTAAAGCCTTTACATATCAAAAAGTTGAAAGCACAAATTAAAAATCTTGTATACCACCCTCTCAGAGATAACCTCCATGATTACTTGTGTGTGTACTCACACTCGCACAACTGGGTATTTTTTTTAAATCGGATCACACTGTAAACTGATTTTTTTTTTTTTTTGAGGTAGGGTCTCGCTACGTAAGGGCAGCCTTGAACTCATTATGTAGTCCAGGCAGCCTCAAACTGGCAGCAATTCTCCTGCCTCAGCCTCCTGAGTGCTGGGATGACAGATGTGTACCACCATGCCTGACTGTAAACTGATTTTATCACTAACATGTTAATATATTTCTAGGTCAATTTATATAACTGCACATTGTTCTTAATAACTGTATAGAATTCCCTCATTTGATTACAGCACTGACTGTAATAATTTAACCAAATTCAGGAGCGAAGAGATGTCCTATTGAATTTTCTTTCATTGGGCCAGGGGTATAGCTCAGTGGCATAAGTGCCTGCCTGGCAAGCACAAGGTCCTGAGTTTGATTTCCTGTACCAAAAAAAAAAAAAAAAAAAAAAAAGAAAGCCAATTGAATTTTCTTTCATTACAGAGAAGTGGGTGATAACACTGGAAAACAAAAACAAACATTTGCAGTGCTGGCTGGAACCCAGCACCTCATGCATCCTGGTACTAGGCTGGGGCTCTACCACTGAGCTACATTTCTGTTATGGTTTATGTCTGGGTGTCCCCCCAAAGCCTCAGGCGGCCATGGGGCAGGCTTTTAAAGTTTGATTGATTAGGGGTGTGAGAGCTGCACTCACCCTGGGGTGGATAGTTTGCATATGTAAGGGAGAGGAAGAAGCTGCTTGAGGCCATTCCTCCCCCATTCCGCCCTGGTGTGTGCTTGCGGCTTTGCTGTGTTCTGCCGCCCTGAGCTGTAGCTCTTTGCCACGTGCCACCCTGCCTTATAATCTGCCAAGTACAGACTGAAACTTCCACGAACTGTAAGCGAAATAAACCTTTCCTTCCCTAATTTTGGGCGTCAGGTATTTTGTCCCAGCAGCGAGAGAAAAGTAACCAAGACAGAATTTGGTACCAGAAGAGTGGGGTCGTTGCTGTGACTATACCTGACCATGTGGTTCAAGAGCCTTTGGAAATGGCTTGTGGGGAGTGTTTGGAAAGGTTTGGAGATGTCGCCTGAAAGAGAAGCGCTAGAACGACTTTGGCTGTTCTGCCTGGGAGATTCTGGTCAGAGCTCAGAAGACCAGAAAGCTGACAGAAATCTTGCCGGTAAAGACCGGGTTCGGGAGGTTTCTGTTGGGAAGAAGGACTGCATTGGTTGTTGGACTCCAGATGATGTGTGTTATGGCTTGGCAGAAAGTTTGTCTGCATTTTGCTCGTGTCCAGAGACTTTGCCTAAGACTGAGATTAAGGGCGGCAGCGGACTGATTAATCTGGCAAAAGAAATTTCAAGGCAGTCGAATGTTGGGGCAGTGGCATGGCTATTGTTGGGAGCTTTTAGCCAGATTTATATTGAGAATCAAGAACAAAGAGCCCAGCAGGATGATTTAAAATGTTGTGAGTTTGACCAGAAAGGAAGCTGCAGTAATGCTGTGGACTGCAAAGGTGGAGCTGAGGAGATCTCCATTCCTGAAAAGGAACAGGAGAATAGAAAAGATGGCCTAAGGGCATCACAAGAAGCAGCAAGTCTCCACCCTTTGCAGCCTCAAAACTGCAAAGGTGAAAGACCTTGCCTTGAGGAGAAAGCTGTTGAGCGCCATGTTCCAGAATGGCGGCAGTGGCCGCCCCAGGTTCCAGAATGGCGGCAGCATAGAAAATCTGCTCCTCAGAATTGGATTCAGAGTGCCCAGCGATCCAGGCACTCGACCCCTGTGGCCAAGAGAGAGGAAAGCTTGGCTACTGCTCCAGGTGGCAGCAGACCTTGGCATCATCCACGTGGCCCTGGCTTTAAGCGCATGGAGAATGCAGGAGTTCTGAGGTTTAAGAGGCTTCCACCCAGATTTCAGAAAGCCTGGGCGGCCAGGCAGTGTGCCCCTGAGAGGGCAGTGTGTGAGGCTGTGAGTGTGAAGCAAAAGGTGCCCTGGAGACCTCTGAAGTTTAGAAAAGCCAGGACCGTGGATCGTCTAAGGAAAACTGCCCGGAGGGAGCAAAGCAGGCCTAAGAGAGAAGTCGTGGAAGCTGTAACCACCAGAAATGCCACAGGGGTGGACTCATGCAAGCCCTTTGGAGCTCACAGTGTGCCACAAGTTGCTTCAGATGCCACACATGGAACTACAGGACATAACGTTAGCCCTGCTACATTTTGGACTTGCTTTGGTCCCAATGCTCTGTACCCCCATTTGTACCTTTTGGAATGGTACTGCTTATTTTGTGCCATTTAATGTTGGAAGTGTTTAACTTTTCATTTGTAAAGGGGCTCACAGCTAAGAGTTTGCCTTACATCTCGGAGGAGACTTGGGACTTGGACCTTTCAGCAATGTTAAAACTGTTAGGACTTTGGCAACTCTTGCAGATGAACTAAATGCTCTTTGTATAAAGGGATGGGCATGAGTCTTTGGGGGTCTAGGGGTGGAATGTTATGGCTTGAATCTGTGTGTCCCCCCAAAGCCTCAAGCGGCCATGGGGCAGGCTTTTAGTGTTTGACTACTTGTGGGCGTGAGAGCTACACCCGCCCTGGGGTGGATAGTTTGCATATGTAAGGGAGAGGAAGAAGCTGCTTGAGGCCATTCCTCCCCGATTCCGCCCTGGTGTGTGCTTGCGGCTTTGCTGTGTTCTGCCGCCCTGAGCTGCAGCCCTCTGCCATGTGCCACTCTGCCTTATAATCTGCCAAGTACAGACTGAAACCTCCATGAACTGTAAGCTGAATAAACCTTTCCTTCCTTAATTTTGGGCATCAGGTATCTTGTCCTAGCAGTGAGAAAAAAGTAACCAAGACAATTTCCAACCCCTAAAGCAGTGGTAGCAAAACTACAGCATGCGTGCCACAGTGGGCTGTTTGTATCACTGAACGCTCTAAAAGGTTCGCCATCACTGCCCTAAAGTATAAACTAATAAAGGAAAAAAAAATAAAGGAAATCGTTACACTGATTTATTTTTCTATAAAGAACATATTTAAAAACAAGAACATATTTCACTTGTATTTGAAATACGAAAAGCACTGCAATCATACACTTTTGTGAAGATGGATAGGGAGAACTGTACGAATAAAAAATAAAAATCAGTCAAAATATATATCCTATATATCTTCCAATGCCTAAACCACAAAAACGGCTATGTTCCATACAGTCCAGTTTTAATAAATCTTGCAAACAGCCTTCATGCCCTGAGACATTAAACTAACCTCTTCTCTGCAACCACGCGCCACGAGCTCCTTCCGGGTGGGCCTCGATTCACTGGTGTGCTCCACGGGGAAGAGGTCTCCTTCCTCCTGGCAGCCCCGACATCCAGCACAGCAATGCATTTCACGGATTCAGTCATACACGAACCGAATGTCTATGGAGAGCAAAGCATCCATAACCCAAAACTCCCAACTCGGGACTTCTTGGTCGCCCACACGATGCCACAAATAGAGAATTACACACCTCACCTCCTGGGATGAGTCATGGTCAGAGCGCAGATCAGCAACATTTATCCAGCATCCCCGAGGAGGAAAGAGCCTCGCGCAGCCTCCTTACCTGTAACGCACAAACTGTTTCATGTATATAATTACATAAAATTACCTCAAGGCTAGGTGTGTACAGTGTGTATAAAATATAAATGAACTTCGTGTTTAGATTTGGGTCCCACCCCCAAGATTCTCATTATGTATATGCAAATATTCCATAATCTGGAAGAACTGAAACTCAAACACTGCGGTCCTGAGCACTTCAGATACGGGAAGCGCCGCCTGCACTATGCGCTCTAGAAGAGAGGCTGCCAACACACGGCTGCGGCGCGGTGTCGGCCTAGCGGGAGACGCACAGGCGTGCAGCAGATGGACAGGACAGTAGCGAGAGTACCGGCGCTGTTTGGCAAGTACACACACGTATTTTCAAGTATCACCAGATACTGAGAAATGCAGGGGTAGGTGGGCTAGGGGTGCGTGTCAGCGGCATAGCACTTGCCCGGCATCTGTGAGGTCCTGGGTTCCATTCCTGCACCACAAAAGCAAAAACAAATGAACAAAAACCTCTAAAGCGAAAAATAATGTACGGTAGAAGTGAAGAGCTGGGGTTTGATTCCATCTGGATATATGGACTCTTGAAGTGGTTATCTCCACCATTTACCAGTGAGTCACGTGAGCCATCCGCCAGGTCCTCCCGCATCGTTCTCAGTTCGCCTCCCTCCTCCTCCTTCCCCTCGCTTCTAGCTCCCTCCTTCCCTCCCTCCCTTTCTTTGCGTGGTGCTGGGGCCTGAAGCCGGGCTCCCCACTGAGCTACACTCCTAGCCCTTCAATTCTTCATGTAGGAATATTTTAGTGTCTATTTAGTTGAAAAGCTGAGGGCAGGCACTTTTGTGTTCCCCACTTTCCTAGGGTCTCATGCAAAGAACAGACACTAGAAATACTTTTCAAGATGAACCAAGTGAGCCAGCTACCGGCGGGCTCTAAAAGAGCCTGTCTCCCTGCATCAGATCACATAGGTGTGGCACACGGAAGACGGCCATGGCTCCACCTGACATGACCTGACCTCACTCCCGAGTATCTGCCCCTCGGTCCTCCACACTAGTGAAAAGCTTGGCAGGGTGCAAACACAGAAATGCACAAAGAAGGACAAACAGGTTTCATAAGCAAAGTTACTTCATATTAAGAAAGGTTTATTTAGCATTATATCTGAGGCACTATGAGAACAAAAGAAGAAATGAAAGATGGATCTCACATTCAATTTTAAGGAGGCTCAGGAAAATAAAAGCAAAAAGCCTGTAACCAATCTTCCAAGTATGAAGCGTCACATGTCTATAACACACACAGTATACGCGCTATGGAGACCTCCCAGCAAACGAAGATGGTCTCGATACAGTATCTGCAGTCTTTCCAATCTGAACACACCAATCCACGCTGTTCGGCTGTCTTTCTCCATTGCAACCTAGAATTCTATGGACAACATTAACACTCCGGAAAGGTTTGGGGGGAAAAGACTGACAGGGTATGATGCTGGCCCCGAAAAACAGGTAAGTTGGCCTAGTGTTCAGGAAACACAACGCTGCCAAAAGCCTGGAAGCCATAGTTCTTAATCTTAGACTCGGTCAGGGAGACAATCTCTTTCGGTACAATTTCATGATTACATAGAAAGTCAATTCTTCAGACAGTATGGAGAGGCCAAAATAATAACTAGGAGTTTTAAAAAAGATGTACTTTCAGAGTTAATAAAATGAATCAATGACCCAACTATATGTACACCCAAAATTAGTTCTGCCCAGGCTGCCAGGATAAACAAATACAAAAATTAGAAGGTAACATACGAGAAGATATTTTTAAAACTACAGATGTCAAAAAAGGAAAAAGAGCTTTAGACATGTTGTAGTATTTCCTTAGAAGAGCCTTTTTTGAAAAGCAGTGCAGGGAAGAAATGCAGAGAAAATAACCTAAGGACTGGTATTACATCAGCAGAATCTATTTAGTATCTTTAATAATTCTCTTATTTCTAACGCCTCCCACAAAAGGGCATTGCAACTCTTCACATTTACTGCAAACGTATCTTAGAGAAAAGTCAGCCCTACTACTGAAGCTATGAGACACGGTTTTGACTATCGGCACTGTACTGGAACATCAGTACAAAGCACAATGAACATCTCATTTAAATAAAAAAGGATAATGTTTCACTGTGAGATACAGCCAACAGATTCTTTTCTCATATCCATATCTAACAGTGGTATCTTACTGCTAGTTTCTAAACAGATGCAATTTTTAAAAAAAAATGCCAAAAGCCATGTTTTGCTCAAGAATACTATTATTCAAATACCACACAGGTTGTTGGACAGCAGATACTTGTTTGCCAAGCTTCAGATGGCAAAATGCGAAGTTGTGAATTGGGGACTGTCCAGCAAGTTGTCTCCCCTTCTCGGGAGCCTCCGGCGGCTTGTGTTGCTGAGAGGTCACCCTGCTGCCGCTCTCTTCTCACAGTTGGATCCCCTAGGAAGGGTCGTTCATGTCCTTAGGATGCAAGGCCGAGCAAAAACCCTCCCACAAATCCACTGGATATCACAATGTTCTGTTTGATAAATTCGGTTGCCTGAAAAACAAAGTAGATTTAAACAAAAATACCCTTTATTTTGCTACAATATGGACGAACCCTCAAAACATGTTGAATGAAGACAGACAAAAAAGGATAAATGCGGCCAGGGATCTAGCTCAGTGGCCCAATGTCTGCCTGGCAAGCGCCAGGTCCCGACTTTGATTCCTGGTACCAAAAACCAAACAAACAAAGTAACAAAAGGACAAACGTATGATTCTACTTAATTCACAGAAAGAAGAATGGAGGTTATGAAGGGTGGGGGTGAGGCGGAAATGGTAGGAATTATGATTTAATGTGAACAGACTTCATCCGAAATGAAAAAAGTTCTGCAAATGGATGGTAGCAAGGACTGCACGAAAGTGTGAATGAGCTGGGTGCAGCATGTCTGTAATCCCAGCCCTCTGGGAGGCTGAGGCAGGAGGATCAAAAGTTTGAGTTCAGCTTGGTGACTTAGCAACTCAGTGAGACTTTACTTCAAAATAAGAAAGGGGCTGGGGTGTAACTGCACTTAAATGCCACTGAATTGTACATGTAAAAGGGTTAAAATGGTTTTCTATTACAGGTATTTTACCACAAAAAAGATGCAAAATTTTAGAAATACTTTTTATTGAATCAAAATAAGTAAGACTCTTTTTTTTTCTTCTTTTTTTTGAGACAAGGTCTCATGATGTAGTTCAGGCTGGCCTTGAACTCACTATGTAGCCCAGGCTGGCCTCAAACTTGCAGCAATCCTCCTGCCTCAGCCTCCCAAGTGCTGTCATTACAGGCATGTGCTACCATGCCTAGCTAAGTAACATTCTTAATTTTTTTTTTTTTTTTTTTTTTTTTGAGATAGGGTCTTGCTAAGTAGTTTAAGATGGTCTTAGACTTGTGAAGATTCTCCTGCCTCAGCCTTCCAAGTCTTGGGAATATAGGTGTGCACCCTGATGGCTGGCAATATTCCTAGCTATTTTAATTCAATAAATATTCAGGAACAGTTCCTGTGTTCCTGCAATTGCTGGTGCCAAACACAATGCAAAATCCCAGAACTATGGATTACAGCTAAGGGAACTTAGAGCCCACAGCCAGGCCCCACAAGCTCCTTGGCTATTGAAGTAACAGGTGTCTGGGCAGCAATGGTATCATAGGGAAAAAGAAATGGTCAATTCATCAAGCTCTTAACACAGATTCTTTCATAAATTGCCATCGCAGGCACAATGATATTATTAATAGTCTCCATTTAGCCAGTAAGAAACAAACGCACAAGATTTAAAAAAAAAATCACTTTGACAAAATGATTAACCAAAGACAATCATGAAGAAGCTACTGGGAAAAGCCAGACTGTGGGATGTTTTGTCTGATGCTTCAAAACTGTCAGTACCACAAAGGATGGAAAGAAAAAAATCCCCCAAACAAAAGCCAGACGAGTGGACTACTGAAGACTACTGCAAACTCTAGAGACAGGACAACCAAATGCAACACACAATTTTTGACTGGGGAAAAAAGTCATAAAATACTGTATGGAAAAATTTTTTTCTTTCTTTTTGTCTTTTTGAGACAGGGTATCACTATGCAGTTCAGGCTGGCCTCAAACTCACAGAAATCCTCCTGCCTCAGCCTCCCGATCGCTGAGGTTACAGGCCACCACACCTGGCCTGTGAGGAAAAATTTTAATATGAACTGCAAAGTAGAAAATATTATTGTACTATGTTAAAATTTTTGGATCAATAATGGTATTTGTAGTTCTATAGAAGAACATCTATACTGTGAGGACATAGATGCTGAAGTTTTTAGGGGCAAGATCATGGCACACAAAACTTGTCAAAAAAGAAAGAAAAAAAAGATGTAAATCTTCTACACATAGACAAAGCAAATGTACCAAAAAAGGAAAAATCTGGTAAAAGGTGAAGGGTGACTGGGCATTCATTTTGTCTTTCAACTTTTCAGTTCACTTAAAAATTCTCAAAATAAAAAGTTGGAAGAGGTAAAAGGACAAAAAAGCAAAGGCAAAAAAAAAGAAGAAAAGAAAAAGAAAATACACATAAAATGTTAATAAAATGAATATATCACATTAATATTTTCAAACTATTCTATCTCAAGAAAAATGAGGACTTCTACTATATCTAATGTATATACTCTACATTCATAAAAGTAAAAAGAAAAAATCTTGGAAGAATAATGTTACCGGCAGATTAAAATGGGAGGGAGAAAGGTGTAGGCATCCGTGTTTACCACTAAAAACAAAAAATGCCTGACTTAAACGATAGTTTAACCATTTTTACCTAACATTCTGGATAGATGACAAAAACCACAATTTTTAAAAAAGGTAACCTCTCGGCACATTTTCTACTGAGAATAAGTAACACAAAAAAGGAGCCCAATCTGTGTATTGCCTTACTTCTTCGATTACATTGTTGATTTCAGGTGCTGCTTTATTTGCTCGTTTCTTAATTTGTCTTTTTGCTTTGTTTACATCTTTTTCAACTCTCTTCCAGTCGATCTGAACATAGCCACTGTGACTGGCAATCTGTAAAAATGCAATAAAGATGGCTAGTCATACAATCCAGGATTGTACGCATGTTTAAATTTCACAAAATCCATGCAGTTCCTAAGAAACTTATTTGTTCACCTTTATTTATTCGACGTGTACTGCGCACTGCCTCCGTGCCAAGCACCGAAGAACACAGACATGAGCTCCCTCCCAGAGAGCTCCGGCTCAGTGAGGGGAAGACATTAACTATCCAAATATTCAAATTATACAGCTAAGAAGAAGTGTCTTTTAATCCAGCAGATGTGTAATGACTAAGGATCAGAAGCCCGTCAGTTACTAGATCACTAAAGAAATCTCACTTTCTCAGCAGCCAGGCATGGTGGCACACGCCTATAATCCTGGCACTCGGGGGGCTGAGGCAGGCGGATCACAAATTCTAGCCAGCCCGGGGAACGCAGTGAGACGTCTCAAAATAAAAAGTAAAAAAAGGGGCCGGGGAAGTAGCCCATATGAATGCAGGCCCAAGGTTCCATCCCTAGTACTACAAGGAAAAAATAAAGAATCTAAAATGGCCTAAGAAAGATCCTCTAAGTCTTCTGCAGTGCTGGGGACTGAACCTGGGGCCTCATGCATGAGCGGCAAGCACTCTACCACTGAGCTACATCTTCAGCCCCTTCTATTTTTTATTTTGAGATAGGGTCTTGCTAAAATGTCCAGGCTGGCCTCAAACTTTTGATCCTCCTGCCTCAGCTTTCAGAATAGCTGGGACTATAGGTGAGTGCCACCGGGCCTCACTTAACTGTGACTCTTTAATTAAATTGAGAATACTTTCTGGTAATTACTTTTGAAAGTACCATATAAAAGAAATATGCTCTATACAAGTTTTATGCCATAAATCCTTTTAATACAACTGTGGCTAAATGCCTATTAATCCTAAGAAAAACTGTTACATAATGCTACTGAGACACTGAAAAATGTGAAAAGATGCAGTACAGTGAGTGTAAGCCAGCACAGTAAATGAATGCCTTCAAATAATAAAATCAGAGCCAAGCGTGGTGGTGCATGCCTGTAATCCCAGAACTCTGAGAAGCTGAGGCAGGACCATTGCAAGTTTGAGACCAAAAGGGGCAACTCAGCAAGACCCTGTCTCAAAAAAAAAAAAACAAAACTAATTTTACACAAATAAGTTTACTGGAAATCTTAGGTTCTGTTTTCTGTGTGAACGACTCCACAGAACAATTTGTTTACTGCCTTTTCCTGTATTTATTCACCTATTATCACTTCAAACTCCAGTCTCAGCAAAATAAAGACGTGATCAAATGGCAAGTGAAAGCTTTTTCTGGTAGCATTTGACGCAGCAATTTGGATCACAGGCACTGATGTGATCATGAACCTTAGGGAAAGGGCCCTTTTTTTTTGGTCTTTTTGAGACAGGGTCTCGCTATGCAGTTCAGGCTGCCTTTGAGCCCACTTTTCAGGAAAGGGCCTTTTCTACATATAAATCGAAAAGACTTCTGACTTACTTGTACTGAGTGATCAAACTAGTCCATTATTTTGAAGCTTTGGCAGAATTTAACACTTTGCTGAATCTCAGCATGTCTTTTTACTCAATCCAAAGCTTATGAAAAGTGAATATTTGATGTATGTACATGGTTTTATTTTTTGGTTAAAACAACCCAAAAGTATCTGTGCTACCTACTCATTGGCAGTCTCTAATTCCACTGTCACTTTCAAGACTTGCCATTTTAAAATACGAAGTTTTTCTAAAAAGTTACTTTTTGTATCATGAGTTATACTAGTGATGAAATAACTAAAAATCCTAACTGTGTATTCCCTAGGTTGACCACTTAGTTACCCTATTAATTCCCAGCAGGCGAATAAAGGATGCCATTTAATGAGACAGATTAAACAACTTCCCACAGATTATTTTATATACAATACGTAAAAAAACCTTTTTAAATTATTTTTTTGAAACAGGGTGTCACTATGTAACCCAGGCTGGCCTCAAACTCATAGTGATCCTCTTGCCTCAGCCTCCCAAGTGCTAGGATTACAGGTGTGCATCACCAGGCTTGGCTTAAAAAAATATTTTTACATAGTCATTTGTCATCAAAAATTAATAAATCTGGGGTTATCTGGGATAAAGTATTTGTAGAATCTGCTCTGATTTATTTGTGTGTGGCACTGGGGACTGAACCCAGGGGTGCTCTACCACTGAAGTACGTCCCAACTGCCTACTGCTTCTTTCTTTTGTGGTCTTGGGGACTGAATTCAGGGCTTTCAGACTGAGCTACATCCTCAACTCCTTTTAAAATATTTTTCACTTTGAGACAGGGTCTTGCTAAATCGCTAAGCCCCCTAGGCTGGGCTTGAACTTGCCATCCTCCTACCTCAGTCTCCCAAGTAAGATTTTGCAGTTTAAGACTCCTCTGTTTTTTGGTAGAATGTCAAAGAGTTTGCAGGGAAGATGAAACAGCTTGAGATGCTGTGGACGTGAGTATCTCCCTGGGCCCTCCTTCCTCCTCACTTCCCAGCAGTCAGGACACTTTCCCGCTGCACTCTCAGCACCACGCACACCCGCTTCCAGCTCAGGACTGACCCAATCGTTAAAGTTATTTGAGATACCTATCTCTCCTAGTGACTGTGCGTCTCTACGTCCCAAGAGTCTTGAAAAATGTCAGGTAAATAGATGAATGAGACATACTGAATGAACGATGATAAAGACAGTGAATAAATACTACATCTCCAAACCTGTATTAACCAACCCGGCTCAAATTAGACTCTAACCAAGTGTCTGGGCTAGATGAACCCACAGGACCTACCACGTCTACTAGTGAATGAATGATCTCTGATGCCAATATGACCCACTACTACTCAACAGATTTCTTTGAACAGTTCACTTCTGTCTCCCCCTGGAGGCAAATCGGATCAAACTGAAAGACATCATCCCAAACTGAAGCCGCAGGCTGAAGAGCAGAGGTGACCAAGTCAAGCAATCTGCTCCCAGTGGGACGCAGGCACAGCCAAGCTAATGGACGAGTACCTCCTAAGAACTGACTGTACAGGATGGCACACACCTGCAATTCTGGCTGCTTGGGAGGCTGAGGCAGGAGGAGTGCAAGTCTGAGGACAGCTTGGGCTACCTGATGAGACCCTATCTAAAGTAAAGCTTTTAAAAAGGGTTGGGGTGTATAGCTCAGTGGAAGAGCATGCGCCACGACCCTGAGCTCTATCCTCAGTGCCACAAGAGCAACAACGCTGACGACACAGGACCCAGTTCAGCCTGGTCCACCCAGAGCTCACCTGAGTGATCCCAGGGAAATGTAAACCAGCAGAATGGGAAGGATGTAGGGCAGCGGTGACTGCTTTTTAAACACTGACTCTCCCACAGCACTCAAATATTTAACGAAATTAGGTAGAGTCTTCATTAGAGTAAAAAATTCCAAGTTAAAAATTAAGGCCAGGCTTTCAGGCAATGATTCATAGCTCCTTAAAAGCTATAAATAGGTAGATAGAATCTAACTGGGCTGTTTCATTGGGAAAATTCCCCACTCCCAACAACAAATCACTAGATCAGTTTTCTTGGATTGGGTCAGAATTCCCAGAGAATGGAAAATCCCATCACACATTCAGAGTTTTCCATCAGTTTTCAGTGCCTAATTCTGAAATATGAACAGACAACCAAAGATCATCAGGATGGAGGAAAGCCTTTAGCGTGAAAACTGGAGACTAGCCACATCTATAGGTCTGTACCTATGTCTCTGTTTCTGTGTCTGTCTGTCTCTCTCTCTCTCTACACACACACACACACACACACACACACACACACACACAGAAACACACTACATAGGAAGAGATTTAAAAACAAAAGACGAAAAAAAAAAAAAACAAGGATGGGGTTGTAGCTTAAAGGTAGTCTTGCCTAGCATGTGCCAGGGCCCTGGGTTTGGTCCCCAGAACCAATAAATAAATAAATAAGCAAAATAAAAACAAAACAAAAAGAAACTACACATACAAATGTTGAGGAATTAGAATTACTTTAGACTTTTAAAAGCACCACTGGAAGTCAGAAGACAATGAAGCAATAACTAAACCCAGCCAAGCTATTAGTCAAATGTGACAGGAAAACAAATTTTCAGACATGTAGTCTCAAAAATGATACATACCATGCTCATTTTGTTTAGAAGTTACTGGAGAACACATCATATCAAAACAAGAGATCAAGAAGAGACGAGGTACCGGAACCAACTCAAGAGAAAGGCAAAGGGGATATCCAGACTGGTACAGAAGGAGGATCCTAGGATATGAGCCGTATACCAGACAAGCAGGACAGAGGACTCTGGGACAAGTTTGTCCAGGAGATTAAAGTGACACACTATCTGATGCATAGGACCATGAAGTGACTTACACAACCTACAGTTCTCTAAAGAAATAATCTCAAACTTTCTACTAGAAACAGTTCAAACCTTCCCAAACATGGTCAAAGACATAAATTCAGAGATTCAAGAAGCTCAGTGAGTCTGGCATAGGGGTGCATGCTTGTAATCCCAGCCCTCTGGAAAGCTGAGGCAGGAGGATCACAAGTTCAAGCCAAGCCTGGGCAACACAGCAACTTAGTTGAGACTGTGTCTCACAATAAAAGGGCTTGAGCTGTAGCTCAGGGTGAAGGCCCTGGGTTCAATACCAAGTACCACCCCCCACCTCTCCTGTACACAAAATTCAGTGAATAAAAAGATCTAACACAGGGCTGGGGATATAGCTTAGCAGCACAAACGCCTGCCTAGCAAGTGCAAGGTCATGAGTTCAATTCCCAGTACAAAAAGAAAACAAAACAAAACCAACTAATACAATTATGGAATAACAATACTTGTGGGCAGAGAACAATCGATGTGTGAGATGGGGGAGAGGTGCGGGAAGAACAGTTCAATAAATGATGACTAAATTATCATATTCTATAAGGGGAAAACAACAGTCACTACTTAAAACTGGAAGATCAAGAAATGCCCAATTAACCTGCTTAGGGAAAAAGAGAATTAAGAGTTCAAAGTGGCTGTCTCAAGTCTGCGGAGAATGAAGGAGGCAGAGGATTACTCTATTCTGGAACAATCTTGTACAAGTATTTGACCCTATGAATTATGTGCATGTACAATTTCAAAATAAAAATAAAAACCAAGAAATGTATACACCACTGTCCAGTTTTTTAAGTCAAGTGAAGCCGTGGGAGAAGAGAAGGAATAAAGAAATCTGTAACTGGCTATGATCAATTAGCTGTAAACACAAGCACTTGGACCAGTCCCACCATTTTAAGATGGCAATGTAATATGTATATCGTTACTAGAAATGCTTTAAATTCTAAGTAAATGAATATTTATCTTTAAATATAAATAAAGGTTATAAAAATATGGAAGTGGGCTGAAATAGGAGGCAATTAGCTTAAAAGGCACGTGTTCCTCTCTTTCATATTCCTTTTACAGACTGTTCAAGACTAGTTATGGGAAAAGGTAGTTTGATGCAGACAGGACTCCAGGTTCTTCTGCCTTACAGACTTCAAAGAGTACAGAGGCTAAGCGGGTGGGGCTGGGGATTTAGCTCAGCGGCAAAAGCGCCTGCCTGGCAAGCGCAAGGTCGTGAGTTCGGTTCCCGGTACCGGAGAAAAACAAAAAAAACAAAACAAAAAACAGAGGCTAAGCGGGGGCAGGTGGGAGATGGCAATGGCAGAACGTGGGTTTCAATGGTGCGTACTGAGTGGGCTGAAATGGGGCTTCTGAAAACTTGACATGCAGAGCAGATTAAAATATATACTTCTCTCTATTCTGTGAACATTTTAGAAAACTACTTCAGACCAGTACCCTTTTGCACTGAACAGAACTGACAACTGAGTTTTCAAAATAGCTAGAGAAATATGTTGTTGATTCTATCACAAACACAAGTCAAAAATCAGCTTAAGTAAAATTCTCTTCTTATAAACGCTAGCATAGTCATCCAAAGGACTAAAGTTAGATATTAATTCTATTCCTTATCAGTTCTTACTACAAGAAATAAGTAATTACTCCTAATGACATCCTTAAAACAACGTATCTTTAAAAGTAGTGTTTAGCAGGGTGTGGCAGCGCACACTTGTAATCCCAGCACTAGGGAGGCTGAGGCAGGAGGATCGTCATGAGTTCGAGACCAGCCTGGGCTACAAAGTGAGCTCAAGGCCAGCCTGAACTGCATAGCGAGACCCTGTCTCAAAAAGACAAAAAAAAAAAAAATCTGTTTCAGACTAGTCCCAGTGGATCTGTGAATCAGAGATACTAATTTTTTTTCAATGCGAACTTTCCAGACTTCAAAGGCGTTTCTCCCCGCCA
>NW_004955516.1:3642059-3653659 GCF_000276665.1 Chinchilla lanigera | reverse complement strand
AAAAAAAAAAAAAAAAAGGGTATTTAGTATACAACTCAAAATCGGGGCTTGTCCTTTTGTACCTAAGGCATCTTCCCCAGTTATTACAGGATCAATGGTTTAGCTACTGAAGTCAGACTTTGGTTGCTATGAACATCAATCATTTTTAAAATCTGGTATAACTGACAGTTCTCTATATCTTTAAAATTGTTGCTAACATTCATTCCCAGAGATTTAAAATTTTTGGATTTACTATATTTGATCTTCAGGGAATATTTTTGGAAAAATGTATGCCAAACAGATATGAATGTCAGGTAATATCCCAATAAACATTCTCTAATGGCCCAATATTTTTAGATCTTATACTTAAGGGAGAGATGAACAAATTTAAAATTTTAATCCCCCTGCCTCAGAAACAGGATTATGGATTTTTTTAAAAGCTCGATTTTTCACTTTCTAAATTATTATAGTTCTTTATTTTTAAAGAAATGTTAGCAATTGTTAATAGCAGCTTCCTCTGGGAAGAAAAACTGTGTAAGTAGAAAATGGGAAAACAGAAACCTTTTGAGTTTTATGAACAGGGAAACACACCTTCTGGATTCTGTGTATGCATGTGAGTTCTTTGCTTGTTTGCTTCTTTGTTTCTGAGACAGAGTCTTGCTATATAGTTAGGCTGGCTTTGAATTCACTATGTAGTCCAGGCTGGCCTTGAACTTGTGGCAAACCTCCTGCCTCTGCCTCCTGAGAGCTGGGATCACAGATGTGTGCTCCCATCCCTGGTACGTGTGAATTCTAAATACAGGCTTTAAATGGTCAGGATGAGGTATGTTACATTATTGGTTGAAGTGTTTATTCTGTTAGGGAGATGTTTCAAGAAAAATTTGGGTAAGTTATAAAAAAATAAAATTTTAATTTTTCTTCCTGTCTATCTACTTATCTATCTATCTATCTATCTCAGTGCTGGAGATTGAATTCAGGGTCTTCCTACTGAGCTATATCCTCAACCCTTTGTGTTACCATGCCTGGGGTTTTTCTTTGTTTCTAAAATTTTTTTATTAGTACACATTTGCAAAACATAATGATTACATTCATCATGGAGAGGTGATATATGTACATGATACACCTTCATTCTTTTTACTTGTGCTCTCTCTCCCTCTTTTGTTAAAATAGTACTGGGGATTGAACCTAGGGCCTCTGCACTCAACTACATTCCATCTTTTTAGTTTTCTTAATTTTGAGACAAGGTCTTGCTAAGTACTCAAATTGCTCAGGCTAGGTTCAAACTTTCAATCTTCCTGCCTCAGCCTCTCAGAGTACTGGGGTTACAGGCATGCCCTACCACACCCAGATCCATACCTGGCTAACTTTAATTTTATATTTTAATAGTTAATTTAATAGCTGTAATCAAGTTATGCTTAGAGAATTTAATTTGTGGTCTTGCATGACAGATGCCAGCTTTCAAAAATCACTTATGCCTGAAAGAAAAATTCTACCTTCTCTTAAAATAGACTGGAGTGAAATGGCTAAACTTGACCTTCTCAGCCCCAAAGGGCTGACTACGCAAGCCGAAGTACATAATGCTAGCACATACCTGTAGGAGAAGAAAGCCACCACCTACTGCCGTTGCTGCAAGTTTCCCAACTTTCTGGAATAAAAATCCTGCACACCTTTAATGAAAGAAATAACAAAAGATGAGAACAACCCATGTTCCAAAACAGTGATGACAGACCTTTTAGAGCTTTCAATGGTACAAACAGCCGGTATACATGCCGTAGCTTCACCACCACTGTCCTAAATGCTTGTCTCTTCTACTCTTTATTGCTTTCCTAATAAAATCTTAACATCTTCCAGTTTCTTTCGATCATGTCTCCTGCCTGCTGAGAAACACTCAATGTTTCCTTTTGGTCATACAGGCTAGTCAAAATGCACTATGTGCCAATGTGGTGACTTACACCTGCAATCCCTGCATTTTGGGAAACTGAGGCAAGAGGATAATGAGTTTGAGGCCAGCCTGGGCACCCTATTTCAAAAAACCAAAACAAAAGTACAATCTAAACTTTCTGAGATTTGCTGCAAAATAAGGGACAGAGACAAGAGGATTTATAGCAAAAAAGTATCTAGTGAAATTTAATGATGAATACTCAAAGGTTCATTATACTCCTATATTTGCATAAGCTGAATTTTCCTGTAATAAGAGTGATTTGTTTTGCTTAACACAGTCAAGATGTTCCACATACCTGGCCAATACCCACTCTACCCAACTTTCTACTCCATCCTAGTTAGTTTCCAAATAGGTCATCACCTCTTTGTGAGCTATTAATCTCCTTGCTTCTAAGGGTTTCTGCCTAGCTCTGCCTATCTAAAGCTTTCCTACCCTCTAAGGTCGGGATGTAGTTCCACTTTTACTATTGTACTTCAGCTCATACTTCTCACAGCCTCCTTATCTGTGTCTATTTTTATATTAGGCTGTTATGTCTCATTTATCCTGTAAAAGTGTCCGTCTGTACTTCATCAATGAGATCATATTCCTTTAAGTATTCCGGATCCATACTGTGCAAAGCAATCCCAGATTCCTAACTCCAGCTTTCTGTACTGATCTGGTGTCCCCTCCAAATTCATGTCCCTCCTGGAATCTGAAAATATGATCTTATTTGGAAGTAGGGCCACTGTCGATGTAACTGGCTATACACAGTAGGCTCTTAATTCAAGTCATGTCATAGAAAACCGACACACACACACACACACACACACACACACACACACAGAACAGCAAGTGATGACAAAAAGGAAGAGATTTATTTACAGGAGAAAGCACTATTCTCCGAGCTTGCTACCTCATATTCATCTGTTTCTACCTGCTTTGTCTTTGGTACAAATGACTGCAAAATTCTATGTATTCTATCTCTAAAAGATTTTCAGACTCTGTTTTCTCCTTTCCATTTTTAAGGGTATCATTACCTTGGTAACGGTTCAGGCCTCCATTACCTTACTTCCAAACTGCTCTAAGGGCAAGCTAACTGGTCTTCACACCTTCCAGGTCTCCTAGCAACCACCCAGTCCAGGCTTTCCAAGCTAACTTCTACCAATTACGGGGCTTCTTTCCAAATTTGGTCTATAGGGAGAAAGCACGCAATGAGCTGATAATTCTACTTCTCAATTATTTTTTAGTATATTTTAATATGGAGCTTTGGCCCTCTCACCAAACACCCATGGCTTTTTAATTTTTTTTTTATTTTTTATTTTTTGGTCTTTTTGAGACAGGATTTCACTATGCAGTTCAGGCTGACCTTGAACTCACTTTGCAGCCCAGGTTGGCCTCTCCAGTGCTGGGATTGCGGGTGTGCACCACCACACCGGGTTTAATCAGTCCTGTAATTCCAACACAGAACAGATGATCTACAGGTTTCTTCAACATATAAAGAGGGGAAGAGGGACTCAAGGGAGGGGAAAGGGACAAAAAGAAGCAAGATATGTCATGTCCAGATACAAACTCCCTATGATGAATGTTATCACTATGTAAAGTGTACCAATAAAATAAAAACAAAAAAAAAGTACTATAATCTGAATCAGCCCACAAAAGTCCACTCTGTGTCATCATCAATAACTTCTACCGAGCATTTACACTGCTGTCCACAGGGCTGACAATCCTAGAGGCCAGATCTGCTGGTGGAATTTCTCCCATGTTTTTCCAATGGTTGACAAGTCAAAATTCACATATAATTAACTCATATATTTCTTCCTATTTATTCACTGTGACTGAGTCAGATCCACTACACTGGCTGAACTTGAAAGGGGAAAATATATAAAGGAAGGAAAAAGAGAGGAAGAGTGGTATAGTGGTGGGCAGGAGGGCGGGGGATCACACCAACTACGCCAAAGACAAAAGCCTCCAAGTAATGCTCTCCTGGAATTAACAGTACTGACCCCACCGAATATGCAGGGTAACTCTGGCCCTTTATAGAAGGACAACAGCCAGGCTCCCAATGAAATGTAATGAAAAACGTGTTCTCACCAGCCAGTCACGCCACCCATTACAATCTGGGTAGCTACTGAGTATTTTTCTACCATAGGTCCTGATCGGTGGCCAAACACTCGATTCCACCAGTGGTGTCTTCTTGCATACTCTGTTAAATCCAACACTTCGTAAGAGTCGTCATCACTTTCATATTCTTTAAAACACAAAATGGAAAAAATAATTTGAGTCAATCGAGAGTCAAAAAATGTCGCATACATTTTTTGTTTTTAAAGTCACAACTCAGGTCACTTTAGGCTTACAGCTAAAAATGTCCATAGGGAAACTAACGAGTTTAAACTCAATTCCTAAGACTAGAGTTTCAATAGCAGAGGGCCTGGCAATACTATTAACCCCCCACCTCCTTTCCAGAGGCCCACGGACCGCCTGGAGACTCGGGACCAGGGCCAGTTCATTGTCACACCGCAGTGAGAGGTCACCTCTCAAATCTCAGAGCAGCATCAGGGTCAGGGCAGGGTCCTCCTCTGAGTAACAGGGCAGGAGCCCAGCGACAGGAAATCACTTGGGGTGGGTGGGGGGGACTCAAAAAAAAAAAAAAAGGAAAAGGGAAAAAACGTTTTAAGGTGGCGATGAAGTGCCAGAGGCGAAGACAAGGCAGCGTAGGGCTGTTGGGCGTAGGGGATCGCTTCTGCCTGAGCTCCCCAGAAACAGCACAAGTCTAGCTCGGAGGGGTTGCTCAAAGGGGCTGCTTCGAAACAGAGCCCCAGGAACCCTGGAGCAGGGGAGGGAAAAAACGCCGGGGAGCAAGGTCGAGAGCTGCGAGCCGCGTCCCAGACACTACTTCGGGCCCTGGCCGCTCACCTTGGGGAGGGGGGTTCCGGGACGCCATGATACCTCCGGCGGCCAGTTCTGGGGTGGTCCCCGCCCGCCCTCCTCTCCCCTGCACTTTAAGGGCCGCTCTAGGCCAAGGGAGGAATCTATGGTCTCTTTTTTTCCCTTCCTCCTTTTCTTTTCCCTTCTCCGCCTCCTCCTTCTCCTCTTCCCGGATCGTTGCTCAGTCCCCGCCTACTTCTCTCAGCGCAGGATATTCCGCGCAGGCGCACGGCTCTGGGAGTTGGGGGGAGGAACAATTGGCTCGCAGCTCCGCGAGAGTTTATGGGAATTGTAGTCTGTTACCTTCCCCAGCCGAGATCTGGACTACTCCATCCCCCTAGAATGTCCATAACCATAATTCTTTTATTTTGCTTTAAAGACTTTCAGGACTGGAGGAATGGGTAGGGGTGGTACGTGACAATATAAAGAGAAAACCTGCTGGGTATTGACAAAGACTCTTCTTGACCAAATTTTAGTAAAAAGGCTCCTCTGAAGCTCTTTTTGACAAGGCTTCCCCATTTGGCTCAGTGTTTGGCTTGCCTAGTTCAGTTTTAATAAGAATCCTGCAACGTCAGTGCAGTGAGAATTTCCCCCCTACCCCTGATATCTAGTCATGTGAGTATCCAAATTTTTCGTCCCCCCACCCTTGGTAACTAACTGATCACCCAGGCCTTCCTTCAGCAAAAATCCTTTAATTATTTTTATTTATTTATTTATTTTTTGCCTTTTTGAGACAAGGTCTCACTACGCAGTTCAGGCTGGCCTTGAGCTCCCTTTGTAGCCCAGGCTGGCTTCAAACTCACAACGATCCTCCTGCCTCAGCCTTCTAAGTGCTGGGATTACAGGTGTGTGTCACCACACCCGGCTCCAAAAATCCTTTTAAATTGGCTCAGCAAGAATAACCCTACCCCAGAAGTCTCCTCTTTTAATATTCTACCCATTGACCTTCTCACTCTGATCACTGGGCATTTTTTTTTTTTTTTTAGGTAGCAGGAATCAAACTCAGGACCTTGTGCTTGCCAGGCTGGCACTTGTACCACTGAGCTATATCCCCGGCCCCAGACCACTGGGCATTAAACCCCAGCTGTGTTTGCTGTGTTCAAAATTGAGCCGGATCCCACATCTTTATTGTGATAATCTTGACACCTACTTATTTTGAGATGGGGCCTCACTAAGTTATTAAATTGCTCAAGCCAGGCTCAAACTTGAAATCCTACTGCTTCAGCCTCCCAGAGTGCTGGCATTTATGTACTTGCCCCACCACGCCCAGCCAGAATCATTTTCTAAAGTGTTTTAAATCCTATACTGTTCCAGAATTTAAGTGCTTAAGGAAAAGGCTTTTTCAAAGATTTTTTTTGTTTTTTGTTTTTTTCTGTTTTTTTTCCCGGCCCTGGGAATTGAACTCACGACCTTGTGCTTGCCAAGCAGACACTGTGCCGCTGAGCTAAATCCCCAGCCTCCATGATTTAAGAGAAACCCTATTTCAATTCATGTTTTTCTAAAGAGGCGAAGGCTCTCTGAAAAACAGAAGTTTTTCTAATGCCCTGCAGCTAGGACTTGGAACCTTTCCATCTGTTCTCTGTCCACATATTTCTTGCCAGGAGCCCAAGGGGAGGTAGAGGAAGGCCTAGGATCTGACCTGATAGGAGCTAACTCAAGAAGACTTAATTTTTTAGCATCATTCTTATTATTTAAATCTGACAGAAGAATGAGGTCAAGTTTTTTACCCAGAAGTTCCTTGGGATTCTGTAAAATGTAAAACCATATTGGTCACCAAAGTTAACTCAAGTTCATGTAAACGAGCCCCAAATTTATGTGTGTATGTATGTATGTTATCCATCTTGGGAGTCCACATGGTTACTGATTTTATTTAATTGAAAAAAAAGACAGTGAGGGAATAAAACTGCACATACAACATGCCATGGGTCATGTTTGCAGACAAATTTACCCAAAATGAGAATGAGGGACTTATGGCTAACTGAAAACAAACTTGCAGAATTAGCAATGTGGTTTCTTTCACATCTGAAACTGCACTGACTGCACAAGAGAAATGAATCTCCAACTTCTTGGCTTTCCCCGAAAAGACAAAAAATAGAGGAACCGTTTTGGTCAAACAGGAATTAAGAATTCACTACCTGGTAATGACTTTAGTTATTGTAATGGCTGCTACGCTGTGTCAACTTGAGAAGTTTAGAAGGTGTGGTGGATTGACAACTGGTGGTCACCTTATAACCCCCAGCTGAAATGAGTAAGCCTGGTGCTGGGTGTGGGAGGCCCACCAGAGGATCCTTGCCAGCAGCATAAGACCGCAGAACTGGAGAAGAAGAAAAAAGGCTGTTGGGAGCTGGTAGAAGCTCTAAGGACCTGTTGGTTCTTTTGGAGGAGCTCATCATGCTGGCTTTCCTGATGAACTCGGCTGTTTTCATCTTCCATGGAGCTCGGGACCTTGTTGGCACTGAGAATAGCTTCAGTTCACTTTGGGGGAGCCCTGGTCCTCACTCTGAGCATCACTTCCTGGCTCTGGAGGGGAAGATGGTGCACTTCTCAGTCTTCTGGAGAAGGTTGTTGCTTTGGTTTTCCTGATGGGAAATCAGCCATGCTGATCATCGGAGGAGCTCGGGACCTCGCTGTTGCTGAGAATAGCTGTGGTACTTTTCGGGGGAGCTCCGGTTCTTATTTTGAGCATCACTTCCTGGTTCCAGTGTAGATCCCTCAGCCTGCTAGCCTAGATCCTTCATCCAACTGGCACAGACTTTCTAGATTCCACCACTGACCTTTGGGCCTTCCCAGCACAGATCCATGAAACAAGCCTGCGTGAGATGTTGTCGTGGGCTCTAGGCCTCCAGCTGGACTTGTGGGAGGCATTGTTATGGGCTCTAGGTCTTCAGATGGACTCATGCAGGACATTATCGTGGGATCCAGGCCCTCAGCTGGATTCTTTGGTCTTTAGTGTGTGGACAGATTTCCTGCACTCTCTTATATATGATTCTTTGGGTGACTATAATAAATAATCTTATAAAATATGTGTCCTGTATTATACTGTTCCCCTTGCAAAAACCCCAAACCAACACAGAAGTTTAAGGAAGTGACTCAGCAGGGGGCCAGGGTCCTCACTTTGTAAATATCCTAAGCCTGTGCAAGAGGAAAGCACAGAGATGGTGTGGGTGCTACACCCTCCCGAGGGCAGGTAGTCTGCTTACAACATAAGGGAGGAAAAGAGGCTTGTTTCCACCTTTTGCTCTTGCTTCTTTTGCTGTCTTCTGCCACCTTGAACTATTGCCCCGTGCCATGCCACCCTGCCTTGGAGCCAGCTGAGTACAGACTGAAGCCTCCACAAACTATGAGCTAAATAAACCTTTCGTCCTTTAGTTTTGAGTGCTGGGTATTTTGTCTCAGCAACAAGAGAAAAGTAACCAAGTGTTATGGTTTGTGTCTGGGTGTACCCCCAAAGCCTCATGCGGCCATGGGGCAGGCTTTTAAAGTTTGATTGATTAGGGGTGTGAGAGCTGCACCTGCCCTGGGGTGGATACTTTGCATATGTAAGGGAGAGGAAAAGGTTGCTTGAGGCCAGTCCATTCCTCTGCCATTCCGCCCTGGTGCGTGTTTGTTGCTTTTGCTGTTGTCTGCCGCCCTGAGTTGTAGCCCTCTGCCATGTGCCACTCTGCCTTATAATCTGCCAAGTACGGACTGAAACCTCCACGAGCTGTAAGCAAAATAAACCTTTCCTTCCTTAATTTTGGGCATCAGGTATTTTGTCCCAGCAACGAGAGAAAAGTAACCGAGACACCAAGACAGCTATCTTCCTGAAAGTACTTGGGAAAGGAAGCGCTCATGGAGGAAAACCTGACACACTTACAAGGCTCCTAAAAATGGGAAGATGTCTGCGAATGGAGCTCTTCCTATTGGGTTTTCTACCAGCGTGTGTCGAGTGCCTGACTTCCCACACTGCACCACCTTTCTTGAGATGACCATCTAGCCTCTCCATCCAACAGCCTGCCGAGCCCTGCGTGCCGCAGGACAGGCGCAGCAGGGAAGACTCGGTGCAGAGGAAAACAGGTGGCCGTGTGATCCCTGAGGAAGGGGCTATGGTGGCTCCTGAGGTGGTGTGTGTCAGGGTGGGACACGGCTCACTGAGGCTCCCGATGCTCCCTGGGGCTCAGCGTGGCTCCCCCCCGAAACTAATTTTGAACTTACATTATTTCTAATTCACTGTAAAGTTAAATAGAACAGCTCCCTCAGTATTAGTTTTAATGGAAAATCAAGAAATTCTAGTATATACTTCATTACTTAAAATATTGTTTTGCAGCCAAGTGTGGTGGCGACTGTAATCTCAGCACTCTGGAAGCTGAGGCAAGAGGATTGCCACAAATTTAAGGCCAGTCTGGGTTACACAGTGAGTTCAAGGCTAGCTTGAGCTAAATAGCAAAACCCTGTCTCAAAGAACTAAAATAGCCAAGCATGGTGGCACACGCCTATAATCCTAGTACTCGGGAGGCTGAGGCAGGAGGATCGTTGCAAGTTCAAAATCAGTCTGGACTACAGAGTGAGCTCAACGCCAGCCTGAACTGTACAGGGAGACCCTTCCCAAAAAGACAAAAAAAAAAAAAAAACCAACAACCTAAAATAAATAACAACTAAATAAATAAATCTGAAGACAATTAGTCTGTGTAAGACTCTCCTTTTCAAACACAAAATGGCTTTGGGGACATAACATTGTATTGATTCACTGGCATGTTTTCCCAGAAGCTACAGGCTTGAGTTCGAACACTCCTTTCCATTACTGGCTGCTATGGTTTAGATGAATGTCCTCTAAGGGTCCATGTGATAAAGGGTGGTGGCGATGCAGTTGAGTGGGCCGAACTTGTCCAGGTGTTTGTGTACAACAGGGAAGAATTGTCAAGCGTAGAATTCATAGTATATTGTTTATTGAAGACTGCGGGGGCAGCAGCAGGAACAGGCAGAAGCGCAGAGCAGGCACAAAGGGGCCTTTGTAACTCAGGCATCCAGTATTTATAGGGCCAGACATCCGTTGGTCCGAGGTGCCTCCCACCGTCTCTCTTTCCCGATGTCAGCAATCTGCGTGGCCTCCTAAGTTTAAACTTGACTAGTCATTAGGGTGGCCTTGTGCTTATGGTTGAGTGGAGAAAAGGCGGGTAGCCCACACAGCTTTCCTGTGTTAGGGTTATGGAAGCAAAGAAAACTGTTAGGGGTGGTGTAATGTTTACAGCCGAAGAAAGGGTAGGGAGTGACTCAGCTCCTTTGTTTCTAACTGTACTATCTGCCGCTGAGAGCCCTGGTCCCTGCAAATCTTTCAAGGGAGCTGAGAGAGGAGGTTGCGTCTCCTGTAGCTACTTCCAGCTGGATAGGGGTGTGGGCGCTACCTACTCAGAGACCGAGGAATCCTCATCCTGACTATTCTAAGAGTTTAAGGGAGCTTAGCCCATCCTCTGAAGATTTCTCAATGGACTGTGGACAAGGAAACAAGTTCTGATCTTGAATTATGGTCACCGCCAGTAGTTTAATGGCTGTCAAGAGAAAAGAAACAAATTTGAGTAAGAGAGTAAGTATGTAAAATCTAGATATTAAGGCCATGAGCAGCAGCAATAAAAGCCATATCCAGGACAATAGCCAAGAACCCCAATTCCAGATGTTTGGTCAGGACATCCATGACCTAAATAGTTTTCCATGGATCTTGGAAGCACAGCCAGCTAGTTTTTGCACCGCATCTCTTACTATTTTGGACCTATTGATAAGGGAAGTACATTTTTCCTGTAGAGACCAACATAGCCCCTTTGTTTCAGCTGTTGGAGATCGAGTTCCCTCTGACGTTGCACGGCCACTGCTGCTAGCTAGTGAGTCTCTCTGGTCTTGAAAGAAGGCATACTCCAGGCAATTTCATCTAAGCTATCTGTTAAGCTCTTAGCTGCTGATGATAGGAGGAAGATGTGACTAGTTTTAAGGTCTCATGTAGGTAGTTACTGTTCATTATCTCTATTAGAGGCAGTTTTGAATAATCCAGAATGATGCCAAAAGAAACAGAAAAGACCCAAAAGCCACCATGTTATAACTTGGAACAGGAATCATAAGTGTAGTAAACAAGACAGTAGCAAATATATTTACACAATTTGTTTAGAGGGAGTAAATTGTTCCACTTATCTGGTTCACCAGAGAGGTTAGTGTGTTCTTTTCTGAAAAGAAACTTGAAGGCCTCTATTGTTTCACAGGTGTACAAAGTTTGTGGTCCTTCTACATCTTCTGGCATCTTGGGTGGTTTGAGTTTTATCCTGGCAAGGTGAATCCAGGGAACTATTTATTCCCTGTACCTTAATAGCAGAAGAAGTGGTTAGTAGGGTTGTGAAAGGGCCTTTCCATTTGGGTAAAAGTTGGTCCTGGGGTCCACCCTCTTTCCAGGCCCTGACTAGGACCTGGTCACCAAGGCAGACTTTGGGCTGACAATTATTGTTAGTCCCTGGGAGTGGAAGAATCATATTTCCATATTCCTGGAGGGACTGTTGGAAAGTTCCTAGATGGGCCACATGATGGAGGAATTGGGAGGTTTCAGTGTCAATAAATAGATCAGGTGAAAAAAACAGCCTCCCAGCCAGGCATGGTGACACACACCTGTAATCCCAGCATTTGCACTCAGGAGGCTGAAGCAGGAGGTTCTTTGCAAATTCTAGACCAGCCTGGGCTACAACCAGCCAGGGCCAGGTTGAACTGCATAGTGAGACCCTGTCTCAAAAAGACAAAAAAAAAAAAAAAAAAAAAAAAAAAA
>NW_004955516.1:3628308-3640808 GCF_000276665.1 Chinchilla lanigera | reverse complement strand
ATTGGAGAGCAGCCTGTTTGGCAGTAGAATCAGCCTTAGAGTTACCCTGGGGGACAGAGTCCATAGAAGCTTGATGTCCCCTGCAGTGGATAATTGCTACTTCACATGGGAGATTTACTTCCTTTAAGAGGCTGAGGATCTCTGGTCTATGTTTTTTTTTTTTTTTTTTGCAGTACCAGGGATCAAACTCACGACCTTGTGCTTGCCAGGCAGGCACTGTGCTGCTGAGCTAAATCCCCAGCTCCTGGTCCATGTTTTGTTGGAGACTGGTGACAGTCAAAAGTCCTCTTTCTTTCCAGATGTGTGTGCATATAGGATGGGAAAGTGACACCTGCAGTCAGTGTATATACTGACCCTCTTGCCCTGAGCAAGCTGAGAGCCCTAGTAAGGGCAACAAGTTCTACCATCTGGGCAGAAGTCCCAGGGGGAAATCCTCTTGCTTCAATAACCTGGGTGGAGCTGACTACTATGGCATAACCTGCCCTCCTAATGCCATCCTTTATGAAACTGCTGCTATCAGTGAACCATGTGCTAGCTGGTCACATTAATGGCTGGTCCCTCAGATCCGGGCAGCTGGTGTAATTTTGGGTGATGATCTGCTCACATTCATGCTCTATCTGTTGGTTGGTCAAGAGAAGCATGGCTGCATTTAGAACAGGACAAGACTGCAGAGAAACATCTGGACTTTCACTAAGATTAGTCGGATATTTAGTGAGCCTTTCTCTGTTCATCCACAGATGTCCCTTGAGTTCTAACAGAGCCTTAACTTGAGGTGCAGTTAGAACTACGAGCTTTTGTCCTAAAGTTATCTTAGAAGCTTCCTGAACTAAGAATGTCATGGCAGCTATCTCTTGCAGGAAGCAAGGCCAGCCCTGTGCTACTCAATCCAGTTACTTGGAAAGGTAAGCAACTGGTCAGTTTTCCTGGCCTGGACGTTGAGTTAGTATTCCCATAGCTACTGCCCGTCTCTCAGCCAGAAAGAGCAAAAAAGGCTTAGCTAAGTCTGGGATTCCTAATGCTGAGGCCTGCATCAAGGCCTGTTGTAAGGCTTTAAATGCCTCTTGAGCAGCTGCTGCCCATTTTAGGGATACGGTTTCTGGTCCTCAAGTTGCCTCATATAGTGGTTTGGCCGTTACTCCAAAGTGGAGTATCCATATGGGGCAGAAGCTTGTCAGTCCCAAGAAAGCCCTCCATTGCTGTTTGGGCTCTGGAGGACCCAGACTGCAGATTGCCTCTGCACTGCTTGAGGACAGTTGTCTTTGTCCTGGAATTAAGATATATCCTAGATAAGCCACCTTTTGTTGAGCAATCTGGGCCTTGTGTTGGGACACCTTATAACCTTGTTTTGTTAAAAAAAATTTGAGAGTCTTAATGGTGTTCTTATCAGACAGTGCTTTAGTGGGGCCACAAACAAGGAGGTCATCTACATACTGTAAGAGTCTCTCAGGTCTTGAGCTAAAGCCCTTGCAAACAAGTAGGGATTATCCCTAAAGCCACTGGGCAAGATAGCCCAAGTATACTATTAAAGTCCTCTTTGGGGATCGTCCCCCTCAAACTTGAACAAGTATTGGGAAGTAGGATCCACAGGGATAGAAAGGAAGGTTCTCTGAGGTCAAGGACAGGAAGATGGCAGGGTGGGGAACAGCAGAGAAAGAGCCTCTCTGAAATTTGGTGTCCAAACACTGGAATATAGCAATGTGAGGAACAGAAGGAGGAAGGAAGTGGGCCCCTGGGACCCAGCAAAGATCTGAAGTGGGAACTGAAGCCCATGGGGAGAGCAAAGAGAGAGACTTCAGTGACGAAGGAGGAAGTTGTGGCACTTTTTCCCTGAGCCTAGACTCACTGCGTGGGAGGGGCAGCTTGAACCTTCAGACCCCATGGTGTTGTAGTCAGGGCTTGCAAGGGAAACAATTTAATACAGGACACATAATTTACAGCATTATTTTATAATATTCACCCAAAGAGTCAAATGTGAAAGAGTGCAGGAGATCTGTCCATGCACTAGAGAATCAAAGAATCCAGCTGAGGGCCTGGATCTCAAGGACAGAGAACCACTTAATGTCTTCCGGGATCCGTGCCAAAAAGGTGTATGGGTCTGCTGCCAATGGGTGAATAGGGGCCATTGCCTCACCGATGGCTCTGAGACCTTGTACTAGGCAATATTCTCCTGATGGTTTCACTACTGGTAAAATGGGTGTATTGCATAGCGTCAGGACTGGCATGGCACCCATAATCTTGTGCTAAAAACTTATCAATAATTGAATTTAATCCCAGTCTAGATTTTTTTTTTTTGGTTTTGTTGAGACAGGGTCTTACTGTATCATTCAGGCTGCCCCTGAACTAACTATATAGCTCAGGCTGGCCTTGAACTTACAGCAATCCTCCTGCCTCAGCCTCCTGACTGCTGGGATTACAGGCGTGCACCACCATGCCCGGTTTAGCTTTTTTCTTAAAGTACTATCTCTTGTGAGGATACAGATTGGGGTTCTTCAGCTGAATGACAGCCCTCTCCAGGGTGCCATCATACCGCACTTGAGGATCTACTCCTGGCGAGACATCAGGCTCTGTGAGGTCAGGGTGGCTGAGTCCCCAGAAACTAGGATTCGGGTTGACAAAAGTTTGAGTATCATAGTGGCCCTGGAGTAGGAGGATACATCTCTTCCAGTGATTGCTGTGGAATATAAGCCCAACAACAGAATATAAGCTCAACTGATTGGCAGGTCCCTCCTGTCCCCCATAAGGACTGAAGCCTTTTGTCCCACAATCTAGTCTTCTCCACATGGCGATTGGTCTGCCTCTCCTCCCAGGAATCCATTTTCTCACCCAGAAAGAGGAAGAGAGAGAATCTCCCCATGGAGTGAGGAGTTACCTTCCTTGTTGGCTGGGTTGTCTGGCTGCCCACTTCTGCCAAGCTCTTCGAAGGTCTCTGGGTTGTTGATGCCCCCAGTGTCTGGTGAGGTCTCCTGAGGTTTGATAGAGTCCTCACGGTTGGCTCACCAGATGATACAGTTGAGTGGACCAAAATTGTCCAGGTTCATGTGTACAACAAGGAAAGAATTGCCAGCATGCACCTCCTAGTAGGTCATTTGTTGGAGACTGTGGGGGCAGCAGCAGCAAGAGGCAGAAGTGCAGAGTTGGCACAAAGGGGCCTTTGTAACGCAGGCATCCAGTATTTATAGGCCTGGACCGATTTACATTGCTTAAAGCCAATTGAAGGGATAAGGAAATGTTCTAGCCAGCTCTGTACATATCAATACATGGAAATAAGGTCAGGCTCAGCCAAAATGGAGACAATTGCTCTTCTTTCAAGGAGTCATACAGGCAGTTCTCCACAGTGCCTCCCTCCGTCTCTCTTTCCCAATGTCAGCAATCTGCCTGACCGAAGTTTAAACTGAATAGTCATTAGGGTGGCCTTGTGCTTATGGTTGGGTGGAGAGAAGGGGGGTGGCCCACACAGCTTTCCTGTTTTAGGATTTATTTAGTTAGTTAGTTAGTTAGTTTTTGTCTTTTTGAGACAGGGTCTCTCTACACAGTTCAGGCTGTCCTTGAGTTCACCTTGTAGCCCAGGCTGGTCTCGAACTCGCAACGATCCTCCTGCCTCAGCCTCCCGAGTGCTGGGATTATAAGCGTGCACCACCACACCCGACTATCTGTTTTAGGATTATGGAAGCAAGGAAAACTATTAGGGGCGGTGTAATGTTTACAGCTGAAGAAAGGGAAAGGAGTGACTCAGCTCCTTGTTTCTAACTGTATTAGTAGTGCTATTGGAAAGTTTGTAATGTTTGAGAGATGGGGCTATGAAAGATGTCTCTAAATCATTGGGGCCCTACCCCTGAAGGAGGTTGTGAGACCCTGGCCCATTCTGTCTCTCTCTGTTCCTGGCTTGTGATGTGAACAGTCTGCTTTGACATTGTCACCTGACACCCTCACTAGAGGCCCAAAGCAGAGGGCTGCTCAGTCTTAGACAAAAACCTCCAGAATCCTGAAGTAAACAAACCTTTTCTCTTCATAAGCTAATTGCCTCAGATATTTTGTTATAGTGATGAAAGCCTGACTAATATACTACTCCATTCCTAATGAGGTGCTAACAGATAGAGAAATAGCAAATCATGGGTGACAAAAAGCACAGGAAGCAAAACCACAAATTGGAAGAACAAAATGGAGGGTTAACTGAGCCAAATGACTTTTTGATATATTTCTAGCATTATCTGCCAACTATAGAAAGAAGCTACATTTCTGTCAAGGAAATGGTATTTAGAATCAAGTGGCTATAGAGAAATAAAGGAGAGAATGAAAACAAAACTGTGCTCTTGAAATACAACGGAATAGACCTTTGTGTACAAGATGTATCCAAAAATGAATTAAAAGGCAATCATTTCCCTAGAGACTTTGAGGGTTGAGACAGAAATTTTTAAAGTTCATCTCTAATGAGGTAGGGTAGAAGAAATAAAAACTAGGCAGAAAGGAGACAAGGAAAATCATATTTTTAATATTGAAAACTAAAGTTTCAGGACACAAACCCAGTTTAATTTTTTCTCTTCTCCTAGAACACAAGAAGCCTAGGCAATTCTCTTTCACCTGCAAATGGTTTAGCTCTTCCCTTTTTACTTGCAAATAGTCTTTTTCCACCTCTAAATAGATCACCTTTTCATCTATGAATTATGATTTCCCCTATGAGTAGGGCATTATCTTACTATGGGTGCACCATCCTTCCCCAGCTACAAAACCAAGATGAAGACTGTAGATTATCAAAGGCTGCAGATTTCCACCACCCAAAACACAGGAAGATTCCCAGTTATAAACTGTACTGTGTTTCATTTTTCTGAGTGCCTGCACTGTACTCTTGAGTGTGGCCTAAATTCTCTGCCTAATAAATCCTTCCTGTGCCTCTTGCTGATATGTCCTGAAAATTCTGTTCTAGTGATGGGAGTCAACAAACCTGCAAACTTCCTCTATAAAAGGGCAGATTAGGTTCCTTATTTCAGCCTCTTCAGGCCCAGTCCAGTGACACTTCCATGTTTTGTTTTGTTTTTTTAGAGAAAGGGTCTTGCTATGTAGTTCATGCTGGCCTTGAATTCACTATGTAGCCCTGACTGGCCTTAAACTTGGAGATCTCTTACTGAGATCCTCCTTCTTTCTTCCTGAATGTTGAGATCACAAGTGTGTACCAATGAGATAGGAGATAGAGAGTGTAGGATCTGGGAAGAGAGGTGTGGGATCTCAGCACTGCCTCTCAGGACCAATATATAGAAATTCTTGTGTGTTTCCTTGAGGTGTGGATGGCATGAAAGGACACAGATGCCATGAAGAGTTACTATCATGACGGTCCTCATGGTAGTCTGCCCTATGTCCTCTAGGGTGTACTTTTTGTTTGTTTGTTTGTTTTCCACTACCAGGAATTGAACTCATGACCTTGCGCTTGCAAGGCAGGTGCTTTGCCACTGAACTAAATCCCCAGCCCCTCTAGGGTGTACTTTTATCTTGCTTTTTCTTCTTTTACTTGGCCCGAGCTCACTCTGCAGAGCCAGTTTCTCCCTCACTCTTCACTTTTACTTTTTCAAATACACTTTGTTACAGTTTTTCATTTGTTCTGTCCAATTCTTTGTTCAAGATGAAAAGAACCTGGAAACCAGTTTCAGAAGGAGGTATTCACACCACAAAACCTGGTACCCTTTATTTGGTGAGCCAACCTCTAGAAGGAGCTACCCTGTAACACTATCATGGCTGACTTCATCTTTTCCATCTTATTTTTTTTTTATGGTACCTGGGAATCGAACTCATGACCTTGTGCTTGCCAGGCAGGCACTGTGCCGCTGAGCTAAACCCCCAGTCCCCCCATCTTATGATAATGGCCGTTGCCATTAGCTTAAGGAAGTTGGTTATACAACGTATTATTCCAGTGTGGATTTTTTTCTCTCCCAATAATGAAAAAGCTGTCATTTTGTTGGCTGGATGACAAGTGGCTAAAACATTATGATCATCATGGTGTGTTTAAGGAGGTGATTTTTTTTAATTCCAATTTTAAATGGTGTATTTTTTTTTCAGTTCGATGAAATAAACAATTTCATTTTCAACACTGATATCTTATCTACAACTATATTAAAATATACTTAGGGTGGTCTCCAAACTTTTAATGGTTATTTTTCCAAAAGTTTATGAACAAAGATTTTTTCTTTAATCCATAGTGAAGCTGTAATGAAGCCTGATCATCCTTCCCTTATCTCTACCTTTCTTCAAAGTCTGCTCTTTGGAAACCTCAGTTGCCAAAACAAGTTAGTCCAAGTGGGGTTTTTTTTGTTTTTGTTTTTTATTTTTTTTTTGTCTTTTTGAGACAAGGTCTTGCTATGCAGTTCAAGCTGGCCTTGAGCTCACTTTGTAGCCCAGGCTGGTCTTGAGCTCGCAATGATCCTCCTGCCTCAGCCTCCCGAATGCTGGGATTACAGGTGTGCGCCACCATGCCTGGCCCTCAAATTGGTTTTAAAAAACCAAATAAACAGAGAGGACAACAAACAGAACACTTTCCACTTACTAGTTAATCTCTCCTGCCTGTTTTGGCTACACTATTAAACCCTCCTACATATCTGATTTTAATGATCTAAAGAACCAACCAGTCCAAAACAGTTCCAGCTATCTTTAAATCTACCCAAAGGAAAAATGCAAAATTCAGGTCTTTTTCTTTTCCTTTGTCTTTTTTCTCTCCATGGATAAACAGCCTTCTTCTACTTGAATACTTAGCAACAATTGCCCTTACAAGGATAGGCTTTTATTTATTTATTTATTTTATTTTTTGTCTTTTTTTTTGGTTTTTTGGTTTTTCTCCGGTACCAGGAACCGAACTGACGACCTTGTGCTTGCCAGGCAGGCGCTTTGCCGCTGAGCTAAATCCCCAGCCCCTTATTTTTTGTCTTTTTGAGACAGCGTCTCGCTATGCAGTTCAGGCTGGCCTTGAGCTCACTTTGTAGCCCAGGCTGGTCTGCAACCCACAATGATCCTCCTGACTCAGCCTCCTGAGTACTGGGATTACAGGCGTGCACTACCATGCCTGGCCAAGGATAGGCTTTATAGTAGTGGTCCCTAACCTTTTTGGCACCAGGGACCAGTTTTATGAAGGACAGTTTTTCTACAGACTGAGAGTGAGGGATGGTTTCAGGATGATTCAAGAATATTGCACTTATTGTGCACTTTATTTCTCTTACTATTTTACTATAATATATACTATAATATTAATCTCTCCATAATGCAGAATTGGTGGGAGCCTTGAGATTTTCCCTGCAACAATATGGTCACATCTGGGAATGATGGGAAATGACAACACCTGAAGTTTGTTGCCTATATCCAGTCTACTCTGTAATCTTGTTTTGGTTGGTGTCACTGCAGAAAACCCTGTTCACAAGGATGGGATGGAGTAAATGGAAGTGGCTTCTTAGTGCTTTTGTGACAATCTCAGGACATTCCACCTTGACTTTATTTTTTTATTTTTTCGTACCCGTAATCAACTCAGGACCTTGCACTTGCCAGGCAGGCACTTATGTCACTGAGCTATACCCCTGGTCCTTCCACCTTGACTTTAATCAGAATATATTTTAAAAAAAGAAAGAATATATTGAGATTTGAAGTTGTCACGTGCGCACACACACACACACACACACATATATATATATTTTTTCGGTCTTTTTGAGATAGGGTCTCAAAAAGAAAAAAAAAAGTAAAGAAGCCGGGTGTGGTGGTGCACACCTGTAATCCCAGCACTAGGGAGGCTGAGGCAGGAGGATCATTGCAAGTTCGAGGCCAGTCTGGGCTACAAAGTGAGTTCAAGACCAGCCTGAACTGCATAGCGAGACCCTGTCTCTCTTTTTTTTTTTTTTGTCTTTTTGAGACAGGGTCTCGCTATGCAGTTCAGGCTGGCCTTGAGCTCACATTGTAGCCCAAGCTGGTCTTGAACTCTCAATGATCCTCCTGTCTCAGCCTCCCGAGTGCTGGGATTATAGGCGTGCGACAACATACCTGGCTCAGCTGACATTTTTAGGCTAACTAGGATTTCTGTATGGATGACACAGTGCAGAGACTCACGTTCAGACAGAAGCGACCTCTTTGACCTAAGTAGTGAAACAAAAAGGCCATCCAGGCATCCGCTCCTTATGTGCATATACTGATACAAGCGACCCCTTCAGTTTTCCTGATATATAATGCTTCAAAGACCTGAATAGTTCTGGAGCTGTGATGTTGGTTGGTAACAAAAATGCACATAACATATCCCCGTGCACATTCTCCTGAAAAATATATTGTGCAGAAACAAGCACTGTTGCTTTGTTGTCAACATCAGTAGAATTGTCAACTTGTATTGCACGCTACTGTGACTCATTATTTCTACCAATCGTGTCTCAGTGTCCTCTGCTATACCATCAATTCATTTAGTCATGGTGCCAGAGCACCAGCCAAAGAGAAAAACACGGCACATTTTGAACTGCAGCCTCTCCTATAAGTTCATGACAAATGTCTTTAGCACTAGGCAGGATCAACTCTTTGGTAATAGTAAAGGGCTTCTTAGCTTTAGCAATGTAGTTAGCCACTAAGCATGATGGTCTCCTTTTGAGCTGTTTCTTTCCTTTCACAATACTGGGATGAGGGAAAGGAAAAAAGAAAGGAAGAAAGAAGGAAAGAAACAAAGAAACAAAGAAAGAAAGAAGAAAGAGAAAGGATAATATATATATATATAAGATAGCTAAGATAATTATACTACTACTTTCTGTTGGTTTATTGAGAGGAACAGTTAATGCTTAATTTTTTTTTTTATCAATTTTGCATGCCTATATCTGGTAATCTGAACAACTACTTTGAAGATAACAATATGCAATATAACAACCACTGTTGATTTCCTATCATCTTGTTTTGAAATTCTGTATTGATCTTAATTTTAAAAATTTTTTATTCTCTCTAAAAAAAAGGTCTGGGGATGTGGCTCAATGGTAGAGCTTGCCTTGCATGTGTAAGGTCCTGGGTTTAGTCTTCAGCATTACAAGAAAAACTGTTGGCTGGGTGTGGTGGTGCACGCCTGCAATCCCAGCACTCAGGAGGCTGAGGCAGGAGGATCGTTGCAAGTTTGAGACCCGCCTGGGCTACAAAGTGAGCTCAAGGCTGGCCTGAACTGCATAGTGAGATCCTGTCTCAAAAAGACAAAAACAAAACAAACAAAAAAAGAATGATGCTCTCAGCACGGCACATATAATGAAGAGGGGGCCTTCAATAATTGCTTCTGTTCTTTATGTTCACATTTTTTTCTTTTGAAAAACTCTAAGAGTTTGTCTATTAATGCAGGGTGCTTGGTCTCCGTTTAGTGAAGCAGTTTTGGAGATCTCATGGCTTTGTTGGGTAGCTGGTTGCCATAGATTGTACCAAGTGGACTTGGAGGATGTGATTCACCTGTTGCAATGAACCTATTACTTAAGTAAGACTCTTGCTGTTTTCTTTTCAACGCAGTTTTCTTTCTGTTGGCAGTTGTGTGGTCAGGGTACACAAGATGGCGAAGCTCCTGAGTTCAATTCCCGGTACCAAAAACAAAAAAAAGGGGCTGGGGATTTAGCTCAGCGGCAAAGCGCCTGCTTTGCAAGCGCAAGGTCGTGAGTTCGGTTCCCGGTACCGGAGAAAAACCAAAAAACAAACAAACAAACAAACAAAACCAAGATGGCAAAGCTCAGGCTTTCGGCCTAGGCCTTCCATTTGCTAGTGAGTCACCAGATGTAGGCCATGCTTGCACCGTAAATATGTGAACAAGTAGTGTGTGTTATGTAACTCCCGGGCAACTTGCTGGCTTTGTGTGACACTGTATAGAAGGGAGTGGAACTTTGCAGCCCCGCTTCCCATGCTGGGGAGACAGTAAAGGCATGTCAGCCATTCCCGCAGCTCTGTGTCTTTTCTTCAGGCTGCCTGAATCTCAAGTGACCTTCCCAACTTTGACCAGTGCTGGAACAATTAGAATAGTGCTGCAGCCTGGTATAGAACCCTCTGCTCCCTCGGCTGGGATGGAGGTGTGGCCAGCCTCCTCCCAGAATGGGCCCCTCTCAGGCCTGGGCATAGGTGGAGAGGTGCCAGTTTTGGTAGGAAAAACCTTGCGTGCTGTGGGAGAGATCTTGGAGAAGAAGCGTGCCTTACGGGGCCAGCAGGGTGGACGCGGACGCCTCTTACTGCCCTTAGGGCTGAGACAGAAGCCTCCTTAAGAGGAGACTCTTCCATCTGGGAGTTGGAAGATAAGCTAGTAGCTGCTTCTAAATTGTGTCCTGAAGGAATGCATACTGATGAGATAATAGAGCTCACACAGATAACTCCCGCTGAAGATATTCAGCTGATCCCATTCAGGAGAGTCCCTCGGGCTATGATGCAGAAGATGAAGCAGCAGCAGCCCATGGCCCCCAGCAGAAGGGCTGCAGGTTCTGCCCGAGTGACTGAGCTCACCGGTACTGTCCCCACACCCATGCTGAACTGGTGGATTTGGGAAATCAACTTCGCTAAAGCCAGAGAGAGCCTCTGGCTGCTTGGATGCTGCAACCGTGGGCTCCGGGGGTGGATGGTACGAGGTGTACCAGGCAGGAGATGGAGCAGTGAGCCTACCTCACTGGCCACCTCTCCCTTAGACAGGGGCTGCAGAACTGGCCCCAGTATGGAAGGAAACTCACATCAAGGGAGTTGGGGGTGTGGCAGGCAACAGTTAACCTTAACACCTAGGGCCCCGATGATGAACGGTTCACTGCAGGCGTGAGGGAGGAGGGAAGAAGTCGGAGGCCGCCACCCTGATCAGAGACCCCTGTAACCCGGCCCCTCCAGCACAGCGCACCCGGGACTCAGAACGCTCCCAGCCGCGCTACTGGCAGCAGCGGCGGCTCTTCCCCAGCCTCGTCCTTGGGCAGCCTTGCCCTCCTGTGCTCTCTCAAGCCCTGATCCTGGCAGGGAGCCACGACCCCCTGTCACTGAACCCCTCCCCATGACCCTACGAAAGACCCCCGGCCGGGACACGAGCTTCGGGCCTTGTCTCTAGTGCCAGGGCGGCTCCTCTCAGGCCCGCTCCGCAGTGAACCTGTCCTGCTGCGCTCCGCCTTTGCTTCTCCTTTTCCCGTTTTTTTTTTTTTTTTAAACAAGGCAGACCTCCAGAACTCCCCCTCCTCCTCCTTTGGGTAGCGCGCAGCCCCTCCTGGTTCCCTATGCCGGCTTCAGATTAATGAGTGACTACTACTGTGGTGGCCATCGTAGGGGAGGTGGAGGCTAGGAGGCAGGGCCCAACTGTCGGCACTATGCCATGGAAACCACACACCAAGCGGGGAGTGATCAGAGAAGGCCCCGGACGTCACACATACACAGCTATGGGTAGATCTGTCAGGGGCAAGAGCCAGTCAGGCCAAGATGAACAAAAAACCGAACGGCTACCTGTTAGAGTTACGGAGTTAGCAATCCACTGGTCCCCGACCAATGGCCAATGGGTTCTGCTTCTAGTAGACACCAGAGCTGAGTGCACCCTGCTCTTTGGGAACCCAAAGAAATTCTTTGTGTATAGGTGGCTATGGGGGTCATAGCACCAAAGTAGTAGCAATCTTTGTGCATTTGGAAATACGTCGCCTGCCCCCTAAGGAATATAAGGTGTATGTCTCCAATATCGGAGTACATCTTAGGAGTTGATATACACCATGGACTACGGCTTCAAACTACTAGGGAGAATTCCGCCTGCATGTGTGTGCTGTGAAGGTGGTGATAACAAGACATGTACGGAAACCGCCCTTGACGTTGCCGCTGCCCCTGAGGGTCATGGCTGTGAAGCAGTACCGCCTGCCAGGTGGACATGATGAAATCAGCAGGACAATCGAGGAACTAGAGAAGGTAGAATTATCCAGGTAGTACATAGTCCTTATGATTTACTTGTGTGGCTGGTTAAGAAACCTGGTGGCTCCTGGAGGATGGCGGCGGACTACCAGGAGCTAAATAAGGTCATTCCTCCATTGCATGCCACTGTGCTCTCTGCAGACCTGATGGATTGCCTTAGCCAGGGCTTGGGTACCTGTCACAGCACTAATTACATTTGCATTCATCTGTCTCACTTTGTTGCCTGTGTGCCTTGCTTCAGTAATCTCACTTTAAAATCAGTACCAAAGATGGTATAGAGTTTTTATGCTTAAGTATTCTCCTCGCGGGGTTGTTTTTTGTTTTATTTTCCATAAGGAAAAGAAATGGAAACAATAAGGGAAAATGGAAAGTGTCCAAGAACAGATGAATAGTTAAGGAAATGATGGAACATTGTATTTTAAAAGACTGTGATAATAGGAAAATGCTTAACTGAAAAAATTTTACATTAAAATATATTTACAGTTTTAGCCAGGTGTGGTGGCGCATGCCTGTAATCCCAGAACTCAGGAGGGCGAGGCAAGAGGATCTCTGTGAGTTTGAGCCAGCTTGGACTACATATGCGAGTTCAAGGCCAGCCTGGACTACATAGCAAGACCTTGCCTCAAAAAAAAAAA
>NW_004955516.1:3593480-3628208 GCF_000276665.1 Chinchilla lanigera | reverse complement strand
AGATATATTTATAGTTTTGTTAGAAGTTAAATATTCAATTTCTTTTAAAAAGGCATTATGACATGGTAGTGTAATAGATTACATTGCAGACCTTATTCTGGCCCTTTGGCATTTATTCCTACATTAGGCCAAGCTAAATGGTTTATAAGGTAGTGATAGAATAGGACTGTGTGGGAAGGTAAACAAAAGCAACCAGGAAAACTCTGAAAAGGAAGAGCCATGAAAGACAATGAATTTAACCAGATGTGAAAATGCAATCTTTTAAAACTCACCCGTTAAAAGTTTGGCACTGGTGCATGAACAGACTAAAGAGACAAAATAAAAGTCCAGAAATAAAAACCATGTATATCAGAATTGAGTATATAGTAATGGTGTATTCTTAGGTAAATATGAACTTTATTAAAAAACTAGTATTAAAAAGTTAAGGCTAGGGGCTAGGGATTTAGCTCAGCGGCACAGGGCCTGCCTGGCAAGTGCAAGGTCATGAGTTCGGTTCCCGGTACTGGGAAAAAAGAAACAAAAAAAAAACAACAACAACAAAAAAAGAAAGTTAAGGCTAGTATCTTGACATTGTGAAAAAGATACAAGTGGATCTAAACCTGGCATGGTGGCACACTCCTGTAATCCTTGCACTCGGGAGGCTGAGGCAGGAGAATCATTGCGAGTTTGAGGCTAGCCTGGGCTACAAAGTGAGTTGAAGGCCAGTCTGAACTGCACAGCAAAACCTTGTCTCAAAAAGACAAAAAACAAACAAACAAAGATACAGCTGGATCTATACCTTACAGGATATATTGGGATGAACTCCCAGTGGCTCAAGCAATTAGATATAGAAAGTGACGTAATAAAAACACTTGAAAACTTGGACAAATTTCTTTGTCATTCTGCAGTGAGGAGCAGCCTTTTATGAATGACGCAAAAGATTGATAAATTTGACTACATAAGAACTAAAAACTTAAGCATTAAAAAAAAGCAAGGTAAAAAACAAATTGCAAACTGGGAATGTATCAAATGGAAAGGGCTAATCTTAATCTCCCTAGTATATTAAAGCTTTTAAAAAAGATACAGGAGCTGGAGATGTAGCTCAGTGGTAAAGTGCTTGCCTAGCCTGGTGAAGGTCCTGAGTACACGCGCGTGCACACACACACACACACACGCACACACACGTCAGCCACCTCAAAAGAACAGTAAAACATAAAGATATAGGCACTTCACCAAGAGGGAAATGCAACTGGCTCTTACGTAAAAAATCCTCAACCTCAAGTCGTAGTAATTGAACATAGTCATTTTCATTCAACAGATTAGCAAAACCCCAAACTGTAGCAACAGACTTGTATCTTCATGTGATACCTGCACATGAATGCACAAGGTTATTTGCTGTTGTTCTGGCTTCTTTTTTTTTTTTTGGTACCGGGAATCGAACTCAGGACCTTACGCTTGCCAGGCAGGCACTCGTGCCACTGAGCTACACCCCCAGCCCTGTAGTTCTGGTTAGAAGGGCAAAAGTCTGGAAATAACTGAAATGTCCAGCACTAGCAGGTTGGTTAATAAACCACAGTGCCTACACATATCATGAATAAATGCATAAGAACAAGGAAGTTCTCTGTTTCCTGATTTGGAAAGTCTCTAGCATTTGTTGTGCAAACAAAAAAACAAGACACAGGACAGTGTGCTACTCTTTTTAAAAACAGTTTTAGTGTAATATAATTCACACACCATATAACTCATCTATTTGAATCTACCGTGTTTTACATTAATTTTTAAAAGTCTGGTGAAATACTAATTTTATGTTAAGAGAAATTTTTCATTTTAACCATTTTTTACTGTACAAGTCAGTGAGATTGAGTACATTCACAAGATTGTGTAACCATCACCACTACTTATTTCCAAAACTTTCATCACTCGAAACAGAAACTCTGTAATAACTTGCATTCTCTCAGCCTCCAGCCCTTGGTAACCTCTAGTCTACTCTCTGTCTGGGAATTTGCCTATCCTAGGTACATCTTAGAAGTGGAGTCAGGGCCGGGGGGTGTAAAGCTGATAGAGCACTTGCCTACGTGTACAAGGCCCTGGGTTTAATTCCTAGCATGCACACACATGAAACCATACAGTATTTGTCCTCTAGTGTCTGGCTTATTCTACTTAGCATAATGCTCCCAAGATTCATCCCTACTGTCACACACATTAGAACTATTCCTTTTTATGACTGAATAATATTCCACTGTATGGATAGATCACACTTATTTTATCCAGTATCTATTGATGGACATTTGGTTTGTTTTCTCTTTTTGGCTACTGTATATATGTTGTACTTATATAGGACTGATATACAAGTCTCTGAACATTGGCATACAAATCTACCCAGTATCTCACTTTTGCATGACAACCTTTGGTCAGAATAAATATATGCGTACTTAATCTGTATACAACGCACTGGAAGAATACATAAGACAGGAATAAAAGCGGTTGAGGGTAGGAAATGATCAGAGTAGATACAGATGGGGAATTAAATTTTTTCATTAGGTATGTCTTCTCTTTTTTTGTCTTCTTTGAGACAGGATCTCACTATGCAGTTCAGGCTGGGCTTGAGCTCACTTTGTAGCCCAGGCTGGTCTCAAACTCCCAACGATCCTCCTGCTTCAGCCTCCCAAGTGCTAGGATTACAGGCTTGTGCCACCACGCCCTGCTTAGGTATATCTTCTTATATTTTAATTTTTGACAATGCTAAATGCTGAGCAAAAAGTCCACATCTTTTGACATTCTTGAGTTATTTACAGCAAGCGATCCATCAATAAAGGTAAAAACTTATATAGTATATGAGGAAGGGTGGAAGGGCTAGGTAGACAGGAATAGCAAGTTATTCACTCTCCAGTTAATGAACTATTTCTATAAATTCAAATTAAATAGCCGGGCATGGTGTCACACACGCCTGTAATCCCAGCACTCGGGAGGCTGAGGCAGGAGGATCATTGAGAGCTGGAGACCAGCCTGGGCTACAAAGTGAGTCCAAAGCCAGCCTGAACTGCATAGCGAGACCCTATTTCAAAAAGACAAAAAAAATAAAAGAAAGAAAGAAAAAATTCAACTACTTTTGGGGTCTTGAACATTTCAGCTTTTTTATTTCACAGCTTTTTAAATTAGTGCATCGAGCTATACAGATTAATGGGTTTCATTTTAGCAGATTTGTACATGCGTATAACATACTTTGACCATTTTCATTCCCCCCGTGACTCCCTTTTTCCTTCCCTTCCCTCCTTAGCTACTTAATTAATGCATTCAACAGCATTTAAGTTTTTCCCACACAGGAGAGACAGAAGTGTCAAATAATACTGATAATTTTTCCCTCTCACGTTTATATTAGTGTAACAACCTTTGTAACTAGCACGTAACATTGCCAGTAATATTGTCTTGCTATTTTTCAAGTTATAATATCCTGAGGTGGATAATAATAACCAACCTCTATAGGAGGGTAACAGCGAATGAAGAAAGTTAGTTGCCCAAGGACATAAATAAAATAAAAAATAAAGTTGAGTTTTTCTAGTTTGGTCAGGCCTGGACAGCATTGTGGGAGAAATTAAACTCATGCTGCCTTACACCTCCCACCAAAAAAGTAGGGTTACAGTGGCCCAGGACCCAAAAAATAAAAAGGCTGAGAAACTATAGTTTCCTATTGTAACCAGAAAACCTCAGAGCCTGAAAGAAATGATTCATTTTGCATGAAAGGCATCGAAGGAAGAAGGCAAGATTTGGAATAATGGCATCCAATTATTTAACAAAAGGAGAAAGCAAACAGCCTTCAACTCGGATCAGTAAACACGCTCCTATTAAAGAGTACACAGAGGAGAAAATCGTTCACGGGAGTCACATGGCGCAGTACGGGGGAAATAACCCACAATCCGCCACAAATCCTTAAAGACACAGGCGAAATTTGCTGCGGCACCTGGCTGCGCAGAGGCTATGTGCAGCTCGCTGGCAGGTCCCAGGAAAACTCCTTTTGTGGCTTTTTCTTGCTGGCTAGTTTTTCTATAACTCAGCACACTTCCTCAGGGGACTAAAAAGCAAGCACGTGGCCAGCGCAGTCAGCCCTGAGGATGTCAGGACACGGGAAGGCTGCCAGCAGCCCCACTCCCTGATGTAAGCCTTCCTGCCCATAAGCAGATTTCAAAATAACATTTCTCACTCCAAAATATCCAGCGCATTCTGACAGTTCTTGGATGGATGGAAGTGGGTCTGTTTTTGAGGGTGCTTTGAGAGTTCATCTCTTGCAAAAGTTTTGAGATCCTGCATTCCATGGAGAAATAGTCAGAACATTAAGCCGTTAAAACTAAGCAAAACAAGGCAAATAAAAAAGAGCAGTCTGAACAGTGCCTTATTGTTCCTTAGAATCACCTTGTGATGACCCGTTAGAGTCCCCGGATTAATCATTCTTCCATTCCTGTGACCGTGCCAGCAAGCTGTGCTTTTCTAGCCCGGGTAAATGTTTGGTTATGACCTTGGGTTTTTACGAGGAAAAATTAAAAACATTTGATGCTGATGGTTTTCAATTACATTCCTAGCCACAGAGTTTCAGTTAAAACTTTTGAATGAGTGCTTCTTCAGAAATGTTAAACACGACCTCAGCGGCTGGCCAAGGCAAAGCTCCAAAGCCACCTCCCCACAGGCTCGGTTCTGGCTGCAGGGCCAGCAGCTAAAGGCGATGATGGTGCCCTACCCAAAGCAGGTAGCCAGTTCGCTTCCCCCGGGCCGGAACCCTTCCCCAGTAAGCCCCTGTCGCCGCCACTTGGCAGATGAAGTTTTAAGCAGGAAGTTGGCCTGGGGACTGCTATAACCTCAGGGTCTTTGTTTCACTTACAAAGGGTGTAACCTTTCCACGGATGGGGTGGAGAGAGGTGGGAGAGGAGAGCTGTGCAGGGATTTTTCTCTCTGCTGAAAAATCCTCTTGGAAAAAATGCTGATCTCTCAGTTCCACAAGGTGCAGTTAGCGTTCATTTCTATCTTTGCATACTCATAATTATTCTAGCACTTGATGAATTTTAAAAATCATTGCAGGCATTCGGAGGATCTGACTTAGTGTAATTATCTTTTACTGTAACATGAGAGAGTAGTTAGCAGATTGTTTTTCAAAGATCTTCTACCTTGGTGGTGGGGTAGCTTCGTATACCCCTCCCCTGCAAGGAACAGGGAAAAAGCAATTCTCTTTTTTTGCATAGAAGATATTTCAAATGCTGATATGGCAAAGTATTATTCTTTTTATTATTGAAAACTGAAAGCCAGGTGTGGTGGTGCATGCCTGTAATCCCAGCACTCAGGAGGCTGAGGCAGGAGGATCGTTGCAAGTTAGAGACCAGCTGGGCTACAAAGTGAGCTCAAGGCCAGCCTGAACTACACAGTGAGACCCTGTCTCAAAAAGACAAAAAAAAAAAAAAGAAAAATATAAATTTACTAATCTGCTGGTTTTCTGAAGCCATGTATGACTGGGTGGTAACAGTTCTATGGGAGTTTTACCTTATATATGATTTTCTCAATTTTCCAAATTTTCTATGATGACATTGCTTTTTAAAAGAAATTTAAAATAAATAAGTAAAAGAAATTTTAAAATTTTAAAATGAACACATGCCCATAACTACACAACAGCAGTCCTCCCATCCCACAAGGTAATTTCTCTAGAGGTAACAATTTTCAATTTTTCAGATTGTTTTGGTACTTACCATGATGTCTCCAAATATTTTATTTATTTATTTATTTATTTATTTTTTGTCTTTTGAAGACAGGGTTTCACTTTGCAGTTCAGGCTGGCCTTGAACTCAGTTTCTAGCCCAGACTGGCCTGGAACTTGCAGCAATCCTCCTGCGTCAGCCTCCTAAGTGCTGGGATTACAGGTGTGTGCCACCACACCCAACCTGTCCAAATATTCTCGATTTTGTAGTTTCAGGCCCTATAGTAAGGACTTTCCTCCATAATAGAAGAGTTAGATCCTGTTAACTACCAAGTAATGTCTTTCACACATTCCTCATATACAGAAAAACAATATGCTTGGTCTTAAAATTTGGAAACAAGTGAATTTACACCTGGCACTTTGAAATGTAGGCAGTCCCTTGGATACCCTATTGCTCAAAGACTGAGAGTTTAAGAGAGCTTTTGGGCGGATTATCCGTCTGGAACACTGCCGGCACTCTGTAAGCAGTTGTAGAATGATTAGACATAGACTGGCCCTTCAGAGTCAAGTTGAGTCTGAAACTTGGGTTCTTCATCTATCAAATGAGGGCATGGAGCTGCGTTCTCTGAGGTCCTACTGTCACTGGTGACTGGGAAATAGAGAGAGGGAAAAGGTACATTCTGAAGCCTTCCTTCTGCCTGCTCACTTCCTCCTTTCCTCCAAAAGGACCTTACTAAACCTTCTCACCCAGAGCAAGTGGGAAGGGGAAGCATGTCTGTGCATGGTGTGATGGCTTCAGAAGAAGCACGGAAGCAATTCAAGCTAGACTTTAACACAGCAAAGACCAGGTATCCAAAGGGTCTAGCCCCCACCCTTTTTGGAGACAGGGTGTTGCTATGTAGTTCAGGTTGGCCTGGGACTCGTGGCAATCTTCCTGCCTCAGCCTTACAATTGTTGTGATTGTAGGTGTGCACCACTGTGCTTCGTTTGTCTAGGCCATTTTAATATGCTCACACTTCCACTAACCAGTGTAGTGTGTCCTGGCCCATTTTCTGTTGCTATAACAAAATATCTGAAGTGGGTTTATCCATTGAGAAAAAGAGGTTTGGGGCTAGAGAGTGTAGCTCAGCAGTAGAATGGTTGCCCAGCATGCATGAGTCCCTGGGTTCTATCCTCAGCACCATAAATAAAAATAAAAAAGGAAGTAAAGAAGGGGTGTATTTAGCTCACAGTTCTGAAGATTCAAGAGCGTGGTGTTCAGTATCCATTTGGCCTTTGGCGTGGCTGATGACATGATGGTGTGAGCAAGAGAGAGCACATGGCGAAGCAGGGAGCCAGAGAGATTTGGGGGCCAGCTTCCTTCCTCTTCCTTCTTTTTCTTTTTCTTTATAATTTTTATTTATTTTAAAAATTGACACTGTTGCTGGGTGTGGTGGCGCACGCCTGTAATCCCACCACTCGGGAGGCTGAGGCAGGAGGATCGTTATGAGTTCGAGACCAGCCTGGCCTACAACAAAGTGAGCTCAAGGCCAGTCTGAACTGCATAGCAAGACCCTGTCCCAAAAAAGACAAAAAAAAAAAAAAATTGACACTAAAATTATATATATTTTTAGTCTACCATACGATGCTTCAACATGTACATTGAGTAAGCTTGCTCTTTTTTAAAAAAAAAAAACTCCCTCTCATGGGAATTAAACAAGGTTCCATAAGTACTACGGTAACCCCCTTTAAGGCTGTAGCCCCAGTGTCCTAATTACCTTGCACGAAGCCCCACCTCTTGACAGTTCCACTCAACATTCCACACTAAAGACCAGGCTTGCAATACATGCAGCTTTGGGGGACATACTCAAGGCATAGCACAGCGGTGTGCGTGCAGCCTGCCACCACACCTACTTAAGCATGCTTCTCCTGTGTTCTGAACTTGTATATCTTTGTTTTGTTGTTTTTTGGTTTTTCGAGGCAAAGTCTCCTTAGTAGTCCAGGCTGGCCTTAAACTCACTATGTAGCCCAGGCTGGTCTCAAACTTGCTGCAATCCTCCTGCCTCAGCTTCCTGAGTGCTGGGATCACAGGCACGTGCCACTGCGCCCAGCCAGAAATTGTATATCTTTGGATAACCTCATCCTGCCATTTAGGTTAACAGTGTTATTGGGCTCAGCTAATATTATTTCTCATTGTTTCCAAGCTATTGCATAAGTTTGTTAAATTTGCATTTTTTTAGTTATTGTTGGGTCATTATGTAGACACAATTCACAGAAATGGGTCAATGACTCACAATGGTTTATTGAAAAGCAGTGATGAAAACAGTGATATATGAGCTCCAGCTTAAAATAATGTCACAAATATAATCAACCAGGCTTTAATATAATTTTTGCTATGAATCTGTAAATGCTGATATGAGTGAATCTGTTTGTGATGATTTCTGACAAGTAGCTAAAAAAGAAACATTTACACTGGGAGTATAATGAATAATATCTGAATATTGAATTTTTACTAGACTTGTGATCTGTTTAATCCCCCCCACCACATTATCTGTTGTGCAACTATGACATAGTAGGATGAAGGCATCGAAACTTCTGCCAGTTCAAATCAAACAGAGTGACCGCTCTGGTAAATTTATTGTGTTTACTTAGAACAAGCATAAAATAATGTTTCCCATCATGCAAATTATTAATTTTATACCCAAAGACAGAGCACAGACCAGCGTAAAAAGGTATGACTCAGAGTTGTCCTTTTTGTGGCAAGCACTCCTATAAATCGTGCTCTTTCTAGAAGTTTGCAAAACCAAATTCAAAACTGATGATATATATCATATTCAAAGAAAAAGCAGAGTTAGCTATTGGCAAGACTAATGCCCTGCACTAGGTTGATATTTTGCTTTACAGTGAGGTGAAACCACAGAAGTGCCAAGTATGACTCAGCACTTAGCAAACATGTCACACATGTACGAAGAGAAAGGGCGGGACCACAGCTTGTTCTGATTATAACCGAGGGATCATGCTGTAGGAGAGGAGATGTCTTGTTCACTAGGGGTTATTTTAGGAGCCATGATGTTGCCTGGCAAAGTGACAAGTGTCCCTGGGCAATATGTGGGCTAGTCTTTAGCTAAAGCTAACTTATTCTACACAGAAGATTCAACTTGTTATTTATTTATTTATTTATTTATTTATTTATTTATTTATTTATTTATTTTTTGGTGTTTTTGAGACAGGGTCTCACTGTGCAGTTCAGGCTGGCCTTGAGCTCACTTTGTACATGAGCTGGTCTCAAACTCACAGTGATCCTCCTGCCTCAGCCTTCTGAATGCTGGGATTACAGGCATGCGCCACCATGCCCAGCTTCAGTTTGTTATCAAGCTGCCCCCTGCTGCATTCCCAGAAAATAATCTACAGGAAACTAGCCAACCTCCTGACTTTGACTGCTGCAAAGAAAGTGAAATCTTTCAGTCATATAATTAAATCATGTGCTTTTTCAGCAACATGAATGAAGAAATGCGCAGTATAATAAGTTCCAAGACCCTCCCGAAACTGTGGTAGTACAGAACCCTGTCTGTTCTGTGCTTTCTCTTATACAAACACACCTGCGATAAAGTTTAATTTATAAATTAGGCACGGTAAGGGATTAACAATAACTAACAATACAATAGAGCAATTATAACAATATTCTGCAATAAAATTATGTGGATGTGGCCTGTCTCTCAAAATGTCTTACTGTATTGTACTTATTCTTCCTGTGATGCAATAAGATGCTAAAATAGTGAAATGAAATGAAGTGAATGACGTGGACCTTGTGACGAAGTGTTAGGCTATTGGTGACTTGTGACCTTGGGTACCCGAAATTGAGAAAAGCGAAACTGTGGACAAACGGGGGACTACGGTATACTGAAATATAAAAGAGTGCTTTTGCATACTGAAATATGCTGCCTGGCAAGGGGAAAGATACCCAGAATTTGGAAAATAAGGAATGAGATTTAAAAATTCTTTGATACAATGGAAATGCCAGCAGACTGTTTCAATGACTTCAAAGGTCTTGTTTGCATAGCGTCAAGTAAGTCAGAGAAGCAGAGTCTTGAACAGACTGAACTTGCCTCTTTTTTTTTTTTTGTGGTTTTTCTCCGGTACCGGGAACTGAACTCACGACCTTGCGCTTGCCAGGCAGGTGCTTTGCCACTGAGCTAAATCCCCAGCCCCCCCCCTTTTTTTTTTTTTTTTTTTTTTTGGTACTTGCCTCTTGAGGACCAGTCTGTGTTTACTCATTCTACAACTACTCACTAGTGCCTGATGTGGAATGGGGCAGAGGAATGCTCAACACCAAAGCTTGCTTAAATTGCCAGTCTGGAGTATGAAGATGAGGTATCTAGATTTCCAAAGTGGCCAGTGTAAATTCATTTGTTTCCAACGTTTAAAACAAAGAATATAATTTTTTTTTTTTGTATAGAAGGGAATACATAAACAACATGGGCTGGTGGTCAGCAGGATTTAAATAGTCATAAAATCCTAACACTCAGGAGGCTGAGGCAGGAAGATTGCTGTGAATTTGAGGTCGACCTGGGTTATGTAGTGAGTTCAGGGCCAGCTTGCACTACATAGCAAGACTCGTTTGAAAACAACAACAAAAATAGTTGTAATAATGTAAATACTTAATCAATCTAGTCAAACTTACTATCTAACTATAGTGGGTAAATGATTACTATGGGGTAGGAGGCGTGCCTCTGTGAAATAGAGAAATCCTCTTCTACCATAGAGGGAAGTCCAACCTCCAGGTAACAGCAGGAAAGAGTGACCCAGGCCAGACCAATAGAAGCACTGGCCAGCCAACCCACTGACTCAGGAGAAGTAATAAATTACTGACCTTGCTGTATCCACTGAACTTTGAGGTGATTTGTTTCCCAGCAATAGACAACCAAAACAGTGAATTAGCATAGTGGCAATTAGAACCAAAGCTGCTTTGACTTTAGTCAGATTTGTGTTCAACCTAGATCATTAATTTACTACCTATATGACCTTAGGTATGTTCCTGAAATTTTATGGCATTGTTATGTTAATCAAGAGCTTGCCAGTCTACAAGTACTGTGCTAAGCACAGTGCCCATCAGATAGTAAGGATCTGATTCACTTTTCCTTTTTTTTTTAGTTTTTTGAGACAGGGTGTCACTGTGCAGTCTAGGCTGGTGTTTAATTCACTATGTTGTCCAGGCTAGCCTCAAACTCGTGGTGATCCTTCTGCCTCAGCCTCCCCAGCTGAGATTACAGGGTTACGCCACCATGCTCAGCTGATTCACATCTCTTAATTAACATTCAAATAGTTCTGGAGTATTTGTATGTATGTATGTATGTATTTATTTTGGCTTTTTGAGACAGGATCTTGCTATGTAGTTCTGGTTGGCCTTAAATTTGTGGCAATCCTCCTGCTTCAGCCTTATGAGTGCTGGGATCACAGGCATGCACCACCACACCTAGATTAAAGTATAGGTATTAGTAATAACCACTATAAGTTGCATAAATAATACTCAACAATTATATGATGGCTTTTGAACTTTTACAATACTCTTGTTTCTAATACTCCTGCAATTGCTATCACTATGTTGCCATTATTGATGTACATCATCTCTGATACAGTTGGGGTCTGAAATGTCCCCTAAAGTCCCATAGGTTGAAGGCTTCACAGGCTTCACCAGTCTGTGAAGGTGGTGGTAATTTTAAGAGGTGGGGCCTAGAGGGAGGAAGTAAGGTCTCTGAGGGTGTGCTCTTGAAGACAATATTGAGACCCTGGCCCTTCCAGTCTCTTTGCTTTCTGCTTGCCATGAAGCCAACAGGCTTCATTCTGTCACATCCTGCTGCCACAGGCCCAAAAGCAATGCAGACAAGTGGTCAGGGACTGAATCCTCAGAAACCATGAACCAAAATAATCCTTTCCTCCTTTTAAGTTGATTATTTCACTTGTTTTGTTATAGTGATGGAAAGCTGGCTAACATAATCTCCATGCTAGATCATAAACTTTTCTACAGCATCATATGTCTCCCTCATATGTATATTTCCCATTGCGTGTGCCCTCCACAGTTAAATGTTAAATGACTACATGCTGGTGAAGCAGGCCAGTGATTATAACATTACAATTGCTTCGGTGGTGAATGACTACTACTTTCTGAGCAAACATGAGCCACTTTTTCTACAAGAGAGAATACAATAGGTTCTTGGCTTCCTTTCGTACAATCCAAAATATTGTGCTTAGTTAAGTAAATGCCCACTTAAACGAGTAGCTGGTCCAACAAACAGATTTCTTTTTTCATTAGAGAAATATTAATTTGTTAAATAATTGTTTCCTTTCTTGGCAGGGAGCTATATTCTAACAATTCATAATGTGGTATGATGCTTTCTGTACTTCTATGTCTTATCCAATTTATGTAAAAAATATTTCAAATTTTGAGAGGTAAAAAATTCTTTCTCTAAAATTATATTAAAATGTTAATGAAGAAAAACTGAAAAACAATAGAATTTTAAATCAGAACTGACACTGTATGTCATGCTGTTTTGCTTTTAATGCAGCAAGATGTTTGGTATTTTCAATAAATGCAGACTGCACAGTGACAACAGATGTAATAAACAGAAAATACAAAGACCCATTTTGTCACTGGGAGTTTGAGATTGTAAACAAATTAAAAGAACACTGTATTTGTCTCCTGAGAAGGCAATAGTAACACTTTGCTTTCTCCGATAGACAGCTGCATGCTTATTCAAAGGAAAAATGAAATTAAAACTGAAATACAACAAAAAACTCAAATCAGATTGATTCTTCACTTTATGCCAATACATGTGGACATGTATATTTAGCCATAAGCACAACCCGTGAAGCAGCTGCAAGACTGGGGAGTCAAAAGGCTGGAAAGATCTACAAAAGCCTATCCAAAATAAAGGTTGCCTTACGGGCTTACCTCCCCCAAAGTTGCTAATTTAATAACACAGCAACGAAAAAAAATAGAGATTTCCCTGCCTTCAGGGGATTAGAGTCTGAAAATATAGGCAGAGATGTCTGAGGTATTAACAAACTATGTTAGAAAAATTAAACTTTCTATTATGAAAGATCACTTTCTAAATAGTAGATTAACTGACATACATGATTTATATTCTGTACTAGACAAGCTCCTGCTTTTTTATGCCTATATTTAATTCTATAACTTCATATAATTTGTACAGTTTATGTTGATTTTCAGTTTTCTTCTTAGTTTCAGAATTGTTTTCCAATATCAGGGATTGAACCCAGAACCTTTGCACTGAGTCAAGTCCCCAATCCTTTTAAAATCTTGTATTTTGAGACAGGGTCTCCATAAGTTGCTAAATTGCTCAGGCTGGGCTCAAACTTGGGATCTTCCTGCCTCAGTCTCCCAGCGTCTCGGGATTACAGGCGTGTGCCACCATGTCTGGTTCAAAAGAATTTTTTTTTTTTTTTTTTTTTTTTTTTTTGTTTTTCTCCGGTACCGGGAACCGAACTCACGACCTTGCGCTTGCCAGGCAGGCGCTTTGCCGCTGAGCTAAATCCCCAGCCCCCAAAAGAATTTTTTTAACAAAAGAAGTACATCTTCCAAGATCCACATCTGGTACTCATATCTTTGTGTATTCCCCTCCCCTTGAGTGTGTGTGGGACCTGGGACTTGCATCTGACCAACAGCATATGGCAATGCTGATGAGATGTCACTCCTGTGATTGTTTCATCACGAAATTCCATCTTGCTGACAGATTCTCTCTACGGTCGCTCTCTCTCTCGTTTTGCAGGCCTTGAAGAAGCAAGCTGCTATGACTCCTACAACCACAGAGAATTAAATGCTGCCAACAGTCACGGAAAGGTAGCGGGGAATGCTTCTGCAGCCGAGGCTTGGGTTAAAAGCCGTGTCAACAACCTGCTTGCAGCTGTGGAGCCCGAATCGGACCAGTTAGCTAAACATCATCCAGATTTCTCACCCACACAAACTACAAGACAATAAATGTATGCTGTGAGTCAGTAAGTCCGTGCTAACTTGTTATGCAGCAACAGAAAACTAACCAGATTTCTGCACCAGGCATTGGGGTGCTACTGTAGTATGTACCTAAAAAAATGTGAAAGTGGCTTTGGAATTTGGTAGCAGAACATTTTAAGAAGCATGACAGAGAAGGCCTAAGTCACACTGAACAAATAGTTAAAAACCTGGATTTTGAGGATGATGCTTGCAATGGCTTGAAAGGAAGCGAGGCACATGTTACTGGAAACTGGAGGGAGTGCGATTCTTGTTACACAGTAGCAGAGAGCTTAGTGAAACTGTCTCCTGCAGAGATGAGGAGGACTTGTAAGTGATAAATCTGGATATAGTCGTGTACCCAATAATGACATTTGGGTTGGCGACAGACCACATATGCAGAATGATTGCATACTACAGTGAGTTTTTAAATTAAACATTTCTTACAGTAAAAGACATATTACCGTTAATCCCCCTCAAAATATTCCCCCTCATTCATACACATCCCGTGGTTCTTGCCACTGTCTGAAGCAGTTCTGGAAGCCCTCTTTTATGAGGATCTTTAGTTGTATTGCCCTGGCTGCCTTGATGTCCTTTTTTTTTTTGTGACAAGGTTTTGCTGTGTAGTTCAGGCTGGCCTCGAACTCACAGCGATCCTCCTGCCTCGGCTTCCTCAATGCTGGGATTACAGGCCTGTGCCACCAGGCCTGGCTGCCTTGATGTTTTGAATCAGTTCAAAATGCTTACTTCTGATGGTCATTTTGACTGTGAAGAGCTGCATGATGCCAAATCCGGTGAATAAGGTGGATGAGGACCCACTATAATGCTTTCACAAGCCCACATTTCTGTGGGATGGCATTCACCAGTGGCATTCACTGTGTTTTTAATCACACCTCATAAAGACACATGAAAGGAGACTCCAGAACTGCTTCAGAAAGTGGAAAGAATGATGGGATAAGTGTGTTTGTGGTGGGGGGGAGTACTTTGAGGGAGCTTAATGGAAATGTACCCTTTAATTTAATAATTTTTTAAAAATTTAAACATTTAATTTAAAGATTTAATCATTTTAATGTCACCTCATATATAAAGGTGATCTTATAAGTTTATAATGAAGCTAAAAATTTTCTACTGCCTTATTATGTCATAGCTGTTCTAATGTCATAGTGGAAATGGTTCTCATGGGTTTGTGGTGATATTGGTATAAATGAACCTACTGCACTGTCAGTTGGATGAAAGTATAACATAAACCAGGCCCTCTAGCACATGCCTGTAATCCCAGCTACTTAGGAGGCGGAGGCAGAAAGACTGCAAGTTTGAGGCCAGTCTGGGCAACTCAGTGAGACCTTGTCTCAAAAAAAAAGAGAGGGCCAGGGATGTAGCTCGGCGGCACAAGTGCCTGCCTGGTGAGCGCAAGGTCCTGAGTTCAATTCCTGATACCAAAGAAACATTTAAAAATAAAAAAAAAAGAGGGCCAGGGATGTAGCTCAGCAGCAAGGCCTCTGCCTGGCAAGTGCAAGGCCTTGAGTTCGATTTCTGATACCGCCCCCCGCCCCCCAAAAAAGAGGCCAGGGATGGAGCTACACACTTGTAAATCTTACCACTGTGGGAGGCTGAGGCAGGAAGATTGCAAGTTCAAGTCTGGCCTGGGCAGCTTAGTAACACCCAGTCTCAAAAAACAAAACAAAACAAAACAGGGCTGGGAATATATCGGCAGCAGCCTCATACAATTTGACTGCTTGATTTTCACCTCATGTTGTTTTGTTCATCATGACCCCTAAATGTACAAAATCCACGGCCATGTTGCCAGTAAGAGGCATGTCAAGCGATAGACCTGGAAGCAGACTTAAACGTGATTAACGATGACAAAGCTGGAAAGTGTGGTTTCCCACGCCACACGCCCCCGTAGATAGCATGATGGAAGCTGCTAAAGGAGCTGCTTCACTGAAGGCAATGATACTAAGAAAAGTTCAAGGAGGGCCTACATCAAATATAGAGAAACTGCTAATGACCTGCATTGAAGATCAGACACGGAAGCATATGCCTCTCGGCACCGTGGTGATTACAGCTGAAGCAAAACATTGGCTTGCAACGTTGGAAGAAAAGGCTGGACTCAACTAGGATGCTGGATTTATTGCTGGCGCCAGCTGGTTTAAATGATTCATTACATAATATAAGACTGAGTGGTGACTGCGAGTGCTGATGTGAAGGCAGCTGAAAAATTTCTGGAAACTCTGGATAAACTAATTGTGGAGGAAAACTGCTTGCCAGAGCATAACTTTAATATGGATGCAACTTCCCTGTTCTAGAATTGGCGCTTGAAAAGACTTTCATCTACAAGGAAGCCAAGTCCATGCTAGGTTTCAAGGCTTTTAGGACTGGATAACAGTTTTGCTTGGGCAATACTGCAGGCTGCAAATTGAAGCTTTTTGTCATCTGGCACAGTGGGAAGCACAGGACCTTCAAGTATATCTGTGAACACACAGTACCGAGCACTTCAGGAGTGGTAGGAAGGCCCGATGACCCAGTTCCTCTTCCAAGATGCCGTCCTCAATGGTTGTGCCATTGAGATGGTGAAGTACTGTCCGGAGAATAACATACCATTCAAGGTTTTGCTTTCTGTTGCTAATGCTCCCACACATCTGCCTTTCATAGGTGCTCTTCATCCAGTATCAAAGGGGCATTTCCCCCTCCAAACGCCACCTCTTTGATCCAACCATTGCATCAAGAACAACAGCAGTTCTTAGGGCTATCTGAGCAAAGCCTTTGCCCAGACTGTTGCTGCCACTGAGGAAGATACTGAGAAGATACTGGTGCAATTCGGGAAGGATTATAGCAACTATGATTGCATCAAGACCCTTATTTGGACTTGGGTGATGTCACCAAATAACCCATGAATGGCATCTGAAGAAGACGCTCAGGAGGCTCATCCAGGACTTCAAAAGATTTGCGAAGGATGAAGAGGCTGCAAACATCTAGGTTGCAGTTGAGAGGCATGAGGATGACCCTAAGGAGCTCCTGGAAGTGATTTCTTTTCTTTTTTTTTTATTTGAAAGAGTAAAAGAAGGATAACATAGTAATAGGGGGGCTTACCAAATTACAGACAAAGTGGTAGGAAATTATCAATGGGTGCTGTTTTACATATTGTTATCTACAAGATAATTTCTCAGGAAAACAAACAAACAAATAATAGTGAGTTACAGACAAAAGTCATAGGTTATTATCAATGGTTGTTGTACTATACTTTGGTATCTTCAAAGTGGTTTCTAAAGAAAATAAATAGAGGTATACATGAGTGACCAACTGAATATTCATTGACTATTCTCAATGGTTGTTGTAGGAAACACATAGTAATAAACATATATCCATTTATGAAATTCCATAGAAACAATACAAACATTACAGAGTTATGGACAGATTAGTAGGAAAATATCAATGGCTGCTGTAATACATGGTGGTATCTTCAAAGTGGTTTCTCAGGAAGACAGAGATACTCAAGAAGGATCTAACAAGTAGTTACGGCCTAAGGGTTGTGAAAAATAGCGGATTACCTCCTCACCAGTGACTCATTTCACTGAGGTGTGACGGCTGGAAGGAAGGCCAGGATTGAAAAGAAGGACCGAGAGACTTGCACCTGTGTCTAGCAACAGGAAGTGATTTCTGAGGAATTGACTAATGAGGAGTTGTTAGTACTGGAACATGAACACCAAGTTGAAGAGGAGGCAAGGGGGAAAAAACCTGTAGACGAAAAAGGAGAAACACGCTCAAGAAGATTCAGAAATTTCTGCAGACTTTAACAGGGCTCTTAAATGGCCTGAAAACAGGGAACCCCCCCCCCCCCGCCAACATTGGAAGCTTTTCATTAATACAGAGGAATGTTCACGACCCATTTTCTGTTTACAAGTAAATCTACAACAGAAAAGGAGCCAAAATAAGAAACATTTTTCCAAATAAAGCAATCCTGGCTCAGGAAAAGCCCAGGCAAGCCCTTCGAGAGGGATTCCAGAAGGCGTGGTTATAGCAGGAGGAGACAGCACATGCGCGTTATGTCGCGCTTGAAGACCTTACAGTGAGTGGGACAAGATGCGGAGGTGGAAGACAGTAATACTGATGGTCCTGACCCTGGATAGGCCTAGACTGATGTGTGTGCTTACTTTTAATAAGTTTAAAAAAACTGTAAAAGAAACAAAGCTCTTAGAATAAGGATATAGGTCGGGCGTGGTGGCACACGCCTGTAATCCCAGCACTCTGGAGGCTGAGGCAGGAGGATTGTTGTGAGTTTGAGGCCAGTCTGGTCTACAAAGTGAGCTCAAGGCCAGCCTGAACTGTGCAGTGAGACCCTGTCTCAAAAAGACAAAAAACAAGCCGGGAATATAGCTCAGCAGCATAAGTGTCTGCCTGGCAAGTGTGAGGTCATGAGTTTGATTCCTGGTACCAAAAAAAAAAAAAAGACAAAAAACAAAAAGTTACAGTAAACCAAGGGCAGTTTATTTTTGAAGGAAGAATTGTTTTATTGTTTTTTAAGGCAGGGTCTCACTAAGTAGCCCAGGCTGGTCTTGACCTCCTGGTGACCTTCCTACCTCAGCCTCTTGAGTGCTGAGATTATACAGATGCACCACCACGCCTGACTAAGAATTTTTAAGTTAGTGCAGTCAATGTGCAACTCTACATGTTTATAAGCTCTTTTGCTTCTCTTTTTTCATTCTTTCTTCTTCTTCTTCTTTTTTTTTTTTTTTGTTCAAACTGACCTTGAACTCAGTATGTATGTATCCCAGGTTGTCCTGGAACTCACAGCGATCCTCCTGCCTCAGCCTCTCCCAAGTGCTGGGATTACAGGCTTCCGCTTGCGCCACCACTGCCTGGTTGTTTATAAAGTCTTGTGGTTTTTTGTTTGTTTGTTTGTTTGTTTTTCTCCGGTACCGGGAACCGAACTCACGACCTTGAGCTTGCCAGGCAGGCGCTTTGCTGCTGAGCTAAATCTCCAGCCCCTTGTTTATAAAGCCTTGAAGGTCCTGGGCTCTCACATTCACTTGCTTCACACTCACTCCCCCAGAGCTACTTCTAGTTCTTCTAGATCCAGTCCCTGTAAGTGCCTTATAAAGGTATCTCTCTCTCTCTCCCTCTCCCTCTCTCTCTCTCTCTCTCTGTCTCTCTAATCTATCTATATCTATATCTATCTATCTATCTATCTAATGTATCTCTATTTATCTATCTAATCTATATCTATCTATCTATCTAATCTCTCATCTATTTTTGCAGTACTGGAGACTGAACCCAAAGCCTTCACACTGAGGTGCATCTCCAGCCTTTCTAAAATTTTTTATTTTGAGACAGGGCCTCGCTAAGTTTCTAAGTTGCCTCAACTGAATTCCAACTTGGCAATCTTCCTGCCTCAGCCTCACAGAATGCTAGGGTTATAGGTGTGCACCACCATGGCAGGCTCCATTTTTTGTCTTTTACGCTATATTTTTACTGTATCTCTACTATGGTTAGGTATAAAACTTCTTATCCTTGTGTTGTGATTGTCTGCGGTATTCAGCACAGTGACATGCCGTACAGGTTTATAGCCTAGGAAGAGCGGGTTATGCTATAGAGCCTCAGAGTGAGGTAAGCTGTATCATACAGGGTTGTGTAAGGACACTAGTGTTCTCGCGGTGATGAAATTGCCTAATGGTGCATTTCTCAGAACATATCCTTGTCATTAAGCAGCACATGACTGTGTAGCCAAAGAGATTTCCAAGCTAAATGTTAAAGGTACCACCTGTTTACGTGCTGCTAACCATAAAATGTAGAAGGAAAGAAAGAAATGGAGGGGAAAATTGTTAAATGAAAAGGAACCAGGACTTGATTTGGGAAATTCTCAGCTTATACACATGACAAAAGACAGTAAAATTAAACGATGTGGTTTGGAGAAAAAGCTGAGGGTCTTCTAGTAAAACATTTGCTAAAACCTCAGAAACATCAAGAGATCAACATATTCTGCCCTACAAAAGGCACTTTCAGGACTTTAAGGGCGGGCCTCACGGATCCTTTAAATTAAACCCAAGAGCCTCTAGGAAGCTTAAGGGTGTTGTCCCTCAGCTACTTGAACAGGATCCCAAGATATAGAGGGGATCACAGAAGCAGAGCCAAGATCTGTGGGTGTGGCTTTTCTGTAAGGCAATGAACCCCATTCAAATCAACCAGAAACTCAGAGCTTTCTTAAGGAAATTATTTCTGCAGAAACAGAGCCAATTTGGACTGAAAGGGACAGAGAGAACAGAATAAAGGGAGCTTGCTGGTTGCCCAAAATTCTACTGGCAAGCAGAGCACTGATGAAACTGCTCAGCCGAAAACACATGCTACCTTTCCTGAAAAGAGAAAGATGACTCAGGCTGCAAACCAGGGCCCTTCGGGTGCCGCTGAGAGCCACCGAAAAGGATTCCCAGCTTTGAATCCTAATCAAGGAACAGCTACGGTTTGCCCAGATTCCTGACCCACAGAAACGGTGAGGTAAGGAATGTGTGCAGTTTTAAACCATTTGCTTTTTTGGTAATAATGTTCTGTAGCAAGATACAACTAACACACCAGTCTTACCCTATTTCCTTCCAGCCCAAGTCTAAGCGCTATCCTGAATATAGTATATGCCCTTGGTCCCACGTTTAAATAGCTTCCCTATGTATATATTTACCAATGTATAATATAACCTACTTTTTAATGTTTTTAGATTTACATAAATGGCACAACACTGAACATATTGTACAACTGGCATTTTTCTCCCAATATTGTATTTTTGAGATACATCCATATGCTCCATTGAATAAGTACATTTGTTTATCCATTCCATTATGGATGGACATTTAGTTGGTGAATTACAGTAATTCCTCCTAATCCACTGTTTGCTTTGTATGGTTTCAGCTACCTGCAGTCAACCACGGTCCAAGAATACTAACTGGAAAATTGCAGAAATAAACAGCTCGTAAGTTTGAAATTCCGCCTCTCTGAATGGCAGTGAACTTTTGTGCTGTCCCACTCGATCCTGCCCTGGACATGAATGATCCCTTGTCTTGCATAGCTGTGCTGTGGATGCCACATGCCCATTAGTCACTTAGTAACCATCTCGGTTGTCAGATCAACTGTCCCAGTGTTGCAGTGCTTGTGTTTGAGTCACCCTCATTTTATTTGATAATGGCTCCAAGGCGCAAGAGCTGTGATGCTGGCAATGTGGGTCTGCCAAAGAAGAGCCGTAAGATGTGCTTCCTTCAGGTGAGAAGGTGAGAGCCAGGGATACAGCTCAGCAGGCACAGCGCCTGCCTGGCAAGAGCAAGGTCGTGAGTTTGATTCCCTGAACAACAACAACAAAAAAAATGAGGTGAAAGCTCTTGACTTACTCAAGAAAAAAAAAAAATCATATGCCAAGGTGCCTACGATCTGTAATAAATTATTGTTGTTAATCTCTTACCATGCCTGTTTTAAAATTTAAAAAAATTTATTATTATTATCATTGCTATTATTATTATTATTTGTTAGAGTGGGTGTTGAATCCAGGGAACACTGAGCTACTTCTCAGCTCTTTTTAAGACAGGGTCTCACCAAATTGCCCAGGCTGGCCTTGAATTTGCAATCTTTCTGCTTCAACTCCCTGAGCAGCCGGGATTACCGGAGTGTACCAATACACTTGGTCAATTTAAAAATTAAACACTATCATAAGGTATGCATGTGTAGAAAAAAAAAGAGCATACATAGGGTTTGGTACTGTCTGTGGCTTCAGGATCCGAAAAGACACTTAGAATATATCTTCCACAGAAGATATATTTTGTTTCTTTCTCTCTCTTCCCTCTCTCCCTCCCCACAACTCCCTTCCTTCTTTTCCTTCTCCTGTTTTCTTTGAGACAGGGTCTTACTATGTAGCCCAGGCTGGCCTTGAATTTAAAGTGATCCTCCTGCCTCTGCCTCCTGAGTGCTGGGATTATAGGTGTGTGCCACTATGCCCGGCTTTCTTCTTAAACTTGCCATCCTGCCTCAGCCTCCCACGGTGCTGGAAATACAGGCATGTGCCACCATGCCTTGTTCATAGTGGAAGGATTTATGCTACAGAAATTGGCAAATGTTAGAAAGTAGGGCTTTCATTTCCCCAGAGAGCTAGTGGCTACATATTTACCAGCATAGCACTGCATATGGTACTTATGTGAAAAGTTCCTCTAGGTTCAAATACCTGAGATAATTAACAAAAAAAGGTCTCTCACAGTTCTGGAGGTTCCAGATAATTATTGGTTGGACCCATTGCTTTTGGGTTTCTACTGGGCAGCACCTCATGACAAGGATGGCACAGTGGAGTGTTTTAGTTACTTTTCTCATTGCTGAGACAAAATACCCGACACCCACAAGTTAAAGGAGGAAAGGTTTATTTGGCTCACAGTTTGTGGAGGTTTCAGTTCACACTTGGCTGGCTCCAAGGCAGGGTGGCACAGGGCAGAGGCCAGCAGTTCATGGCGGTGGAAGCAGCAAAAGCAACAAGAGAGCAAGAAGCCTCTTTCTGTCCCTTGTACTGTACCCAGTCTACCGGGATCAGGGTGGTGCCAATCCACTGAGAGGACTGATCAGCAGTCACCCGCCCGTAATCCCAGCAGCCTTACTCCCAGACTGCGCTGCCAATCAATCACACACTAGATTCAGCCACCTCTGAAAAAAACCCTATGACCACATGAGGCTTTGAGGGGACATCTAGACACGAGCCATAACAAGGAGCAAAGCTGTTCACCTCACGGCCAGTACAAAAGACAGAAAAAATGAAAACACCAGAGTCCCACAATTCCCTTTAAGGGCATGGCCTCAGTGACCTAAGACCTTCTACTACATCGCATCTTCCAATAGCCAGATCCAAACTGTAGCTGGTTTTGTGTGTGTGTGTGTGTGTGTGTGTGTGTGTGTGTGTGTGTGTACTGTGGATTGAATACAGGCCTTCACACTGAGCTACATTTCCAGCAATTTTTAATTCTTTTTATTTTGAGACAGGGTCTCATTAAGTTGCTGAGTTACTCAGACTGGGCTCAAACTTGCAATCTTCCTACCTCAGCTTCCCAGGGTGCTGGGATTACAAGTGTGCACCACCACCACATTCAGCTAACATTGTAAATTCTAGTATGCATTGTCAAATTGTCGTAGAAAGTATTGATACTGTTTTAGGTATATTCCTATTGCCAGTGTGAAAGCTTTTTCCAAAGCTTCACCAATGCTTGGGATTATTGTCAAAGTAGAACTCCAACATAGTATTATTAGGTTTTATTTGTTTGTTTTTTGTTTTTTGTTTTTTTGTTTTTCTTCCGGTACCAGGAATCAAACTCACGACCTTGTGCTTGCCAGGCAAGCACTTTGCTGCTGAGCTAAATCCCCAGCCCCCTATTAGGTTTTATTTGTTTTGTTTTACTTTTGTCTTTTTGAGACACGGTCTCGCTATGTAGTTCAGGCTGGCCCTGAGCTCACTTTGTAGCCCAGGCTGGTCTTGAACTCACAGTGATCCTTCTGCCTCAGCCTCCCGAGTGCTAGGATTACCAGTATGTACCACCATACCCGGCTTCATTAGGCTTAGTGACATAACTGACATATAGTAGACTGCATATATTTGAAGTGCACACAATTGATATATTTTAACATAAGCATCCATGGAAGTATTACTATATCATGATGAGCAATAATGAACATATCTATCACACCTAAAAGTTTCCTTTTGCTCCCTGGTATTCCCTCTGTATTAGTCTCTTGGAATGCTATAACAAAAATACCGTAAATGAAGAGGCTTGGAAACAGCATAAATTTATTTCTCATAGTTCTGAATGTTAGGAATCCCTAGATCAAGGAAGATTCAATGTCTGGTAAGGACCCATTCCTCATAGAGGGTGCCTTCTCATTTGGTTATACATGGTTGAAGGGATTCAATTATGCTTTGTTGTACATAGGATAGTTGTATCACATTAAATGGAATTATGACCTTGCTATTGCCTTTATTTGGAGATTAAGTATGAGTTACTGAAACACATGCTGGTGCGAAGCTGACAAGTGCTAGACTTCTGATGGTTAGTTTTTGGGAAGTTTGGGTTGTTTTTGGTTTTTTGTTTTGCAGGGCTTCACTCATGCTAAGTACATGCTCTACCACTGAGCTACATCCATAGCCTGATGGTTATTTTTTAGGAGTCAACTTGACTGGGTTAAGGATTACTGGAAGCTGGTAAAACATTATTTCTAGGTGAATCTGTGAGGAAGTTTGTTTTGGTAGCGGGAATCAAACTCAGGACGTTGTGCTTACCAGGCAGGTGCTTTGTGAGGATATTTATGGAAGAGATTGGTATGTAAACCAGCGGACTAAATGAAGAAGATCCAAGCCTAGGGGTGTAGTTCAGTGGTAGAGTGTTTGCCTAGCATGTGCAAGGCCCTGGGTTAGATCCCCAGAACTCCAAACACACACACACACACACACATACACACGTGCTCGCGCGCACGCATGCATGCACACGCACATAAGGAAGAGCTATTTTTAACAAAGTGGGTAGGCATCATTCAATCCATTGAGGGCTTGTATAGAACAAAAAGGCAGAGGAAAGGCAAATTCACTCTTTTCCATATCTGGGACATCCATCTTCTCTTGTCCTCAAACACCAGAGATCCTGGTTCTCAGCACTGTACACTTTGGAACTTAACATATGTGGCTTCCTTGGGTGGGGAGCACCAGTCTTCCGGCTGGCTAGCTTCCTGCCTCACAGGCCCCCAGAGGGAGGGCCCCCAGTGCATGGGGAGCCATGGGTGGGTAGCGCTGGTCTTCAGGCTGGCTAGCTTTCTGCCTCGTAGGCCCCCGGAGGGAGGGCCCCCGGCGCACGGGGTGCTACGGGTGGGGAGCGCTGGTCTTCCGACTGGCTAGCTTTCTGCCTTGTAGGCCCCTGGAGGGAGGGCCCCTGGTGCATGGGGAGCCATGTGGCGGCTAGCACTGTTGCACGCTGGCCATTAGGCTGGCTGCCGCCGCTCAATTGAGAACTATCAAGACCCAGAGAAACAATGACACAATTGGCCCACCATGCACCGACTGCAGATGCTCACCCTGGGACATGTGTGAAACATTCAAATGGAAAAACCCCTGGAATGCATACCATAAAACAGGCCACTCTTGCTCCTGTCATTGAGAACCAGAAAGGTCCAGAGTCAGCGGAGGAGCAGCTGCTGAACAAGGACTCAGAGAACATGAGAATGCAGACTAAGTCCAAGGAGTCAGAGGTCCTGTGGACTCGGGTCATGAGAGCCGCTGGGAAGCTGTAAACCAGGAGGACCTTGCACAATACCTGCAGAGACTCCCTGGAAGCCATTCTTCCCCTGACAGTACAGGCTGTGGTGAAGCTCCAGAGAAGTCTGCAGCAAGATTCCTGCTGCCTGTGCTGACAGTTGGGGAGAGGACACTAACTGGTTGTGGGGTCCCAATGCGATGGGAGGCTGGAGAGAAAACACTACAAAAAATGGCTTTGGCCCCAGACGGCTCACTTGATTTTTGACAGCCCTTAGGCTGTAACTACTTGTTAGATCCTTCTTGTGTATCTCTGTCTTCCTGAGAAACCACTTTGAAGATACCATCATCTATTACAGCAGTCATTGATATTTTCCTAGTAATCTATCCATAACTCTGTAATGTTTGTATTGTTCCTATCCTATTTCATAAATGGATCCATGTTCATTATTATGTGTTTCCTACAACAACCACTGAGAATAGTTAATGATTTTTCAATAGGTCACTCATGTATAGCTCTATTTATTTTCTTTAGAAGCCACTTTGAAGATACCAAAGTATAGTACAACAACTATTGATAATCTCGTACCTCTTTTGTCTGTAACTCACTATTATTTGTCTATTTGTTTTCCTGAGAAACTATCTTGTAGATAACAATATGTAAAACAATAACCATTGATAATCTCCTACCACTTTGTCTGTAATTTGGTAAGCCCCCCCTATTATTATGTTATCCTTCTTTTACTCTTTAAAATAAAAAACAAACAAAAAAAACCCAAAACAACATATGTGGCTTCCTAAGCTTTTAAGTCTTTGGCCTTGAGCTGAGAGGTACACCACTGGCTCCCCCTGGTTGTCTGGCTAGGACTCAGACAAAGTTTATTCTACCAACTTTCCTGGGTCTCCAGCTTCCTGATCATATGGTGGGGCTTTCTGGCCTTCATAGTCACTTGAGCCGATTCTCATAACAAATGCCCTTTTATCTATCTATCATCTATCTATCTATCTGTCTATCCTATTAGCTCTGTTTCTTTGGAGAACCCTGATTTATACGTCTTCCATCCCCCTCATCCTGCTCCTGGCCCCACTGATCTGTTTGCTGTCATACAGTTCATTTTCATTTTCTGGAAATCTATATAAATGGAAATGTACAGTATATACTTTCTGTTTAGCTCCTTTCATGCAGCATTATTATTTTGAGGTTCATTCATGTTGTTTCTTTATTCTTTTTACTTTCTTTCTTTTTTCCCTCTGGTATTGGGGGTACACTGCAAAGCCGTGTGCATTTTAAGCAAGTGCTCCAACACTGAGCTACATCCCAGCCCATTTCGTGTCTATTTATTGCTAACTAATACTCCATGGTATGGATATACTATAATTTGTTTAATCATTCACATACTCATGGATAATTGGGCTGTTTCTAAGTTTTATCTATTACAAATGAAGCTGTTATACACAATTGTTTGTGAGGACATAAGCTTTCATCTCTCTTGGATAAATATCAAAGAATGATGTTACTCGATCATACTGATAGACATAATTTTAAATTGGTTTTTCAAAGTGATTGTAGCCAAGTGTGGTGGCACATGCCTGTAATTCCAGCACTCAAGAAGCTGAGGCAGGAGGATCATTGCGAGTTCGAGACCAGTCTAGGCTACAAAGTGAGCTCAAGGCCAACCTGAACTGCATAGTGACACCCTGTCTCAAAAAGACAAAAAAAAAAAAAAAAAAAAAAAGTCAAAGTGATTGTACAAGTCAACATTCCTCCCAGGAATGTATAAGCATTCCAATTGCTACACAACCATGTCAACACTTAGAATGGTCAGATTATATTTTTTTACATTTTAGACATTATTATATGTATATAGTGAAAACTCTCTGTGGTGTAACTTGCATCTCCCTTATGATAATAATTTTAATCATCTTTCCATATATGCTTTTGCCATCCAAACAACTTTTTTGGTGATGTGTATGTTCAAATCTTCACTTACTCATTTACTGTGTTATTTGTTTCATTATTGCATTTGGGAGCTCTTTATATATTCAGAATACAAGTCCTGATCAAATATATGGTTTCCAAACATCTCCTAGTCTGTGACCTATTGTTTTCATTTTCCTAACAGTTGTCTGTGGATAATAGAGATTATTATTATTTTTTGAGTGCTTGGAATCAAACTGAGGCTCTTTGCACAAACTAGGCAAGCACTTTATCACTGAGTTACATCCCCATCCCAGAAATTATTTTTTTGACTTTTTTTGGTACCAGGAATCGAACTCAGGACCTTGTGTTTGCTAAGCAGACATTTGTGCCACTGAGCTATATCCCAGACCCCCATCCCAGATATGCTTAATTCTTTTTTTTTTCCCTTGGGTACTGGGAATTGAACTCAGGACCTCGTGCTTGCCAGGCAGGTGCTTATGCCACTGAGCTATACCCTTGGCCCCCAGAAATTCTTAATTCTGATGAGGTAAATATATCAATTTTTGGGGAAGGGGATTTTTTCTTTTGGTATGCATCAAAAGAAATCTTTCCCTAACCCAAAATGAAAAATACTTTCTCTTATTTATCTGCTAGGGGTGAGGGGTATATTAGAAGACAGTGAAGGAATATCTTGAAAGTACTGGAATTTTACATCTAGTGAAAATGTCTTTCAAAACTCAAACAATATAAAATCCATTTTTGGAGAACATGAAACCTGAAAGAATTTATTACTAGCAGATCTGCACTACAAGAAATGTTAAAATCCTCCAGGCAGGAGGAAGATGATAAAATTTTTGATCTATACTAAGGAATAAAGAATGGTGTGTTTCATATATGTATAGGTATAGATAGATAGATAGAGGTATATTAGTTTGCTGTTGCTGTTAAAACAAATTCACAAAAACTTAGAGGATTAAAATAATATAAATTTAATATTGCAATTTACAGTTCTATAGGTTGAAAGTCTGATATGTGTCTCCCCAAGCTAAAATTGAGTTACTGGCAGTACTACACTTTTTTCTGGAGGCTGTAGGGAAAAATCCATTTCCTTATTGGTTGTCAGCTAGGGAGCTGCCCTGGGTTCTTTTTTTTTTTTTTTTTTTTTTTTTTGTCTTTTTGAGACAGGGTCTCACTTTGCAGTTCAGGCTGGCCTTGAGCTCACTTTGTAGCCCAGGCTGGTCTTGAACTCACAACAGTGATCCTCCTGCCTCAGCCTCCCAAGTTCTGGGATTACAGGTGTGAGCCACCACGCCTGGCTTGCCCTGGCTTCTTAAGAGTGCTCTGGTTCTTGCACATGACTTCTTACATGCCAAAGTCTTTCTCACACTGTCATCTCTATACACGGTCTCTTATGCTTCTCTTCCACTTTGAAGACTCATGTGATTAGATTAAACCCACCCAATAATATAATATAATCTCCCCATAGAAATCTCCAAGGTCCTGAAAATATTCAGGGGTTCTTGGAATTAAGATGTGGACATCTTTGGGAGGCAATGGGCTATTTATTCTGTTTATCATAGTGATAGACATAAGAGACTCTAATTATTTCTTATCTTTAAAAGATGATTGTTTAAAGCAAAATAAAAACAATATATTGTGGGGTTTATAAGATGTAAAAGTAAAATATATGACAATAACAGAACAAAAGCCTGGAAGGAAGAAACAGAAATGTATTGTAAAGTTCTGATACTAAACATGAAGTGGTATAGTATCATTTGAGGACTGTGTTAGCTTTTTGTTATTATAACAAATTCTGGAGATAATCAATTTATAAAGAGAAAGGGTTTATTATGGCTCACAGTTTTGGAGGTTTCAGTCCATGATTGGTTGGTCCTGTGGCAGCACATCGTGGTGGTAGCCTGTGATAGAGTGAAACTGTTCACCTTAAAGCTGGGAATGTAGCTCAGTGGTAGAGTTCTTACTTAGCATGAGTGAGGCCCTCAGATTGATTCTAACGCAGGGCAAAAAAGGCCATCCATCTCAGGGTGGCTGGGAAACAAAAGAGAGGAAAGAGCCAGGCAGGGTCCCACAGTCTCCTTGAAGGGCATGCCATCAATGATCTAAGACCTCCCACAAGTCTCCACCTCTTCAAGTTTCCACCGCCTCCTAATCGTGCCACATGCTGGGCATCAATCTTGTAACTGTACTGCATTTTCAGATTTCACATATTTTGTGATGTCATAAATTATAAGAAACCTCATGAAGTTATGTGGCTGTGTTAGTCACTTTCCTGTCACTGAGACAAAATACCCAGCGCTTGCAACTTAAAGGAGGAGTGGTCTATTTATTTATTTATTTATTTATTTATTTATTTATTTATTTTTTGAGACAGGGTCTCACTATGCAGTTCAGGCTGGTTGTGAGCTCACTTTTTAGCTCAGGCTGGTCTCGAACTCACAACGAACCTCCTGCCTCAGCCTCCGGAGTGCTGGGATTACAGGTGTGCACCACCACACCCAGGTTGGGGAGTAGTTTATTTTGGGTCACAGTTTCAGTCCATGCATCATTGGATGGCTCCAAAGAAGAAACAGCATGGTGGAAGAACATGATGCAAGAAACCTGCTCACCTCATGGGGCCAAAGAAACCAAGAAAGAGAGAGAAGAAAGGATCCTGGGACAAGAATACAGTCTTCCAGGTCACATCCCCACTGACCTCACCTCTTCTGACCAAGCCCCATCTCCTAGCACATTGAGCTGCTGAACTTATCTATAGATGAATATAGCTCCTCTATGATCCAACCACCTTCCAAACACATGAGGCTTTTGGGGTCATTTTATATCTAAATCATACTATTCTGCCCCTGACCCCCAAAAGGTTCATGTCCATCTCATTATGCAAAGTGAATTTAGTCTGTTTGTTATAGTTTATTTATTTTTTTATTTTTTTTTATTTTTTGGTTTTTCTCCGGTACCGGGAACCAAACTCACGACCTTGCGCTTGCCAGGCAGGCGCTTTGCCGCTGAGCTAAATCCCCAGCCCCCTGTTTGTTATAGTTTAGATCTAAAATGTCACCCATTGTTTTCATGTGTGTGGAAGGTGAGTGGATTATAGTGGTGGATTCGTCCATTGATGAGTTCAGTAGCTGAATGCACTGTTAGGAAGTGGGGCCTTGTTGGAGTTGGGTAATTGGGGCTTGACCTGGAATGCTATATTCTTGTCCCTGGCCCCTCCCTGCTCTCTCTGATTCCTGGCTGCCCTAAATTGAGCACTTTTTCCTCTGCCATGCTCCCCTGCCCTCCTGTTTCTGTACTGCAGCCAGTTGACCATGGACTGAAACTGTAAACCAAAACAAACCTCTTGCCCCTTGTTGGTGTCAGGTATTGTGTTCCAGTGACAGGAAAGTGAATAATACACCATCTCTAAGAGTCACCAAAGTCTTAACAGTTCCATCACTGCTGAAAAGTCCAATTTCAAAGTGTCCTCTGAGACTAAAGGCAAACTCTTAGCTGTGAGCCCCTATAAAAATAAAAAAGAAAATCAAATATTTCCAACATACAATAGCAGAGGGTAAATATTTTCATTCCAAAAGGGAGAAATGGGTGGGTAGAAAGGAATGGGACTAAAGTAAGAGTAAAATCCAGCAGGGCAAACATTAAGTCTTGTAGCTCTATGTCCAGCCCTTGTGGCAGTTGTGGTGAGCTGTGACTCCAAAGAGCTTGAGCTTCCCTTCCTCTATGGCCTTGCTGATAGCAGCCCACATATCTTCTTTTTTGACCAGGCTCTGCTTGCTCATGGCCTATAGATTTCATCACCAATGGTCCATGTTTCTGGCATCTCCCATTTCTTTTTTTTTTTTTTTTTTTTGGTTTTTCTCCGGTACCGGGAACCGAACTCACGACCTTGCGCTTGCCAGGCAGGCGCTTTGCCGCTGAGCTAAATCCCCAGCCCGCATCTCCCATTTCTGGAGATCTCCACTTGTATTAATTAAGGTTCTCTAGAAGAACAGAATCAATAAGAAATATGCATATAATTATGCAAGAGGATGTATTAGGTAGGCTTACAAGATCAGAGCTGGGAGAGTCCACAAAGGCCATCTGCAGAATCAGACATAGAAGAATCCACAATAGCCATAAGTGAACTGGAAAGTCAGAGGATTTGTCAGGCATAGTAAGGCACATTTGTAATCCCAGCACTTAGGAGGTTGAGGCACAAGGACTGTCATGAGTTTGAAGCCAACCTACATTACACAGTGAGTTCAAGGCCAATCTGCACTACAAAGCAAGACCCTCCCTATCTCAAAAAGAAAAGAAAAATCAGAGGATTCAGTAGCTGCTGAGCCCAAGGAGACAGAAGCTGCAGAACAATATGGATCAAGAATGTAGCACCAATCCAAGACTGAAGGCCTGGCAGAGTGCTATGAGTCATTGATGTGAGTCTATATTGGAAGACTGAAGAAACTGGAGACTAGTGTCCAAAGGTGATGGCAAGACTGGAGTTCTCCCATAATGGGAACACTTCCTTCTTTCTCTTTTCATTCCAGTCCAAGAGAGTGTGGTGCCACCCATACCTGGGGTGGGTCTTCTCAGTTTGCTGGCCTAAATGCCAATCATCCACAGACACACTCAGAAATGTGCTTTGCTAATCTGATAGGTTTTTTTTTTTTTTTTTTTTTTTTTTTTTTGTCTTTTTGAGACAGGGTCTCTCTATGCAGTTCAGGCTGGCCTTGAGCTCACTTTATAGCCCAGGCTGGTCTTGAACTCACAAGGATCTTCCTGCCTCAGCCTCCTGAGTGCTGGGATTACAGGTGTGCACCACCACGCTCGGCAGATAGGTATTTTTTAATTCATTCAAGTTGACATATCATGATTTACAGTCACATCACTACACCTTCAGCTTCATTCTCACAGCTTCATTCACATCATCTTCTCAGGGGCACACTGCCTGACCTCCCAAGACTTACTTTGAAATCTGAGTGGTAGCCTTTATTACCCCACAACTCTTGCCTTTTGAAAGCCTGAAAATCCAGCACCACGTGGATGATGCCACAGTCTGATGCCAACATGAGCATTAGCCTCTTGGACTATAGTCCTCTTGGACTATAGCTACATGCCCAGATGCCTCATTGCAGTGAAATGCATCCCAGGGAACCAATTTCCTGGACAGTCCTTTGTGAGCAGGAACTTCAGAGACTCCCTTCTTAAATGAAAGGTTTACACTCTTATATCTTTGAGCCTGCAGTGGGTGGAGTCTGGCCAGCTCTGAGAAGCCGTCAAACCATCCTTCCTATTGCCCTGATGCTAAGTACTTGGTTTCTTTTTAATGGTAGTCTTTTTAGCAACCATACTCTCCTGGGACCCAACTCTGTGGGTACTTCCTTTCTGATGAAACTGCACTTTTCAAATCATTCAGCTATGCTGTTTTCTCCTGATTCTCATTATAGATCTGGTTAAAATCAGCTAGCAGTACCCATGCCACAGCTTCAACATTGTGCTCCCTTGAAGTTTTCTTCACCAGATTAATTGGTCCACCATCTTTAAATTCAGCCTCACACAAACTCTTAGGACACAGCCCAAACATAGACAAATTCTTTGCCAAAATGAAACACACAGTGTCTAGTCCTGTTTCTAATAAAGTCCTCATTCCCAATTGAAACCTCATTAGCCTGGCCTTTACTATCCCCATTCTTATCAGCATTCTGGTCTTTTGAACTCTGACCAGTAGCACCCATCAAGCACTGCTAATAATATTCTAAAACTTCTCTAGCCTTCATATCCAAACTTTTCCTGAAAATCAGTTCAAAAGGCTTCTGAACCACACAGTCAGTTACAGTCATAGCAATGACCTCACTTCTATGGTAGCAAATTTTCTGTACTAATCAATTTCCTGGCACTGGGAGAAAAATACTGAACACTTGCAACTTGAGGTGAAGTTTGTTTTGGTTCATAGTTTCAGTCCATGTAGGGTTGGCTAGCTCCAAGGCAAAAATGGTGGAAGGACACTGTGGAAGAAAGTTGCTCAACTCATGGAAGCTGGGAAGCAGAAAGATTGAGGAGGATAAGCCAGGAACAAGAATACTCCCTTCCAGATCACATCCCCAGCAACCCACCCCTTATGACCAGGCCTCACCTCCCAGCAACACACAAACTACTGAATTTTTCAATGGGTGAATCCACTGATGAATATAGCGCCCTCAGGATTCAACCACTTTCCAAACACATGAGGCTTTTAGGAGGAATTTTATATTTAAACCATAATAGTGCTACTAAGAATGAAAATTTTTAATCATTAAACTATGACATAATTTTTTTTGGGGGGGTTTGGTGGTAGTGGGTATTGAACCCAGGGTCTTCACACTGAGCTACATCTGTAACTCTCTTCTCTTTTTTTCAGAAAGTGTTTCTCTGATGTGGGCTGAATTGGAACTTGTCTCAGCCTCTCAGAGTGATGAGATTATAGGCATGCACCACCATACCCAGCTTGACATAATGCTTTCTTTTTTTTTTTTTTTTTTTTTTTTTGGTACCAGGTATCGAATTGAGGACCTTGCACTTGCCAGGCAGGCATTTATGCTGTTGAGCTATACCTCCGGCCCTGTAATGCTTTCTTATTAAACATAGACTTTTGGGGAATATTCTAGATTCAAACTATAGCAAGGGTGATAAGTTATAGATGTTTCCAAGTTTAGCTAATAAAAGAAATGTGCATCCTTGTGCACTCTTTTCTTACATATACAAGTGAAAGTTTTTTGGTTTTTCTATCAACAAAGGGAATTTGTAAGGTCAAACAGCATGTGCTTATTCAGCTTAACTAGAAGTTGTCAAGTTGGTTGTATTATTTACATTTCTATTAACAATGGATGACAATCCTGTTTTATCATAATTGTACTTGGTGTCACATTTTTTAACTTGTCAACTTTATGGGTATGAAAATATCTCATTTATTTTGTATATTGAGCATGTTTTTATATGTTTATTGATTATCCAGGTTTCTTCATCTGTACAAAATCTATTATTCTTTTTTGTATTTCTTTTTTCTGAGATTTTTAGGAATTCTTCATATATCTGTATACTATTCTCCAGTCAGTTATACATATTGTAAATATGTTTTCTTAGTCTTTAACTTGTTTTTAAAACTTTGCTTATGGTTTCTCTTGTTTTTTGAGACAAGATTCTCACTATGTAGCCAGGTGTGGTGGCACATGCCTGTAATCCCAGCACTCGGGAGACTCAGGCAGGAGGATCACTGGGAGTTTGAGACCAGCCTGGGCTACAAAGTGAGCTCAGGGCCAGCCTGAACTCAACAGCGAGACCCTGTCTCAAAAAGAAAAAAACAAAACAAAACAAGACACTCACTATGTAGCTCAGGCTGGTCTTGAACTCACAGTAATCCTCTTGCCTCAGCCTCCTGAGTACTGGAATTATAGACATGTACCACCATGCCTGGCCTGTGGTTTCTTTTTGTACAGATTTAAAATTTTTAAATTTTATTACTGTTATTATTATTACTTTAATGCTGGAGACTGAACCTCAGGCACTGTACATTCTAAGCACATGTTCTACCACTGAGTTATATTTCCAGATCCTTTAAAATTTTTTAATTTGGTCAAATTTATTGATGTTTTATTTGGTGATTTGTAGTTATTTATATATCTTGCTAAAGAAACCTAACATTTTCTTTAAAAAATTTCGAAGGTTTTCTTCTAACATGTAAGCCTTCAAGTCATCTGGAATATGTTTTAGTTTAAAGATCAAATTGCTTTTTCCACTTACCTTAATTGTCACATTATGAGGCCATCATTTTCCTGTTGATATATAATGCCACCTCTGTATATATAAAATTCCCATAATTATGTTTCTAAATTTTTATCATATTCCTTTTTTTTTTTTTTTTTTTTGGTTTTTCTCTGGTACCGGGAACCGAACTCACG
>NW_004955516.1:3562895-3593380 GCF_000276665.1 Chinchilla lanigera | reverse complement strand
CTGAGCTAAATCCCCAGCCCCTAAATTTTTATTATATTCAATCAATCAATTTAGCTATCTCTGAATTATTAGCAGACTGGTTTATTTTATCTGTAGCTTTGTAGTTATTCTTTTTTTTTTATGTTTTGTGAGACAGGATCTCACTATGTAATCCAAGCTGGCCTCAAACTCACTATGTAGCCCAGAATGGCTTTGAATTTGCAGGGATCCTCCTGCTTCAGGCTCCTGAGTGTTCAGATTACAGGCATGCACCACCACGCCCGGCTAAAGTCATTTTTAGTGGTGAGATAAATCTCATCTGTTTGTTCTTCAGGAGATTCCTGGATAGTCTGAAAGTCTACAGAATTTCTTCTTATTGTAGACAGGGTGGTTTATTTTGTGTTTTTTTTTTGTTTTTTTTTTTTCTTTGTTACCGGGGATCGAACTCACGACCTCGCGGTTGCCAGGCAACCTGCTTATGCCACTAGCGCCTGCTTATGCCACTGAGCTATATCTCCAGCCCCTATTTTGTTATTATAAGTGAGATTAGCACTAATTTTTTTCTTTTTCTTTCTTTCTTTTTTTTTCAGTGCAGGGGATTGAACCTCAGCACACACTAGGCAAGCACCCTTAGCACTAAGTTTTAAAAGGCATTGATCAGCCCCCACCAACAGCAGCCTGGAAAAAAGTCTCTATTCCTTGCCTGGTCCCACAAAGACCCCTGTAATCTGTCCCTGACGCCTTCCATTTTGCACCTCTATCCTTTCATGTGAGTTTTACAATTTGGCAGTCAATTTCCAAGAAAATTTATGTTTAGTTCCTGTATGCAATTGCATCGCATTTATAGATTTCATGTATTTTACACGATACATCACTATTTTATGTACCATTAAGAAAGAAAAATCGCTGACCATTAAAGTGTGCCATGCTGCTTTCCTATCACTTAGGTGGCTTATTTTCTAATTAGTGAGTTTCTTTAGATTTGTTTACCTGTATAATTTTCTCACATATTCTGTATGCTCATAAAAATGGAAATGGAACCGAAATAAACTAGTTAAAATATCCCTAAGACTTCATGACATTCAAACTCTGACTTCTCTGAATCACTGCAGAATTTCACTGTCCGTGTTTTCCCACGCGGTCAGAGCCTCAGTGTTATAAAATCCGCCTGTCCACGGCTGGCTCCGACATGTTCTTCCCAGTCACAGCGCCAAAACAGCTTTACCTACTGTGGGTCCCACCTTAGATCCTATAAAGCTCTTGCCGGTTCTTTGTAAGAAAATACTCAGTTCCTGTCATTGTTCTAACAATAGGGATTTGCTTCCTTGATCTCAAACTTATACCTGCTGCTCTGTTTCTGCGCTCTTTTCATTTTCGTGCTAAATCATATTGTTATCATTTTAAGACACTTTCAACAGCCATTAAACATGTAATACAAAATGCACACAACTCAACCGAAGTGATACGAATATGAATATTTATGACCTAAAGTTGACCTACACTCAGGCAATGACAGCTACATCGCCATCTACCCCGGAGGAAAAGATGTAAGAAACCAGTGGCTGTCAGAAACATCCCAGTTTTAGAGTCAGCTTAAAAACGTGTTTGTAATTGATGAACTATGATATGTGGAGCAGCAGACCTCTCCGTTATGCAGTAGTAGCTTTCTCCTCAGAGACACAATACCCAACACCCACAACATAAAGGAGGAGAGGTTGAATTTGCTCACAGCTTCAGTCCATGGTCAGCTGCCTCCAAGGCAGAGACGTCAGGGTAGAAGGGTGTGCTGCCTACTTCGTGGGAGCCAAAAACCTGAGCAGGGGAAGAGTGCCAGAGGGGAAAGGGTGAGGGGCAAGACATCGGCCCCAAGGCCACACCTGCGTGACCCACCCAGACCTACGTAAAAGTGGGATTCAGCCATCCCTGGGTAGATCCCAGAGCCAGTCAAATTGAAACTCCACACTAACCACCACATCCATTTAAAAATGGAGTTCTAAGCCAGGGACTCGGGAGGCTGAGGCAGGAGGGTTGTTAAGAGTTCGAGGCCAGCCTGGGCTACAAAGTGAGGTCAAGGGCTGGGGATATAGCTCAGTAGCACAGCACCTGCCTGGCAAGTTCAAAGTCTTGAGTTCGATCCCTGGTACTAAAAAAAACAAAAAACAAAAAACAACAAAGTGAGCTCAAGGCCACCCTGAACTGCATAATGAGACCCTATCTCAAAAAGACAAAAAAAAAAAAAAAAAAAAATGGAGTTCTGTAATTTGTTTTGTTTTGTTTTGAGACAGGGTCTCACTATGCAGATTAGGCTGGCCTTGAGCTCACTTTGTAGCCCAGGGTGGTCTCGAACCGGCAAGGATCCTCCTGCCTCAGCCTCCTGAGTGCTGGGATTACAGGCGTGTGCCTCCACACCTGGCACAGTCCTATAATTTTTGTGTTTTAATAATGTTTTGTATTTTCTTATAATTTTAGCTATTATAAATGCTATATTTTGTAAAATCACATATTATAGATTATTGAGTTTCAGAATATTATTGTTTTATATATTTATTTGTATTTAGTAAGCCTACCAAATGAATTCTATAATTTTAAAAATATTCTCTCAGTAGACATATCATGTTGTCTACAGATAGTTCCTTTCTTGGTAATCTATGCTTTCTAATTACTTTTCTTGTTTCATGGCTAGGACAACTAATACAATTTGGACTAGATATTGTTCCAATGGGCATATCTGTCTTATTGTGAAAGTGTGCGTGTGCTTGTGTGTGTGAATGAATCTAGGGCCTTTGCACTGAGCTACATCCCCATTTCGCTTGCTCTTGCCCTCCCTCCCTCTCTCCCTCCCTTTCTCTTTCCCTCTCCCTCCCTCCCTCTCTCTCTTTCTCTCTCTCTCTTTGGATTTTTGAGACAGGGTCTCACTATGTAGTTCAAGTTGGCCTTGAATTCAGTGTAGCCCAGGTTAGCCTTGAACTTCAGCGATCTTCCTACCTCAGTCCCCCAAGTGCTGGGATTACAGGAGTGTGCCACACAACTGACCTTATTTATTTTTTATTTTGAAATAGGCTCTTACTAAGTGGCCCAGGCTGGGCTCAAACTTGGGATCCTCCTGCCTCAGTCTCCCAGTGTGCTGGAATTACAGGCGTGTGCCCTCACACCCAGCTAGTTAATGCCTCTTGAATTTTACTATCAAACAGGAAGTTTCCCCTGCTTTTTCAGAAACTTCTCTCAAATTAAGGCCATGTCTCATATTTCCAGTTTGCTGGAAAGCTTGAATCCTGAATTAGTGTTGAATTTTAATCATATGTCTTTTCTGTCTACTAACATGACCATATGGTTCTTCTGATTTGTTAATGTGAATTCTTTTGGTAGAATTTTCTGATTTTGAACAATCCCTGCATTCTTTAAATAAACCCTAGCTAGTCATATTATATTACTTTTTTATTCAGAGTTGCATTTATTTATTTATTTATTTATTTTTGTCTTTTTGAGACAGGGTCTCCCTATGCAGTTCAGGCTGGCCTTGAACTCACTTTGTAGCCCAGGCTGGCCTCGAACTTGCAACGATCCTCCTGCTTCAGCCTCCCGAGTGCTGGGATTATAGGCGTGCGCCACCATGCCTGGCTTAGAGTTGCATTTAAAGTGTTATTATTTTATTTAAAAATTTGGAAACCACAATTAGATCTAAGATTAGCCTATAATTTTTCTTGTGCCTCATAAAATAAATTAAGTAGCTCTCTCTGTTCTCTGGTACTGCTTGCATAAATGAAGCTTGGGGATTTTATAAAACTCACTTGTAAAACTATCCTAACCTGGGACTTTGGTGACATATTTTATTACCAATTAAATTTCTGTTCAGGGGGCTGGGGATTTAGCTCAGCAGCATAGCGCCTGCCTAGCAAGCGCAAGGTCATCAGTTCGATTCCCAGTACTGGAAAAAAAACAAAAAAACAAAACGAAACAAAAAACAAAAAAAAATAAATTTCTGTTCATACTTAGTAGTCTGCTCACATTTTTTTATTTCTTGAATCAAATTTGGATATATACATATATTTTTAATTACCCATTCATAAATTCTTTAATTCATTGGTGCAAATTTGTTAAGTGTTATTATTTCCAAATTTCTTTTTTTTTTTTGTCTTTTTGAGACAAGGTCTCGCTATGCATTTCAGACTGGCCTTGAGCTCACTTTGTAGCCCAGGCTGCTCTTGAATTCGCAATGAATCCTCCTGCCTCAGCCTCCCAAGTGCTGGGATTACAGGGGTGCGCCACCACACCCGGTTATTTCTAAATTTCTAGAGTTATTTAATAGTGATTGCTTTTTATTCCTAATTTTTCTTTCATTCATTTTTTGCTTGATAGTCTTGATAGAAATTTATCTTTGTTAATATATAAAGAAATGCCTGTAACCCTAGCATTCAAGAGGCTGAGGCAGGAGGATCATTGCAAGTTTGAGACCAGCCCGGGCTACAAAGTGAGCTCAAGGCCAGCCTGAACTGCATACGGAGACCCTGTCTCAAAAAGGCCAAAAAAAAATTTTTTTTTCATAAGTATTTTGCAAAAAAGTGTGTTTTTCCCTAGGAATGTTGTTATTTTCAGTAACTTTATTGATGTTTTCTAATTAAAAGGCAATACCTTGGAGTATTTTAAGATTTCAAAGGTAACTAATGTGTTTAATGTAGCAAATGACCTATTTGCTTATTTATTATTAGTTTTAAAAATATGATCTTACAGTACATATTGTCTTACAATTTGCTGTTATTTTACTTAGAGCCAGGAAATTATTAATCTTAACAATAGCAATTTAAACCTGCACAAAATTAATGAATTTGTTAACTGTTATTTGGACTACAGACATTAACCATTGACCTCCTCATATGTTATGTTCGGGATGAATCCCGCAATGTAAGTAAACAGTTAACTCTGTTATTTTAACATGTACACATGTATATTAAGTCTTTTTTCTTGGATTGGCTTAACAGATGATATTTTACCCTTAAATAAATTAATTTTGATTTTTCTTATTTGTACAGGGAATTGAACTCAGGACCTTGTGCTTGCCAGGCAGGCACTTGTGCCGCTGAGCTAGATCCCTGGCCCAATAAATTGATTTTGAATTTAATCCATTTTATTTTTATTGTAGCTACTTTAAAAATTGTTTTGAATTATATGAATTTCTCTTTTCTGGTTTCAGAACCCCAACATACTCTATGGACATCTGTCCTAGCTTCTTCAGAGAAAGGGCCTCAGGTCCTATGGATGACTTTCCGGTGTCTAGTACAATGCCTGGACCAGGACAGATGATGACACTGTTGATAGCCACCATTCACTGAGCACTTGCTGTATTCTAGGCATTGTGCCAAGTGTTTCGCATGCATTATCAAAAAAATTTTTTTTTTGACAATCTCTCACTATATAGCTCAGGTTGGCCTTGGACTCAGTGTGTAGCCCAGGCTGGTTTCAAACCCATGGCAGTCCTCCTGCGTCACCCTCTGAGTGCACTACCATGCCTAGGCAAAAAAAAAAATTATTTTGAGATAGGATCTTGCTATGTTGTTGACAAAGCTGGTCTCAAACTTTTGGGCACAAGTGATCCTCCTGTCTCAGCTTCCAGAGTGCTGGGACTACAGACATGGGCCACTCTGTCTGGCTTTCTAAATTAAAAAAAAAAAAAAAATTCATTTAAAATATCAGGCTCTTGAGAGCCGGGTGTGATGGCGCACGCCTGTAATCCCAGCACTTGGGAGGCTGAGGCAGGAGGATCGTTGTGAGTTTGAGGCCAGCCTGGGCTACAAAGTGAGCTCAGGGCCAGCCTGAGCTGCATAGTGAGACCCTGTCTCAAAAAAAAATAATGAAATGAAATAAAATAGAGTAAAATATTAGGCTGTCTTAAAACAAAAAGTAGACTGGTAGTTGCCAGAGTCTGTGGAGAGGGAGAGGGAGAGTAGTGGGCAGTATGGGGAACTGTTCCGTGGGCGCAGAGTTGCAGTTTTACTAGATGAGAATGTTCTGGAGATCTGTTGCACAACAGTGTGTGTATAGTTAACAATATTGTACTGAACACTCAAAAGTGATTAGGGCACTGGGAGTGTAGCTCAGCAGTGGAGCACTTGCTTAGCATATCTGAGACCCGGGGTTCAATCCCAGGCACAGCCCCCCTCAAAAAAGTCAGTGTCAGATTCATGGATCTATCCTAAATATTTGATGTGAAAAAATTGAAGAACTTTATTATAACATTTTATTAACTGAAGCATTGAGTTGGATCCCCAGTATTGCAAAAACAAGATAAAACAAAACCTAAAACAAAAAGCCACAGCGAAAACAAATGACTAAGATGGTAAATTTTATGTTACGAGTTTTAACCACAATAAAAATATTTTAAAAATCAGGCCCTCTTAGAACTACAGTGAAAGTTGGGTATTCTGGCACCTGTAATCCTAGGACTTTGGAGGCTGAGACAGGATAAGTATGAGTTTGAGGCTCAGCTGGGCTACACAGTGAGCTCAAAGCCAGCCTACATAGCGAAATCTTGTCTTGAAAACAAACAAACAAACACCCCCCTGAAACTGTAACGAACTATCACCTTATATCTGTTAGCATGGCCATTCTTGGGTTTTTTGTTTTGTTTTGTTTTATTTTTTTTTGGTACTGGGACTCAAACTCAGGACATTGCACTTGCCAGGCAGGCGCTTGGGCCACTGAGCTATATCCCTGGCCCTTAGCATGGCCATTCTTAAAGAAACAAAAGATAGCAAGTGTTGGTCAGGATGTGGAGAAATTGGAATCTTGCTGCTGGTGGGAATATAAAGTCTTGCAGTTGCTAGGGAAAACACTATGGAGGTTCCTGAAAAAATTAAAAACAGAACTACCACATGACCTAGAAATTTCACTTCCAGGTATGTAGCTGTTCTTTCTTATCTGTGGTTCCATGTCTGTGGATTTAGCCAAGCTTGGATCAAATATATTTGAAAAACAAACTATGTCTGTGCCAAACATGCACAGACTCTTTTTCTTGTCACTGCTCCCTAAACAATGCAATACTTATATTTACATAGCTTTTTTTTCTTTTTGGTGCTGGGGATTGAACCCAGAGCATTGCACATGCTAAGCACATGCCCTACCACTCAGCTACACCCATAGCCCCTATGTAGCTTTTTTTTTATAGCCTTTATATCATATGAATTTTTTCTTTCTTTCTTTATTTTTTTTTTAATGGAAACAGGGTCTTATTCTGTAGTTCAGGCTGGCCTTGAACTCTCAGTGATCCTCCTGCCCCAGCCTCCCAAGTGCTGGGATTACAGGCATGAGCTATCATGCCTGCTGTATGAATTACTACGAGTAATATACAGATGCCTTAGAGTATTCAGAAAACTATGCATAGCTTCTATGCAAATAATTTGCCATTTTTGTACGAGGGACTTGAACATTCATGGATTTTGCTATCCATGGGGGTCCTGGAACCAGTTCCCCAGAGATATTGAAGGATGACTGTATGTTCAAAAGGGTGAAAGCAAAGTCTCAAAGAAGTATTTGCATAGCCATGTTCACTAGAGGTTATTCACAATAGTAAGAGGTAGAAGCAATTCAAATGTCTGTTGACAAATGAATGGATAAAGAAATGTAGTATATAGGTACAATGGAGTACTATTCATCCTTATAAAGGAAGGGACTTCTGACATCTGCTACACCATAGATGTTCTCAAGGATATGATGTAAAGCGAAGTAAGCCAGACACAAAAAAAGCGACTACTGAATGATCCCATGTACATGAAGTGTCTAGAGTAGTCAAACTCTTAGAGACAGAAAACAGAATGCCGGTTGCCAGATGCTGGGGTAAGGGATAATGGGGCGGTGTTTAAATGGCTGCAGAGTTCCAGTTTGGGAAGATGAAAGGACTTTAGACATCTGTTGTGCAACAGAGTCAATATACTTAATTTTACTGAACTATATACACTTAGAAATGGTTAAGATGCTAAATTTTATGTTATGAAATTTTTTAAACCAGAATTTGAAATTAAATCAATCCCTTTCATTTAGAAGACTAACACCGAAGCTTAAGGGTTGCATGGTTGCATCCTAGGGCCAAGAACCAACTTGGAAGTGCTGATCTGAGACCTGAGAGTGCTCATGCCAAGATTGCACTGACTTTAAGCTTGTTATTAGCCAGGCATGAGGATGGAGTTCTAGCACTCCATGAGGATCGCAAGTTGAAGCCCAGCCTGGGCAACTCAGTAACTTAGCGAGACCTCGTGTCAAGATAAAAAGGCCTGGGGATGTAGCTCAGTGCAAAGGCCCTGGGTTCAATCCCCAATATTGCAAAACAAACAAACAAACAAACAAAAACCAACCAAACAAATAAATTTGATTTTATTTCTTTGGAATTTAAGAGGATTTGGCAAATATTAACCTCTTTTGGACCTTTTAAATGGGAAAGTATAGCTTTTTATTCTTATTTTTAGTAAGCATGACATAAGGATTTAGCTTCCTAAAGTAATTCAGTCTGGACAAAGGCAAAATATGTTTTAAAACCCAACAGTCACTTTAAAATAAAATGATAGGATAAAAATGAATGGATGAGACAATTTTAAATCTTCAAGTGCTTTGGATGGTGATTTTTTAAAAATCTAATAAACCAGCCAATATAGAATGTGTGAGCTGTGGTGTGGAAATAGAAATGTGTCCCCCTAATAGGATTTTCATCTCTGAGTTGATATTGGCCTCTCCCCACTGACTGAAAAGAATTCCTGCTTTCTAGTCCTTCCCTCAATAAACTTTTCTCATGCATTTTCATCCTTTCAGATTTAGGTCTCTGAAGCTTGTCTTTTCTAGACAATCTTAACTTTAATATGAGAGAAAGAGATGAAGTCACACAGCATTATAGTAGGCTGATTGGTGGTGGCTGAAAGATACCAGGTGCTAACCCCTGGAATTTGTAAATGTTATCTATTTGAAAAAATAAACCTTGCAGATGTGATCAAAGATGTTAACATGAGGCAATACCTGTGGATTATCAGGGTGGGCTTGAAATGCCGTCGCTAGTGTCCTTCTAAGCAAGGTCTAACGGGGAATGGCGCAGGCACAGACGACGAGGCGAGGTGAAGACGATGTGAGCACACAGCAGACCCCGGAGTGAGGCAGCCATGAGAACTGGAAGACGGAAGGAACAGGCTCCCCCTGGAGCGCCCCCTCAGGAGAGTATGGCCTTTCCAGATTTCAGACTTCCGAGCTCCAAACCTGAGTGTGAAGAAATTCCTGTTGTTTAAATCACCACGTTTGTGGTAATCCCTTTTAGGGCAGCCTCAGAAAGTTAATAAAAGTACATTCATGTGTGTCTTCCTTACTCTCCATGTCTACTGAAATGGGCTGCAAATAAGCAGTCAATACAGAAAAATGGTTTAGAAAATAATTTACAAAACATTCTCATGGCCAGAGTGCAAAATCTAGTGGGAATTTATAATCAAAACATCAAAAATCAATGCGTCAGGTATAAAATGCATTTCTCCTGGCTTCACAGAAGTTCTTCTAATCATGTTTGTTATCATAGGTGTTGTGCTCATAAGAAAGCTCTGTGGAAAAAACACACATGGCTTGAATCCATTGGGATCAGTTAACAAAAGACATAGTAGTAGCCGGAATGTTATTACAGACTCCAGTATCATTATCAGTAGAATTTCTGAGGCTAAGCGCCAGCCTTGGCTGGGTGCTACGTATACAGGCTCCACGCCTGCTCTCAGGGCCTGTGGACTTTGGCCAGAAGTGTTGAGTTCATTCAAGCTGGCCCACGTGGTCTCTGGCTCCACTGTATTGTTCTAGAATAGGACCCCTGCCTTTCTTCAGGTGGGCAAGAACCATAACAGATAATGACCCTAAAAGATCAGAGATAAATAAGGCCTAGAGTTGCCAAATTTAGCAAATAAATATACAAGGTACTCAGATAAATTTAAACTTCAGCTAAATAATGAAAAAAAAGTTAAGGTTAATATGTTCAATGTAATACTTGGAACGTATTTATACTAGAAATAGTTACTTGTTTTTATACAAAACTCAAGGTTAGCAGGTGTTCTAATAAGGAAACTAGCAATCCCGGTGAGGTCTTACACTCTGCTGGGTGGATGTTGGGAGGAACAGCCGTAAAATAAGTGCACACTCATCTGTGGCATGGCCCGCGGTATGTCTTGAGAAAGGTACCATTCAGGGCCTGGGGATTTAGCTCAGCGGCAAAAGCGCCTGCCTGGCAAGCGCAAGGTCATGAGTTCGGTTCCCGGTACCGGAGAAAAAAAAACCAAAAAAAAAAACAAAAAAAAAAAAAAAAAAAACCGAGAAAGGTACCATTCAAATACTAAAAGCCCACTGGGACAGGAGCTGGTTTTGCCGGGCAAAAGTGATGAAAGCTTGGGGAAGCTGCAGCCTTAGAAGGATGGAGAAGATCTGTCCTAGACCAACAGAGACGAGGGAGGTGGTTCAGAGGTCTTTCAGGTACCAAGGCCAACCTGAGCTTGGCAGGATAGTAGGGGCTGGTGTTGAGAAATCAGCAGATGGCCTCAAAGATGGAAGATGGGGAGACGTGGAGAAGGGCCAATAGCTGAGGAGGACGTTGACTGTGGGCTTGGGTAGACAATCGACAGAGGTGAATGTCAGGGTTGCCACCACACTCCACCGATACTACCCCATCCCCTTGACCCACTGCTCTCCCATGAGGCTTCTGATGCTGCGGAAGAAGCGAAGTGCCCACGGCTATGGAGTCTCAGCTAGAGATGCTGAAGGACGCAAGGCAGTGAGATTGTTAACAGTCTCGAGGTTGGAAATAAAATGATCCACTTTAAAACACACTTAACCTAGCGCTCAAAACTTATTAGTCTCCCTTCTAATATTCAGCTTTCTTGATGAGAAAGCCCTATTGCACCATCCTCTCCACTCTGAGTAAATGCTATAATTTACTAACTCATCCGCCGTTAAATGTAGCTTTTGTGGCCTAAGGAATGTGGGTAAAAATGAATAGTTTTCTGATTGCATCAGATTGTGCAGTCAGTCAGTCTGAGGCACACACCTGAACAAGGGACTTTCAGACTTCGGCAAGCTCATCCTGAGCGGGAAGGAAAGCGCGCCAAGCAGCAGTTCAAGCAGATTTATTGCGAAGTCTGAGAGGGACCTCTCTGTGCGAGCAGAGAGGCTGCTCAGGCTTACAGGCGGAGACGCTTTTCTCGGGGGTCTTTGTTTTTGTTTTTGTTTGTTTGTTGGCAGGCTTTTGAGGGGGTGGTCGGAGAAACGGCAGGCTTGTGGCTCGCTGATGTGTCTTCTGTAATTGGTGACACGTCCTCGGGGGACCGCTCAGGGCCTGCTGACACGTCCTCTGTGACCTTAGTAAAATGAAACCTGCGTTTCTCTAGGGCAGCGAGTGGGTCCGTTCGAGCCGGTGGGCGTCCCTGTCGGGGTTCTGTCCCATCTTTCCTGTTATTTCCAAAGGATAAGAGCTCTGCGCTTCCTCTTTCAAGATGGCAGCGTCTCGGCAGTTCCCTCCTCCCGCTCTGCCCACCTCTACACTCCAAACATAGAGCCCACGCATAGCGCTTCCTCCTCAAGGCAAATTTCCTGTATCAGATGAGCAAGGAGTGAGCCGGAACAACAAAGAATTTTCCAGCTGTGATGAGGATCCTTGCAGAGAAAAAGGTCAGGAAAGGAACTGGTAGCACCTGGAGTGGGGCCAGGAGAGGAACTGAGGGTTACTGCCGACTCGCAGGCTCTCAATAAAGGATTTCCTAGGGGACCATTACCTCTCCCCGGTGACAGGGGAAAGGCATCAAAGATCTTGCATGTTGCTTCCCACCTGACACAGAAATTTTATGCTAAAATTTAAGATGAGTAGTTGTCTTGTTTGTGCAGTCGTTACGGAGGCCATATGTTAGCACAGCCATATGTGGGAGTGTTTTTATTCTTTTATGAGTTCAAAAAAGGGCACCTCTCAAGAAGCCTCAATTATATATCCACGTATAACGTAAAAGCAAAGCAATAACCGAAGTCCTAGCCATGCCAAATGTCTGTTTGCTTTATTCCATTTATTTCCAACATTAGGTTTAATGTCTAAAAGCAAAACAAAACAAAGCAGAAACTAATTTTATTATACAGCTAGACACTATAAAATCTTGGTGCTGGCAAGACTATACCCGCATATTCTGGGCATTACAGCAACTCTATAAGCCTAACCAAACTGTAATCTACACTAGTGTAACAGTGAGACCTCAAAATAAAATCATTTCTTTCTCAGGCAGTGAAAAAGAAGAATTAAGTCCTACCACTGAGAAGTGTTTACTGTCCTTTAATTTAATAACTGGCTTTATCTTTGACACAAATTGTATGTGTACGATAATATTCACAGGCTCAGTTTAAATACTTAATAACAGCTGAGTATATAGCTCATTGGGAGAGTGGTTGCCTAGCACGTGCAAGGCCCTAGGTTTGTGTGTGTAAGATCCCAGGTTAGATCTCCAGCACCACAAAATAAAAAAAATTTTTTAAATAAACAAAAAACAATAAAAAGCATTTTTCTTACAACAAAAAATTACTTTTTAGAATAATGAAGACCATTCCTTTGAGGGTCTTTCAGACTCAGTTTTTCTTGTTCTTTTTGCAGTTCTCATCTTTCAAAACATTAATTCTTTATTCTTTAAAAAAAATTTGTGCATCTGCTGTTTTGAAAACATTTCAAGGTCTTCTTGGGAATATACAGATTTTGCTCTCACATGTTGAAATAGCTGGAATTCTGAAATATATACCAAAATCACATAAGTTCTAAAAACGAGGGACTTTTCTGTTTGTTTTTTTTTTTTTTTTTTTTTTTTTTTGGTACCGGGAATCAAACTCAGGACCTTGTGCTTGCTAGGCAGGCACTTGTGCCACTGAGCTATATCCATAGCTCAGATGAGGGACTTTTTAATTTCCTTTTTAAAGAACATGTTTACAGTTCTTATTGTCCTGAGTTTCTGAATATTCTATTCTATGACTTTTCTTTCTCAGAATATCAGATTGTGATGCGACAGTTAGTCACGACCAAGAAATATCTTCAGTATAAGTCCTTGTCTTAAGTCTTTGAAATATTGAGCCTAAGGCTCTGATGGGCTCTTTAAAAAATCCAGAAAGTCATTGGGTAGACGCAGAGGCTGGACAGAAAGGACTCTTCCACTTGAGTAGTTTATCAGTAATTTATGTGCTGAAAAAAGGTTAACATCTGTAAAGCTGTAGACATGATGCTTGTTTTTGTAACCTCATTCACAGGAACTAAACGTTTCCAAAGGAGGTTTTTTTGAGAATATGAGCAGATCCGTCTCGCTGGGATAGGTACTGCTGATTGGTATCCCCTGTGAGGCTGTACAGTGGTTTTAGTCATTGAATTCCCTATTGACATGTGGATTGCTCCTGAACTTGTTTGTACAAATAATGCTAAATAAATAACCTTGCACACATGTTATTTCAAATCCATTCCGTAATTCACATTTGATTCACAGAAGTGGGATTTCTGGACCAAATTATAAATACATCTGTACTTTTGCTAGGTTTTGCCCCTCCCTGCTCCCGTTACTGTTTTAATGTCTTTAGCTTCACGTAAAACTCCTGGGTATTCCTGTGTCCAGGTTCTTGCTGCTTCCACAGTGGTACTGGGGCCCTGTGGCTTCTCCAGGCAATGACTCGGAGTCGGAGCGCCTCTGGGAAGCACAGGGGGACCCGACCACTAATGTGATGCAGATGCCACTGTCTGCCTTTCTTTTCTGTTGTCCTCTTTGTCTATCACATCACTCTCTAGGGCCTTTGTCAGGCCCCAGAGGCCACTCCCCAAGGATCCCTGGCAGTGCCCCTCCATCCCCATTCTCTCCTGTATCTTAGAAAGATCTTCTCATTTCACCAAAAAGCATCTCCTATATCCCCCCTGAGGCCTTCCTGAAGAGTTATAAATAACCCAGGACAAAGTTTGAATGACATCATGCATTACTGAACGGGGATTTCAGTGAAACACTGCCTTACCCAAAGGATTCACCGCAATGGTGGAAATTTCCATTCTCAAGGCAGCCCTAGTGGTAAAGTCTGCGGGGAGCTTTTGCTCTGCCTCCACGCCCCACTTCGAAGGCGAGTGCTGAGCGCTCCCTCCCCTCCCTTCGTCTCTAACCACACCTGCGCACTGGATGCACCCTTGTTTCCTTACTCTCTACTCCTATGAAAACTTCCTGGATTGCCAAGTCTGGTAAGAGAAACATGGCCGTTACCCGATCAAAGAGTGATCCCTGTGCTCTGTTTTGAATCATTCACCACAGCCCTATGAGGACACTATCAGTCATGCAGGAAGTTGACCTTATTGAGAGTTTAGACTCGATGACTGATTAATCAGCAAGTATTTGTGGAGCGGACAACTAATCCACCCAAGAGACAGGAGCCAATGAGCAAACTCATTTATCTTTCTTTGCTGTCCTTGCACCCCACCGCCAACTTCCTCCTGTCTCCACCAGCCGGGGAGGTCCTGAGACAAGGTTAATGGCTTCTGCCGGGCATGTGCCCACGGCCTGAGCCCTGGAACGGTTCTGAGAGGCGGCCAGCTTGGTGACACGCCCTCGTATTGGCTTTCTGTCCTTTTCAACTTCACTCCCCCGGTGGAGTAACAACACACATGCCCTCTATCTCAGGTTTTGCTTTTTGAAGAAGTCAAAAAAGTTGGATCAAAGTTGGATCAAGACACAAAAGGAAAGGGAGGGACAGGAGCTAGACGCTTTGATTGTACTTGAGAAGAGCTGACAGGAAGACAGGTGGAGTCGGACTTCGAGGACATAGGTCAGGAAGGCTCTTTCGGCTGGGAAGCGTCAATAAAACTGTTAAAAATTGAAGCAAAAATTCATATAGTAGAAAGAAGCATAGCCAGAGTCAGAAGAAATATAACAGAAAAAATTTCCAAATTATATTTCTAGGCAAAAGTTCTTAACAATTAAAGCAAAAACAAATAGAAAAATAGGTAACAGACATGATCAGAGGGTTCAGATAAAAGCAACAAATCTGAAATACATGACAAAGTGCTCAACTTCACTCATAATAAAAGAAATGCAGAACATAACTACACCGAGATGCCATTTTTTTTTCATCCACTGGCAAGAATTCAAGTTTTGCAAATGCACTCTGTTGGTGAGCTTGTGGGGAGGCAGGCACTCTTATTCATTGCTATGGAAGTATAAACTATTATAGCGCCGATCGAGGGGAATTTGGTACTGAAGCATCTAGCAAAAAGGCAAATGCATTTACAGTTGGATCAAGCAATTCCACTTCTAAGAATCAAATGTAAATACCATCTAAACAGACTTGAAATAATATTCCCAAGGTTGTTCACAGAGCATTATTTGTACAAACAAAAGTTTGGGAGCAATCCACATTGGGGAACAGACTGAATAGACCATGGTACAGCCACATGGGAGGTATTATATGGTTAATTTTTTTAAAGTATGAGGAGAGTTCTGTGTTAATTTACTGTGGCTACCATAACAAACTCGTACAAACTTCCCGGCTTACATCAACAGAGAGGTATTCTCTCACAGTTTAAAAACCAGGAATCCAGGCCAGGCATGGTGGTGCACGCTTATAATCCCAGCACTCGGGGAGGCTGAGGCAGGAGCATCATGGTGAGTTCAAGGCCAGCCTGGGCTACATAACTGAGTTCAAGGCCAGCCTGAACTGCATAGCGAGACCCTGTCTCAAAACAAACAAACAAACAAACAAAAAGAAAGAAAAGAAAATCGTAAGTCCAAAATCAAGGTGTTGACAGGGCCGGTTGTTTCTGGAGGCCTTGTAAGAGAAACTATTCTACATCTCCCCGCTAGCGTCTCTTATCTTTTTTTTTTTTTTTTTTTTTTTTAAATTCCCACTAGCTTCTGCTGGCTGCCCACAATGCTTGGAATTCTTTGGCTCGAAACAGAGACATTTTAATCTCTACCTCCATCTTTACCTGGTCTCCCTCTCTGTTGCAAGTCTCCTTTTCTCTTATAAGGCATTTACCACTGGATCTAGGGCTCACATTACCCAGGGTGATCTTATCTCAAAATCCTTTCTTAATTTCATCTGCAAAGACCTTTATTCCAAATCAGATCGCGTTCTAAGGTTTGGGGTAGACATATTTTTAGGGCAAAACAATTCAATTCCCGTAGTCTCCATATGCTGACATGGATTCATTTCCAAAATACACTGTCAAGTTTAAAAAGAACAACGTAGAGCAATGTTTATAGTATGCTGTATTTTGTATGAGGAAGGAGAAATAAGAATACATACACACATATGTATGTATTTACACATGTATGTATTTTCTTTCTTTTTTTTTTTTGGTACCGGGAATTGAACTCAGGACCTTGCACTTGCCAGGCAGGCACTTATACCACTGAGCTATATCCCCAGCCTGATGTGTGCGTTTTCAAACAGTAACACTAGAATAATAAACCAGACACTGATCAAAATAGGTAACTTTTGAGGGAAGGAGGGATGTGAGAAGACAGGGATAGAAAAGAAACCTCTCACACTTTTTGGTAGTACTGGAGGGCTTTCGTAATGAGCAACACTCTCCAGCACTTTAAAAAATATTCTTGCTCAGTTATACAGTGTTTGCTTACCATGTGTGAGGCCCTCGGTTCAATCTCCAACACTGCAAAAAATTTAAAAAATTAATTCCAGACAAGGTCTTACTAAGTCTCTAAATTGCACAGGCGGGGTTCAAACTTGTGGGTGGGTGTGGTGGCACACACCTGTAATACCAGCACTCAGGAGGCTGAGGCAGGAAGATCGTTGTGAGTGGGAGGCCAGCCTGGGCTACAAGGTGAGTAAAGACCACCCTGTACTGCAGTGAGACCCTGTCTCAAAAAGACAAAAAAAAAACCAAAAACAAAAATTTGTGATCTTCCTGCCTCAGCCTCCCAGAGTGCTGGAATTATAAGTGTGCTCGCTCCAGCAGCCCAACTTGAGTATGCGTTTAAGTACAGTTTTGGCTTTTGAAACATGTAAATGTTCCACTCATTCAAGGTTAACTGAAATACCTTCAAAATTCTTAAAACTGAAATGGAGGGGTTGGGCAAATGAACCTAATTTTGTATCAGGCAATATTATCACACAGAGAAAATAATTACTTGATGTGACATTATAATACTAAAATCTAGATACCTTTATTGGTATATATTCTAAGACAAAAAATTGCAAACTTTCAGTTTCATTCTGTAGTGTGTTAGTAGCAATATCTCTATTATTGTTTTAGAACTATTGTTATTTTTTTTCCTTTGGTCTTTTTGAGACAGGGTCTCACTGTGCAGTTCAGGCTGGCCTTGAGCTCACTTTGTAGCCCAGGCTGGTCTCAAACTCACAACGATCCTCCTGCCTCAGCCTCCTGAGTGCTGGGATTACAGGCGTGCGCCACCACGCCCGGCCTTGTTTTAGAACTATTATATATACAATACATTAAGACGGAGCAAATAAATAATTATGATTGTGTGTGTGTGTGAGTGTGTGTGAGAGTGTATGCTAGGTTTTGAACCAGGATCTTGTGCATGCTAAGCACGTACTCCTACCACTGAGTTAGACCCCCAGCCATAAATAATTATTCCTAACGTTATTAGGAATCAAGACTTTCAGTGTAAAGGAAAAGAAGTACACGAAAAAATACTATAGTTTTACATTTTAATTAGAAATATCAATAAAAGAAAAACAGGGAAAATCAATAAAACCAAAAGCTAGTTCTCTGAAAAGATCAATAAAATTGAATTTTCACATTTCACCAACTTAATACATATATTGGCATAAAGCTATGCATAGGCTCTTCTTACTAGCCTTTTATTGTCTGTGGGCTCCGCAGTACGAACCCTCTGTAATTCTGGTATTTTATGTCCTTTTTTTCTTGACCACTCTGGTGCCTGTTTTTGTGCCATAAGCAAAGAGATGCTTAAAAATTATGGAAGCATGTTGAAAGGATAATACAAGTAGATTAAAAGAAACTCCTGCTGATTACATTTTGTGGCAATCTGCATATAAAATAATGAGCAAAACATGTAAGAAAAAATAATTTTTAAAGCCCCAAACAAAAACCAAATCTTATTTTTAAACATTAGCGGTAGTTTTTGTACATACTGCGAACTCTGAAAATTGGTTGTTAAAGGGGAAGATCTCAGTACCTTTGTCTTTTTTGTAGGAATTATGTTTTAAGAGTCATAAAATAGTCCCACCTGTAAAAAAAAGCTTTTCTTTTCTGAAAAAATGCTTGTTAATAAATGGAGAAGATATGGTAACAGTGGAACAATCTCCATTTTGCTAAACTCTGTGAAATAAATAACAAAGACACATCAAAGCACACTAGCAACATGACACAAAACCACTGCATCTCTACTACACACAGAAAACTGGATATTCCCATGGCATCAAGCATCTGTCCATGGATAATAGTAGAAAATGGTGAACTTTATAATGAAGAGATCTAAGTTATAGGGGGAAATGTGAAAGACTTTGAAATAGACCAAAGATCCCATTCTTCAATGAAAAAGTAGGTGCTGCTCAGGTTATCCCATTCCATTAGGTCTCTGGGCCTTTATCTTTGAATTAAATTACAATCCTTTAAGTTGTAAAATATTGTGGTTTACTAAGCTTTTTGTCACTGTGACCAAAAATCCCTGACGAACACAACTTAAAGGAGAAAAGGGATCTTTTGGCTTGCGGTTTGAGCCCATGATCAGCTGGCCCTAAGCAGAAATGGCACGGGGGAGGAAAGCCGCTGGCCTCTGGCAGCGGGGGAACCAGATGGCAGGAAGAGCTACGGAGCGTGGGCGGGATCGGGGACAAGAATATACCCTTCCGGGCAGGAACTCATCAATCAAGGGCAGCGCCTCCGTGACTTAACCGCCTTCCAAAAGCACCCCCTCGCCTTTTGGAGGACATTTGTTACCCACGCATAACCAATATTAATCATGAATAGTGTAATTGATTCTTGCTCACAGAAATGGGCACTTTTCCTTTACAGATCAATTAGGGAAGAGAAATAATTTAAACGCTGCAACAGGGAAATAATCATGTCAAGTCAGAATGTGAGACATTCTACAAAATATTTGATGATTTGCTTACAAAAGTTAGAGTCATGAACTAAGATAAAAGAAGGCCTCTGCTTAAAAAGAACAAAGAGCCATAATTACAAAAGATAGTTAATGGTAGTTGTATTTTTACCCTACAGAACAGCGATAAAAGGCAATTTTTAAGCAATAGGGTTGATTGGAAAGAAAATGAGTATAGATGGTAGTAAGGAACTGTTGCTCATTGCTTTAGTTACTTTTTTCGTTGCTAGGATAAACTACCTGACACCCACAAGTTAAGGGGCAAAGGTTTATTTGCTCACAGTTTGTAGAGGTTTCAGTCCACAGTCGGCTGGCTCCAAGGCAGCACGGCAGAGCGGCATCACGCAGAAGAAACACTACATGGTGTGGCAGGCAGAAGGCAGCCAAGCAACGAACAGCAAGGGTAGCCTGCCTTCTTTCTGTCCTCTGTATTCCACCCAGGCTACAAGCCTATTGATTGGGGCCATCTATACCCAGGGTGGGGCTGCTATTATCCATACCTCCCCTTAACCCCGGTATCACACACTCTAATCCAGCATCACACACCCTACCCAGCCACCTCCTCAAAGTCCCACCTATGAGTGCATGAGGCTTTGGGGGCTCATCTAGACACAAGCCATAACACTCATTTCCTTTTGTTTTTTGTCTTTTTGAGACAGGGTCTCACTATGCAGTGCAGGCTGGTCTTGACCTCACTTTGTAGCCCAGGCTGGTCTCAAACTCACAACGATCCTACTGCCTCAGCCTCCTGAGTGCATGACTATAGGTGTGTGCCACCACACCTAGCTAACACTCATTTTCTTAGGTTTATAGAATTATTGTGAAAACATCAGAGAAAGTTACGTGTTTAAAGATTGCTGTGCTTTGAGTGTATGTCTTCCCTAAAATTCATATGCTGAAATCTTTTTTTTTTTTTTTTTGGTACCAGGAATCAAACTCAGGACCTTGTGCTTTCCAGGCAGGTGCTGTGCTGCTGACTATATCCCTGGCCTATATATTGAAATCTTAAACCCCAAGGTGACAGTGTTAGCAGGTGGAGCCTTTGGGAGGAAATAAGGTAATCAAGACTTTACACTATATGAGATTAGTGCCCTTTTTTAAAAAGGCCCATGGCCAGAGATATAGCTCAGAAGCACAAGTGTCTGCCTGGCAAGGCAAGGTCCTGAGTTCGATTCCTGGTACCAAAAAAATAAAATAGAATAAAAGGAGGTCCATTGGTACCATGTGAGGACACAGCAAAAAGATAGTCCTCTATGAACCAGGATGCAGGCCCACACTGAATAAGCTGGCACCTTAATCTTGGACTTTCCAGCCTCCAGAACTAAGAGAAATATATTTCTGTGGTTTTCTTTTCTTTTCTTTTTTTTTTCTTTTGGTTTTTCTCTGGTACTGGGAATCGAACTCACAACCTCACGCTTGGCCGGGCAGGTGCTGTGCTGCTAAGCTAAATCTCCAGCCCCAATTTCTGTGGTTTATAAGCCACCCAGTTTATGATACTTTATTTTTAGAAAGGAAGTATCATGATATCTTAACTTTAGCATAGAATGAAGCAAAATATGGCAAAAGATTAATGATTATTCAAACTAGTTGGTAAGTGTAAGGCTGCATTGTCTCCTTTCTGTGCTATTCACATTTCATAGTATTCCAATTAAATGATGGAACTTTAAGAAAATTATTGGTGGTTAATTAATAATGATACAATCATCTGTGTTCAATTTCATCAATAATTTTTTGCTGGGCGTGGTGGTGCACACCTGTAATCCCAGCACTTGGGAGGCTGAGGCAGGAGGATCACTGTGAGTTCGAGACCAGCCTGGGCTACAAAGTGAGCTCAAATCCAGCCTGAACTGCATGGGGAGACCCTGTCTCAAAAAGACAAAAACAAATTTTTTTTTAAGTGATGCTCCCATTTAACTGGAACTTAGTGAGAGGAATGGTTAAGAGTGGGTGATCAGTTGGTTCATTAGTACCAACTAATTAAATTCAATTCTGTTGAATAGGTCAACTGTGAGTTGCAAGGTCCAAGTGGGCTGCTTTCCAGAGTCAAATAAAACATATATGACCTTGGAGCTTGAGTACTTGGATTCCTGAGATATAATTTAACCTGATAATTTTATTAAAGAGAAATGTAGGCATTAGGAAATCACATCTTATAGCTAGTGGCAGAGCTGAATCAGAAATCAGGTGTACTTCTACCCAATGGCTCCCAACAGGTGGGCCCGCGTAGGGGACACTTAGAATCGTGTTAAAGATGGACATGGTTTGATTCATCACGATTACTGGGGGCTGCTAACGCATTTAGTACCTAGAGGGCATGGATGCGAAAAGTGTTGCAGCTCCAGAGGGAGGCTCAGACAACTGAGAACTGTCTTACCTCAAATGCCAGCAGTTCAACTCCTCATCCTATGCACGCTGAGAAACTGCTACCCAAATACAATTTAATGCCACTTGGCTGATCAGATGCACAGTGTAATAGCAAATAAAATTCAAAACAGACAAGAGAGAAGAAAACTTATTTTTAGCCATTACCATTTGAATAAAAACTCAAAAATATCAAATTTCATTTCTACTTGTATTTGTTTCACATTTCCATTAATCCCTGGATTTTCAATTCAAACATCAAATGGAAGAATTGTGACAGTATGAAGTATGCTGGGGAAATCTGGAAGCTAAAAATATTTCACGTGAACTGAGCATCTATAAAGTGTGATCAAAATATATGATGAATATTTAAACTCAAGAATGTATTACAGTAGCCGGGCGTGGTGGCGCACGCCTGCAATCCCAGCACTCAAGAGGCTGAGGCAGGAGGATCCTTTTGAGTTTGAGGCCAGCCTGGGCTACAAAGTGAGCTCAAGGCCAGCCTGAACTGCATAGGGAAACCCTGTCTCAAAAAGACAAAAAAAAAACAAACAAAAAAAGTATTACAGTAAAAGACACATTGTCATTAATCCCTCTCAGCACCCATCCCTAGTTGCAAACACCCTTATCTCATTGTTCTTGCCATGTTCTGAAGCAGTTTTGGAAGTCTTCTTTCATGAGTGTCTTTACAAGCTATGATCAAAAATATAGTGAATGCTGCTGGCAAGTGCCGTCCAACAAAAAGGCAGGCACGTAGACATTATGCTCTGTCCTTATCTACCTTGTTCACTAGGCCTTACACCACGTGGCTTCTAGCTCTTCCTCCAAGTCCAAATGACCGCAGAGGTAAATGTTTTAAATTGATCCAGGACTTTGAAGCAGCCACAACAATGCAACTAAGGATACTAAAGAACTGCTTCAGAAGGTGGCAAGAGCCAAAAGATAAGTATGTGGGAAGTGAGAGGGAGAATATTCTAATGTGTCTTTTACTATAACATGTTTTTTTTTTTTTTTTGTCTCTTTGAGACAGGGTCTCGCTATGCAGTTCAGGCTGGCCTTGAGCTCACTTTGTAGCCCAGGCTGGTCTCGAACTCACAGTGATCCTCCTGCCTCAGCCTCCCGAATGCTGGGATTACAGGCATGTGCCACCATGCCAAGCTTCTATTTAAAAAATTAAAATTCACCCTATTTTTCAATCAAACCTTATAGTTGGATGGTAGAGCACTTGCCTAGTACTTGCAAGGCCCTGGGTTTAATATACAGCACTCCAATACACACATACATAAATCCATACATACAGAAATGTCAAAATATTTCACATGAAACTTACATTGGCATAAACTATGAACCAAAACTAGAATGAACTGAACTACTATTATCAGGCCAAAAGCCCCTTTTGATAATTAAACAAACAAAAGTAAGCAAGGTCGAATAAACCAACATGGTAAATTCATTTGACTTAAACTTGAACTTCTTTTTGTTTTTCCAACTCTGTAAACTGCAAGGGAAAAAATAATCACAATCTACTCAAAACAAACCAATATTTCATTGTATTCAAGACCATCCTAGTGAACAATAAAGATTTCAAAGATATGTGATCAATTTAAATTTATAACTGCCCTGTATATTACAGATCTTCTGTATTTTTAAGAGTAATATAAACCGGGTGTTGTGGTGCATGCCTGTAATCCCAGCACTCAGGAGGCTGAGGCAGGAGGATTGTTGCGAGTTCGAGACCAGCCTGGACTACAAAGTGAGCTCAAGGCCAGCCTGAACTGCATAGTGAGACCCTGTCTCAAAAAGACAAAAAAAAAAAGAGTAATATACTTTCGTACTTATCTTACCACCCAGTGTTCTACAAATATACTTCACTTTATTTTAAAGGTAAAATCATGGAAACAGGAAGTATAGAAAGTGTTCCAGAATATACCTAGTGGCCCTAAAACACTGTGGAATGTCCATTAATCTAACTCTCAGTCAAGTACTCGCTATGTGCTAGACTCCATGTCCAGCACTGTGGTAGGTACGAAAGAGAGAGTGTCTTGATTTAAGTAAGACATTTGACACAGTGTCACGATATCATGGACAAAATACAGACATATGGATGACATTCAAGCAAAATTAGGTGACGCTGTAGCTAAGTACACGGTGCCTGTGCAGGACGCCACAGCCCCTACCCCAGGCCCAGATGTGATCGTGCTTACTAGCAAGCAGCGCAGGCTGTGGAGCGGGGACTTCTCTAAATTGGCTTTCAGTTTCATTAGCAAGGCCGGCCGAGGCTGTGTACGTGTCTTCATGATCACGAGTGGCTACCACGGGGCTAAGATATCAGATAAGGTCTCCGCTGAGGCCAGCATGACTCCAGAGGAAAATTCCTTCCCAGAATTAGCTGCAAAGCAGGTTACTCGCTAAGCATAACCTAAATCTGGCTGTTGCATCCCTTTCACAAGAATGCTTTGCTCCCTCTGTTACAAGCCTTGCCTGCCTGGCCACTTGTCTAGTGCGTCCAGCTGCCGTTGTCCCCAGTGATCAATAAATAGCAATGTTCTGGCTGCTTCGTGGCCTTTTGTTCCCCGCTGACAACTGGTCATCCCAGACCCCTGCCGCACGGCTGTTTTGTCTCTTGCTCTTTCTCTCGCCTCACGCTCTAACACCTGGCAGGAGATTGGAGCCCACTGCAGGGGTCTCCGCTAGATAGCAAATGGGTCCACACTAACCTAGGTGGAAATCTCTAAGGTCATATTTATTCTTGGTCAGATTTCTTTAGTACTTTTACGAACAATTCAAATGAAGATATGAAGACATTTTTAAGTCAGAATAAAGCTTAGAAGGTTCATGTCCCCAGTGCGAGAGTATAGAGAACTTCACTGGCTGGAATGATATGTCCAACAAGCAAGATGAAATTTAAGAGGAATAAATTCAGCTGGGAGTGGTGCTGCACAACTGTAATCCCAGCACCGGTGAGGCTGAGGCAGGGAGATTGCGGCGAGTTTGAGCTTGAGGCCAGTCTGGGCTACATAGTAAGTTCAAGGCCAACCTGAACTACATAGTGAGATCCTGTCTCAAAAATAACTAAATAAATTCAACTCAATGTATATTGTCATATTGAGTTTAAATTTTTAATTATACAAGTTCAGAATGGGAGGAGACAAAAAAGTTTGGGTATAAAGAGAATTAGAAATTCTATTTCCACACAAAGATCTACTTGAGTAAATAGTTTGATGTGGCCCCTAACACTCAACTCAAACTTGAGCCCTGTTGAAATTATTCAGGTATCATTGATTTGCAACCTTTTCTATTCTCATATACAAAGCGCAAGACCATCAGGAATAGTGACTAAATAGGACCATGTATTTATTAAAAGTAGGCCATGGCTGGGGATGTAACTCCAGTGGTAGAGCAAGCATTTGCCTGGCATGCACAAACAAGCAAGCAGAGTTTAAAGAAGCCCGTGGATGACCTATGGATCCTTGAACTCTCTCGTTCTGATGTAGATTCAGGAGGGTTAGCCCTTTGTTAAAAGTAGTACCTTTGTTAGCTGCTAGGAAAGTACTTTTAGGAGAACGCCCCTTTACACTGAGAATAAACCTTTTAAGTTGTATGGTTCGGACAAGGCCCTCCAGAGAAAACCACATGGAACCAGTTTAAACCAGCCAAAGTTGCCCAGCCTCTGTTCTACCTAGGGTAAATTTTGCTTACTATGATCTGTTCCTTTTTTCTTTCCTCCTTTTTTTGGGGTGGTGGTATTGGGCATTGAACTCATGGGTTTTGCCCTGAGAGAAATCCCTAGCTCTTCTTAAGTTTCTTTATTTTGCGACATGGTCTCACCAAGTTGCTAAATTGCTTAGGTTGGGATGGAATCTGTGGTCCTCTTGCTTCGACTTCCCAGAGTGCTGGGATTACAGGTGTGGGCCACCACACCTAGCTCATTATATTTTTATAAGACTACATTTTCCACCTGGGGGTAGTCCCCTTCACCATTTTTAAAAGCGAGATGCATGAAAATGAGTGATCCGGAATTGAGCGTGCTCTGCACGTGATGACCGGTTTTTCCTATATAAGTATGTTTAAGTTTTTCCAATAAAAGCCCATGCCTTGCTTTATTTATTTGTGCAGAGGCCCTGCTTTGAAAACTATCCCTAGCACTATCTTTACTTGCAACCCCCTGCCCGCGCCCTCCCCTCGGTCTTTCACTCTTTTATCTCCTGGTTGTGCTTGTGGGCTGTGTACTCTCCAAGGACTGAAAGCACTGCATTTGTGCGCACCTCGGTACTCCATTTCCCGTCACAGTATTTTAGGAAGAACGTTAATAACTACGGCAAGCTCTGAGGAGGGAAGCTTAGGTAGTGAGGCACTTCGAAATTCCTCACATGAGAACTATAAGGAAACGTTTAGTTTACAGTGAACACCTGAGAGGATTCATTAAAAAATATATCATGGTGGATTACAGCTCAGTCTCTGGGATTGAGGAAGCTTGGTTGAAGTCCAGCATTCCCACACCAGTTTATGACTATAAATTGTGGCCAGCTAAAGTTAGAAGACAATGCAGAATCATTTAGGAACAAAAAGCTCTTAAATTTTATGTCTTGGTTTTGAATCTCTAATAAGCAAACACACCCTGAGGGCAAGAGCCCCCTTTGGAATTCAACTCAATCTACCTACTATGGTAAATTTGCTACTCTTATTTGAGTAAGTGACTTTTCATTGCTGGGGAGAATTGAGAATGATACAATAAAGTCAATAATCATAGCAATAATGGTTTTGTGTGAATTAAAAATAATATATTTGTAATGTCTAAGAGAAATTAACATTTTAGAAAATGTGTCAGATTAGTCTTGAATAATTGGTTTTGACTCATAATTTCAGATACAAACATATAAGAGAATTTTACTAAGTATATTAACGATATTGAAATATTTGTAAGAACTTGAAATTACAGGCTTAGTTTATTATCTTCACCGGAGTCATTTAACTCACTGGTAGAAATTTGTTAGGCCTATACTTACGGCTTGTCAGAGATCCCAAGGGCTTGAAAAGTTCAAATATATAAAACTTGTGCGTGTAGTTTAATAAGGGGAATTTAAATTTATAAAGGGATTAATTGTTTAAAATGAATTAAATTGAAGTGAATTAAATTTGTTTGAATTGTGTTCACTATTAATCAAAGAACAAATGAAAGTAATTGCCCTTATTTTACACAGCAATTATAAGATTTATAAATAGCACACTAATAATATTCATAAATTGTATTTAACACTTGAAGAAAAACTAAATATGCAGGTTTAGAAACTGCATATTAATACAAAACTCAACTAACTGTAGTTACTCCAAAAGTCCCACAGGTATTTAACAAACTTAGATTGTTATACCTCTTCTATGTCACATTGGAATGAGCTCTAATAGCCTCTCTGCTAAATTCCTAGAGTTTTTGGAAGAAGATTAAATGAGATAATGTATCCAAATCACTTAGTCCAGTATCTAGCAATAAAGTTTCACTTGACAGATCATTCTATATGTAAGAGTCATTAAAAATATGGATTTAGTTATGTGGATTCACTGTGGTTCGAGTGGAAGGGAAAGCATTACATAATTCTCTAAAGGATGGAGATAGAATTCACAGTTGGAGAATAATACAAATTCACAGATTTCCGGTGCTATATTCCAGGCCCTTTACTGGGGGATTTGTGTACATTATTTTGTTTATTCATCACCATATGCTGGTACCATTAAAGGTTGATCAAAAAAAGCAGAACCACTGAAATGTAAGAAATTACATTACAGACCTTATGAAATAATGAGCATTCTATAGTTGGTTTTTTGTGACTCTGGGAATTGAACCCAGGGCTTCATGTATGTTTCAGTTTTTATTTTTTATTAGTACATGTTCACAGTACGTAATGATGACAACCCTTATGGAGAGTTAGTACCTATACATGGCACATCTCAACTCTTCTTTCATCCCCTTTCCCTTCCCTCTCTTCCTCCTCCCTCCATCTCTTTTTTTTTTTTTTTTTGAGGCAGGGTCTCACTAAGTAGTTCAGGCTAGCTTTGAACTCACTCTGTAGCCCAGGCTGGCCTCAAACTTGCAGCGATCCTCCTGCCTCAGCCTCCCTAGTACTGGGATTACAGGTGAGCCCCACCACACCCAGCTTCTCTCTCCATCTTTTGATCCCCTTCCCATTTGATAAACTTCTATTTCCCTACTTCCTATTATCTGTATTTTATTTTGCTCTTTATTTATATTTTGAGTTTCTCACGTAAGTGAAACAATGTGATGTTTAAGCTTATGTGTCTTGATTTATTTCACCTAACATTATAGTCTTGAAGCACATGTATTTTCCTAAAATAGATTTAAATTTACACTTCTTTATGACAGAGTAGTACTCCATTATGTATAAAAACCACATTTTCTTTATCCATTCATCTGCTGATGGAATATAGGCTGCTTCCAAGATCTGGCTATTATGAGTTGTGCTGTTGTAAGAATGGGTATGCATGTATCATTGTAATATGATGTCTGTAACTCTGGAAGATACCTACAAGGGAAATAGATGGATGGAATGGAATTTCTAATTTTAGATTTCTGAGGAATCTCCATACTGATCTCCATAGTGATTGTACAAGTTTACATTCCAGTCAACAGTGTAGAAGGGTTCCTTCCCCCCAACACACAGCCTTGCTAGCATTTGTTTTTTAAACTTTTTTTTATTTTAAAGAGAAAAGAACCAAAACAAATTAACAAACAGACATAAACAAAACAATACAAAAACAATACAAGCAATACAGATTTTCAGAAAAGGTGATGAGAAATTAACAATGGTTGTTGTATTACATATTGTTATCTTCAAATTGATTACCCAGATAAGCAAATATAGGCATTCAAGAGTGATCAAACAATTAAACATTAACTGTTCCTTTCAATAAAGCAATAGAAATTACTAGTGCAATTATCTTAGCTAACTTGTGTTTTCTTTCTCTCTCTCTCTTTCTTTCTTTCTTTCTTTCTTTCTTTCTTTCTTTCTTTCTTTCTTTCTCTTTTCCCTCATCTCTGTCATTCTTTCCTTTTTAGCAGTTTCTTTCCCTTTCACAATATCTATTGTACCTTTCAGATTTTTTTTACTCTTTAGGCTAGGGATATAGCTCAGTGGCACAAGAACCTGCCTGGCAAGTGCAAGGTCCTGAGTTCTATTCCCAGTACCAGAAAAAAAAAAAAAGATTTTATTTACTCTTTCAGGTTCTTACACTAGGGAGACAATATGGTGTTTACACATGTGAGTCTGATTTATTTCACTTATGAGTACGGTCTCTAGTTGCATCCATTTACCTATAAAAGCCTCAAGTTTATCTTTCTTTATAGCTGAGTAATATTCCATTATATAAAAATACCATATTGGGGCTGGGGATTTAGTTCAGCAGCACAGTGCCTGCCTGGCAAGCATGAGGTCGTGAGTTCAATTCCCGGTACTGGAAAAAAACAGAACAAAACAAAACAAAATACCGTATCTTTTTTATCCATTCAGTTGATGGGCATTTGGGTTGTTTCCAAGATTTAGCTATTGCAAATTGTACTGCTATAAACATGCGAGCACATATATTGCTGTGGTATGATGTTTTTAGTTCTTCTGGAAAAATATCCAGAAGGGGAATAGCTGGGTTGAATGGGACCTCTAATCCTAGTTTACTGAGGACTCTCTGGACTGATTTCCGCAGTGGTTGCACCAGTCTCCACTCCCACCTGGAGTAGAGTTCCTTTTCCCCTGCAGCCCCTCCAGCATTTGTTATTGGTTGATTTCTTGATGACAGCCATTCTTTCCTGGGTGGGATGGAATCTCAGTGTTGCTTTAATTTGCATTTCTCAAATGCCTAGTGATGTTGAACATTTTTTTATGTATATATTTGTCATTTGTATTTCTTTATCTCAGAAGTGTGTCTTCATCCCAGATGCCCATTTTTGGATTGGGTCTTTGAATTTGGGGGGCTTGATTTTTTTTAATTCTTCATATGTTCTACATAGAAGTCCTTTGTCCAAGGGACAGTTGGCTAAAAGTTTTTCCAAATTCATGGCTTTTCTTTTTACTCTGTTGGCAATTTCTTTAGATGTGCAAAAACTTTTCAATAAGATGAGATCCCAGTTGTTGATTCTTTGAAGTATTTCCGGTGCAGTTTGGTTTTTGTTCATGAACTCTCTGCCTACCCCTATGTCTTCAAGAGTTTTACCTGCTTTCTCTTCCAGCAGATTTAGTATTTCTGTTTTAATATTTAGATCTTTAAACCATTTGACTTTAGTGCATGGTGGTAGACATGGGTCTAGGTTCAGTCTCTGGCATGTGGAGAGCCAGTTTTTTCAGCACCATTTATTAAAGAGGCTCTCTTTCTTCCAGTGAGCATGTTTGGCCCCTTTGTCAAAGATAAGTTGGCTGAATGTGTTTGTGGTTGTGACTGCATCTTCCAGCCTGTTCCACTGATCTTCAAGTCTGTTTTATTGCCAATACCATGCTGATTTTATCACAGTAGATTTGTAGTATAATTTCAAGTCAGGGATTGTGATGCTACCTGCCTTGCCTTTGTTGCCCAGGATTGCTTTTGCTATTCTGGGTCTCTTTTTTTGTTTGTTTATTTTGTTTTGTTTTGTTTTTTGTCTTTTTGAGACAGGATCTCACTATGCAGTTCAGGTGGCCTTGAGCTCACTTTGTAGCCCAGGCTGGTCTCAAACTCGCAATAATCCTCCTGCCTCAGCCTCCCGAGTACTAGGATTACAGACGTGCACCACCACACCTGACATTCTGGATCTCTTTTGGATCTAAATGAATTTTAGGAATGTACTCTCTAGTTCTGTGAGGCATACTAATGGAACTAGAGAGTACATTCCTAAAATTCATTTAGATCCGGAAGAGATCCAGAATGTCAGGTGTGGTGGCGCAAGCCTGTAATCCCAGCACTAGGGAGGCTGAGGCAGGAGGATCGTTTGTGAGTTCGAGACCATCCTGGGCTACAAAGTGAGCTCAAGGCCAGCCTGAACTGCATATTGAGACCCTGTCTCAAAAAAGACAAAAA
>NW_004955516.1:3538674-3562795 GCF_000276665.1 Chinchilla lanigera | reverse complement strand
AAAAAAAAAAAAAAAAAAAAAAAAACCAAAAAAACAAAGAGGTATACTAATGGTATTTTGATTGAGATTGCATTGAATCTGTATAATTTTGGGAGTATGGGCATTTTCATCAGGTTGTTTCTTCCTATCTATAAGCAAGGAATGTCTTTCCATTTTCTGACATCCTCTTCAATCTCTTTTTTCAGAGTACTATGGTTTTCACTGTGTAGATCTTTTGCTTCTTTTGTTAGATTGATTCCTAAGTATTTCAATATTTTAAATGCTACTGTGAAAGGTATGGTTTCCTTAATTTCTCTCTCAGTGTGTTTGTTCTTTGTATATAGGAATGCTGTTGATTTTTGACTGTTGGTTGTATATCCAGCTATGCTACTGAATTTGTTTATTAATTCTAGGAGTGTTTTGGTGGAGTTTTTGGGGTCTTCCATGTAGAGTATCATGTCATCTGTGAATAATGATAGTTTCAGTTCTTCCTTTCCTATCCTTATTCCTTTTCTCTCTCCCTCTTGTCTAGTTGCTCTAGCCAATATTTCAAGAACTATGCTTAATAGAAGTGGTGACAGTGGACATCCTTGTCTTGTTTCTGATTTTGAAGTGAAAGCTTTCAGTTTTTGTCCATTTAGTATGATGTTGGCTGTTGGTTTGTCATAGATGGCTTTGATCAGATTGAGGTAAAGACCGGCTATTCTGATTTTCTGTAGGGTTTTTATCATGAATCAGTGTTGGGCTTTGTCCAAAGCTTTTTCTGCATCTATTGAGATAACCATGTGGTTTTGGTCTTTGGCTCCATTGATATGGTGTATTACATTTACTGATTTGCATATATTAAATCATCCCTGCATCCCTGGTCATAGTGTGTAATCTTCTTGATGATTTGTTGCATTCCGTTTACTAGTATTTTATTGAGTATCTTTGCATCTATGTTCATTAGGGAGATTGGCCTGTAGTTCTCTTTCTTGGTTGGGTCTTTCTCTGGTTGTGGTATCAGTATAATACTTGCCTCCAGAAGTGAGTTAGGGAGAATTGCTTCCTTTTCAATTTCATTGAAGAGTTTGAGGAGTGTTGGCATTAAATCTTCTCCGAATTTCTTGTAGAATTCAGCTGTGAATCTGTCAGAACCTGGGCTTTTCTTTGATGATAAGTTTTTAATCATATTTTTGACTTCATTAATTGATATTGCATTATTCAGGATTTTTATATCTTCTTGATTCAACTTTGGTAATTTGTATGTATCTAGGAAACTGCCCATTTCTTCTGTGTGTTTGATCCTGTGGGAGTAAAGATTTTCAAAGTAAGTACTGATTTTCTGAATTTCTGGCTCTGTAGTGATTTCACCCTTTTTATTCCTTATTGCATGAATTTGAGTATTTTCTTTCCTTTTTTTGATAAGGTTGGCTAAGGGTTTATCAATTCTATTTATTCTTTCAAAGAATCAACTCTTTGATTCATTAGTTCTTTATGTTGTTCTCTTTTCCTCAATTGTGTTCATTTCTGTCCTGATCTTTATAATTTCCTCCCTTCTTTTGTCTTTGGGCTTGACTTGTTCTTCTTTTTTCTAAAAGCTTGAGGTGCAGCATTAGAACAAATATATTTGTTCTCGTTCTGTTTTCCTTATGTGTAAGTTCACTGCTATGAATTCCCCTCTCAAAACTGCTTTCAGTGCATCCCACAGATTCCAGTAAGCTGTGTTTATATTTTCATTTGTTTGTAGATATTGTTTAATTTTTTTCTTCAATTTCATCTGTGACCCATTGGTTGTTCAGGAGGCTGTTATTTAATTTCCATGTGTTTATGGAGTTTTTCTGGATCCTTTTGTCATTAATTTCCCATTTCATTGCCCTATGGTCAGATATGCATGGGATAATTTCAATTCCTTTGCATGTGGTTAAGCATGTTCTATGGGCTAGTATGTGGTCTGTTTTAGAGAACATCCTGTGTGCAGCTGAGAAGCACGTGTATTCTGATATTGTGGGGTAAAACATTTTATAAACATCTGCTAAGTCCATTTGTTCACCAGTTTGGTTCAGTTCTGTTATTTCTTCGCTGATTTTTTGTCTAGTTGACCTATCTCTTTGTGTCAACTGGGTGTTAAGGTCCCCCATTATAATAGTGTTATTAGTTATTTGATTTTTCATGTTTATTAAGATTTGTCTTATATATAGTTGGGTGCTCCAATATTTGGTGCATACATATTTATGATTGTTATCTTCTCCTTTTGAAGTTTTCCCCCAACAAGTATGTAGTGACCTTCTTTATCTCTTTTGATCATTCTTGGTTTGAAGTTCACATTGTCTGCAAACAGAATAGCTACTCCTGCTTTTTTCTAGGTTCCTGTTGCAGGGAGAATTATTTTCCATCCTTTTACTTTCAGTCTATGAATTTCCTTTTCAGTTAAATGTGTTTCTTGTATACAGCATATTGTTGGATTTTGTTTCTTGATCCACTCTGCTAGTCTGCTTCTCTTGATTGGTGAACTGAGGGTGTTTACATTAATGGTTATAACTCATACATGTTGGCTTATTTTTATCATGTTATTTACCTGCTGTTGGTTTCCTATTTTTTTCTCCATTTAATTGCTTGCTCTGCTTGGTGGTTCCTTTCTATTGTTGTTCTTGAAATTGCGGTCATTTTTATTTCTTTCTAGAATATCTTTTAGTAGCCTTTGTAAGGTTGGTTTGGCACTCATGAAGTTCTTCGGTTATTCTTTGTCATGGAAATATTTTATTTTTCCATTAATTTTGAAGGATAGTTTTGCAGGGTACATCAATCTGGGTTGGAAGTTGTTTTGTTTTAGGAACTGTAATACTTCACTCCAAGCTTTTCCTTTTTTTTTTTTTTTAAGTCTTTTTTTGAGACAGGGTCTCACTATGCAGTTCAGGCTGATCTTGAGCTCACTTTGTAGCCCAGGCTGGCCTCAAACTCACAACGATCCTCCTGCCTCAGCCTCCCAAGTGCTGGGATTACAGGTGTGTGCCACCACACCCCGCTTCCAAGCTCTTCTTGACTTGATGGTTTGTGTTGAGACATCTGCCATGATTCTGATGGGCTTTCCTTTATAGGTGATCTGTTTCTTTTTTCTAACAGCTTTTAATATGCTGGTCTTTTGCTGGAGTTCTGGGATCTTGATTTTTATATGTCTGGGCATTTATTGCTTTTGATTTCTTGATGATAGCCATTCTTTCTGGAGTAAGATGGAATATATGTTGTCTTAACTTGCATTTCTCCAACAGCCAGGATGTTGAACATTTTTCATGTATTTATTTGCCATTTGTACTTCTTTAGAGAAGTGTCTGTTCATTTCACATGCCCAGTGTTTGACTGGGGCTTTTATATTTTAGGGGGTGTAATTTTCTTGAGTTCTTTGAATATTCTAGATGTTAGTCTTTCATCTGAGGAGTAGTTGGCAAAATCTTTTTCCCATTCTGTATGTTGTCTCTTCACTCACTGGTTTTACCATTGCTGTGTAGAAGCTTTTAAAATTTGATATAAACACATTTGTTGATTTTTGGTACTATTTTTTGTGCCACTGGGGTTCTGTTCCGAGAGTCCTTGCCTACACTTATGTCTTCAAGAGGTTTACCTATTTTATCTTCCAGAAGAGTTTTTCTATTTTAACATTTAGGTCTTTGATCCATTTTGACTTTAGTGTAGAATATGATAAGACATATGCTTCTAGACTCAATCTTCAGCATGAGGATAGCAAATTTTCCCAGCACCATTTATGAAAGAGGCTATCTTTCCTCTAGTGTATGTTTTCAGCCCTTTGTCCAAGACCATATAGTTGGATGTGCCTGGCTTTGTTTCTGTTCTTCTATTCTTTAGTCTCATTGATCTACATGTCTGTTTTTCTTTTGGTGTTTTGAGACAGGGTCTTGCTATACATGTCTGTTTTTGTGCCAATACAATGCTGTTTTTATCACTGTAGCTTTGTAATATAACTTTAGATCTGAGATTGTGATGCCTCCTGCTTTGCTTTTGTGACCCAGATTGCTTTTGCTATTCTGGGTCTCTTCTGGTTCTGTATGCATTTTAGGACTGTTTTCTCTAGATCTGTGAGGAATGCTGTGCTATTTTGGTTGGGATTATGTTAAATGTATGTATCAGTTTTGGAAGTACTGAATAGACATTTGCCTATAGTTGTTCTGCCTATGTAGAAATGGGATGTTTTCCATTTTCTGATATCTTCTTTTTCAGAGTACTAAAGTTTTCATTGTAGAAATCTTTCATTTTGCTGGTTAGGTTAATTTCTAAATATTTAATTTTTTTTGATGCCACTGAAAATAGTATTGCTTTCCTAATTACCTTCTCAGAGAATTCATTATTTGTGTACAGGAACACTATTGAGTTTGGGGTGTTGTTTTGCATACTGCTATGTTACTGAGTTTAGTTATTAACTCAAGGAGACATTTGGTGGAGTTCTTTAGGTCTTCTATGTGGAGGATCATGTCATCTGCAAATAATGATAATTTGACTTCTTCCTTTCCTATGCATATCCCTTTTATTTCTTTCTGTTGACTGATTGCTCTGGCTGTTTTGAGAACTTTATTGAATGGGACTGCTGACAGTTGACTTATTTCTTATTTTAGAGGGAAAGTGTTCAGTATTTTCCCATTTAATATGATATTGGCTGTAGATTTTTCATAAATGGCTTTTCACAGATTGAAATAAGGTCCTTCTATATCTATTTTCTTCAGGGTTGTTTTTTTAAATCATGAATGGATGTCGGATTTTGTCAAAGGCTTTTACTATATCTATTGAGATGATCAAGGGAATGGTGTGCTTCCTTCTGTTTATGTGATGCATTACATTTATTTAGTTGTGTATGTTGCACCATTCTTTCATTCATGGAATGAAGCCTACTTGGTCATGATGTATGTCTTTTTCATGGTTTGTTGCATTCTGTTTGCCATATTTTGTTGAGGACTTTTGCATCTATGTTCATTAAAGAGATTGGACTGCAGTTCTCTTTTTTGGTTGGATGTTTGTCAGGTTTTGGAGTCAGAGTGATGTTAGCTACCATGATGACTCCATGGGAGTACCTTTTTTTTCAATTTCATTAAAGAGTTTGAGGAGTATTAGTGTTAGATCTTCCCTGAAGTTCTTGTAGAATTCAGGAGTGACTCCATCAGGACCTGGGCTTTTCTTAATTGGTAGGTTTTTTCTTACTGCTTTAATTTCATTGCTTGTTAGTGGATTAATCAGAGTTTTTATGTCTTCTTTGGTCAGTTTTGGTAGTTCATATGTATCTTGGGATCTATCTATTTCTTCTGAATTTTCCAATTTATTGGCATACAGGTTTATGAAATAGTTGCTAATAATCTGGATTTTTGCAGTGTCCATTATGATTTCACCTTTTTCACTTTTTATTGAATTGATTTGGATCTTTTCTTTCCTTATTTGGGTAATTGGCTAAAAGTTTGTGTGGTGGATTAACTAATGGCAATTTGTAACACCCAGCTGACTGAATGAGTATGGTTCTGGGTGTGGAAGCCCCATCTGAGGATTGTTGCCAACAGCATAAAAGAAAATTATAGGGGAAGATGGTATGCTGTTGATTTTCCTGGAGAACTTGTCACACTGGTTTTCCTGATATGAGCTCACCTGTTGTTGGAGGAACTTGGGTCCTCGCTGTTACTTAGGATGGCTATGGTTCTTTTCAGGGGAGCGCTGGTCCTTACCTTTAGCATCGCTTCCTGGCTCCAGTGCAGATCCCTCAGCCTGCTGGCACAGATCCTTCATCCCTCTGGCACCAACTTTCTAGCTTCCACCACTGACCTTTGGGCCTTCCCAGTGCAGATCCTTGATACAGACTTGCATGAGACATTCTTGTGGGCTCTAGGCCTCAAGTTAGACGCATGCAAGACATTGCCAGTCATAATTTTCTCCAACTAGCTTTATGACTTACAAGTTTTTAGATGCCCTTCTTTTCCAGAGGCCCCTCTGTCCATTCACCCAAGACTGTGGTAACTGCCCAAGCAGAAGTATGTCCTTGCTCACGTTGGTAGATGGGAAAAGCAATCATTCCTCTGGTCTCTGCCACAGGGTGGAGATTCAAACAGACTGTTGATCCTAATGCCAACAGTCTCCTCTGAAAGCCACATTCACTGGGTCTGGTTTCTCACCATGGAGGGCAGGTCCTGTGTCTTTCCTGATATGAATTTAATCCTGTTGGCAGAGGGCTATGTTTAGCCCGCCCTGCCTCTGTGGCTGTCTCCTGTGACTGTCTCTCACTGCTGGAGGCTAATGCAGGAACCCTGAAGTGGAGTTGTTCTGTAGTTGTCCAGTGGCTCAGTCTTAAACAACGCCTTCCCAAATAGAGCCCGATTAAACTCTGACAATATGGTGGGTGGTTCACTGGGTTTCTTCTCCAACTCTGTCATGCTGTGAGTCACTTCTGGAGTAAGACCCCTCAGCTGTTTTTGCAGTTTACAATGTCTCTGGGGTTTTCTTGGGGCCAGCACTGCTGGTCAGGTCTGTACTTTCTCCGGGGGTCTACTGACTCTGTAGAGTTACCTTGTGTCTCTGGTTGTGGGCCTCATCTATGATCATGTTGGTTAGTTAGTTGATGCCTCTGGCACCTATTCCAAAGGGAAACAAAATCTAGAGCTGGTTGAGAGTTGGAGGATGGTGGTGGCCAGGGGCCCAGTGGCTGTAGCATCATCTCACACTCTGGCACCCGTGGCTCATGAAGTGAGTTCTTGAGATGAAACTTACATCTGTGCCTCTCATCAGGTCTCACACTGGTCACAGTGGTATCATGTCAGAATCTTCATCCATCTTTCACCGTCTGTAAGCCTGTGCAACTTCAAAGATACAGTTATCTCCAGAAGAGTCGGCATACTTCCCTATAGGACTTACACCAAGTTTGCTCAGGATTCGGAGATGCTGAAGGAGAAAAGCCAGCTGGAGAGGGAGGAGTGGCAGGCTCAGTTGCTGCCCCACACAAATACTGCAAGCCAGCAGGTCTGTGATGATGCAGGGGAACTGCAGTAGCACCAGCTCTGCATCCTCCTTCCTCCCTTACTTCTGCCCTCCAATTACTCCTGTGGCCATTCCTAACCCAGAACCAACCAAGGAAGAGAATTCTAGGAGTCACAGTGCTGTCTTATCTAAACTGACGTGCTGCAAAAGCACTACTGTGCTATTATTCCCATTTCACAGAAAAATAAACTGGTTTGGAGGTTAAATAACATGCATGACTGTACACGGCTGGTGAGTGGGAGAGCTGGAATATGAACAAAAGCAGACTGGCTTAGAACTAAGAGCTTAACCACTGCACTCTTCTACATCACCCTTAATGTGTGAAAATTGGAGTTTCAGAGCCGGGCGTGGTGGCGCACGCCTGTAATCCCAGCACTCGGGAGGCTGAGGCAGGAGGATTGTTGTGAATTCGAGACCAGCCTGGGCTACACAGTGAATTCAAGGCCATTCTGAATTGCATATCGAGACTCTGTCTCAAACACACACACACACACACACACACACACACACACAATGGAAAAGTGACCTGGTTAGTAGCACGAGTTCGCTCACATTAGAACAAGCTGCCTTGCCAAGTATAGGGTTCCCTGTCCTAGACAATGCTCAAACACAGGCTGGGTGGCCATCTGTCAGAGATATCACACAAGAGAGTGCTGGCTGGGAGAGAGAACGAAGTAGATAGTTACTGATTGCATTTTCAACGCCAAGAGTCTATGTTTCTAGAACATACAGTTCTGGGGAAGGGTTAGAACTCGCAACATATAAGGAACATAACACAAGGGGTGGAGAAGAAGACAAACATTCAGGATGGGCTGGAAAGAGACTTAGCCAAGCTGTGCCCAGGAGTGCCAGATCCGCTGTGAGAGAAATAAATATCACGGTCAACTCAAGAGCCGTTTCACACACAGGACGCCACATAATCAGCTCTTTAATGATGATTCTTTTTTTCATTAATTGGGCTGATTTCACTGAACTGATAGGCCATTTTTGTTGTTGTATAGACTCGCTCTTTCAAAGATTTGTGGAAAGAATACAAATTAAGGCGCAGTATGCATAGGTTTTGGGTGGGAGGGTACAGGGGGCTGAACCCAGGGCCTTGTGTGAGGAGCAAGTGCTCTGTCCCTGAGAAACACCCCCACCTCAAAATACAATTTAGAGACAAGTTCTCACTAAGTTGCCCAAGCTGGCCTTGACCTTGGAACCCTTCTGTCTCAGCCTTGCCAGTAGCTGGGATTATAGAGGTGAGCCACCACACCCAACACAAAGTCTTTAAAAACTGGAAGTTTAGTGAACTGACAAAAAGTTTGATACACATATCCAAATATTTCAAAGAAATACTTCGAGCGGCTGGGGATTTAGCTCAGCGGCACAGTACCTGCTTGGCAAGCGCAAAGTCATGAGTTCGATTCCCGGGACCGGAAGAAAAACAAAAAAAAAACACAAAGAAATGCTTCGAAAAGAATGTTCCCATTTGGATCTGCTAACATAAACACATAATAATGAACCTTATGTCTTGGTTACAGTTTTTAAAAATTAAAGGAAAAAGACAGGGACGAGTCCAGTGTTTCTGCAGCAGATGCATCCTGATGATGTCTCTTTTTTTGTTTTGTTTTGTTTTTTTGTCTTTTTGAGGCAGGGTCTCGCTATGCAGTTCAGACTGGGCTTGAGCTCGCTTTGTAGCCCAGGCTGGTCTTGAACTTGCAACGATCCTCCTGCCTCAGCCTCCCTAGTGCTGGGATTACAGGCGTGCGCCGCCACACCCAGCCTGATGACGTCTCTCCAAAGCAGATATCACAGTAATTTCCTTTTTCTGCTTCTTTCTTTTCTACACAAGCGGGTTAACCAGCCGTACAAATTGGTAGTCATGGAAGGTCCACACAAAGGGATCAGACGAAACAGACTTCCCATCAAGAAAATGACAAATCTGGAAGGTTTACGGGTTAACATTTAAGATCTCAAAGCCCATAAATGAAAATGTGTGAGGAAGATTTTTGTAGCATGCCTGGTATCTCTCCTCTACCCTTCTCCTCTGCTTTCTCCCCAGGAAGCTGATTGAATTGAGCACCATTGGGGCACCATTGCCTTTAGGTTTCCAGCAAGGCTTAGCTAATGAGCAGCACCAGAAAATCAGGAGGAAGGAGACTGAAGCTATGGCATTTATTCTCCGGCACTCCTACAGGCTCACCTTGGCTCACAGCAGGCGGTGTTCTTGTCTTGGTGTCTCTCTGTATCACTCTCCTCCCCGTCCGTGGTTGGAGCCTCTGGATACTGCACTCTCCTTTGTGGTCTCCTTATTCCCTGTCGCATATTTAGTTTTAATTTGTAGTGCTGGGGATGGAACCTAGGGCCTTGTGCATGCTGGGTAAGCATTCTGCCTCCAGCTCGAAGCACACCTCCAGCTCTCTGCTCCGTACCCTTGTAGTGGCTTATTAAACCCACTTCCCCAATTTTCTTGTGTGTGTGTGTGTGTGTGTGTGTGTGTTACTAGAGAATGAACCCAGGCCTCACGCATGCTAGGCATGTGCTCTACCGCTGAGCTGCTTCCTCAGCCCAAATTATCTTAATGAGAAGATGACTTCTGTTTCCCGTTGGGAGTCTTCCTGTCACACATGGAATCATTAAAATGATACTAATTGTCAAAACTCAACTTTAATGCTAGGTTTACCATTTTCTGAAAGTTAGGAGCCAGTTTTCATATCTCTGATTCTGAAAATTATGAGTGCGGTGATATTGTTAATATTTTAGATTCTTGACCTAAAATTCCTGGGTTGAATCTCAGTAGAACATTTTTTTTTTTTTTTTTGTACCCGGAATCGAACTTGGGACCTTGCCCTTGCCAGGCAGGTGCTTGTGATGCTGCGCTATCTCCCCAGACCCTCAGTCTAACACTTACTGGTTGTATGAGTGAATCATCTAGCCCTGTGATTTTCAGTGATTTCCTTTAGGGAACCTTTGACAATATCAGGAGACATTTGGGTTGTCACAACTGGGTGGAGGTGTTGCTACAGGCATTTAGTCAAGCATAGAGACCAGGGGCACTTTTAAACATCCAACAACCCACAGGACAGCTCCCTGCCACAACGAATTTTATAGCCCAAAATGTTGATAGTGTTGAGAATGGGAAAGCTTGATGTAACAATTCTGTGCCTTGGTTTCCTTATATTAAGGATTTAACATTAACCTATATCATAGGAATGTCTGAGGGTTCAGAGAACTAGTACATAGAACACACTTAAAACAATGCGTGGGGCACAGTATGTGCTCAATAAATGTAAACTGGCATTATGATCAAAATCATGAGGCTAAGAGCTCATAACATAAAGATGCAGGTATTTAGTAAGTAATTCATTATGAAAGACAATTAATTCCACCAAAGCACCATGAAAGCAGAGGTCTTATCTGGCTTTATTCTATTGTATCCCCAGTACCTTAGTATCTAGTATACATTTTATTTGATTATATTTAACACAGCACCTGTTTGTTCATGAATAAGATATTTAATGAGTACGGTCTGCCTCCTACGTGCTCAACGGTAGTAGCGGCTTTGGTGACTATAGTGGATTTTATAGCACTGCATCTTTTGAGCCTGAAAATAAGAGCCCATGGCTATCTTCTTTCACTCTTTTGCTCAACTCTTCTAAACTTCTTTCTATAACTATTCAACAATTCAAGGCTTAAAAAATATCTCACAGATAAGTTACACGATTTGTAAAATTGCATAATGCACAATTATGTTGTCCACATATTTTAAAAAGGTATTGGGTTGGGATTATCTTAAGTAGCACTTTGCTTTAATCCAACAAAAAGATTGCGCACTGGATTACGATTGTTAAAAATTAAGTAAGGTGATCAGGTGAGAGGGAAAATGAGGGTAGAAAAAAAACCAGATGAACCAAGGGGTTAAGTTAGAACCCCCAGGGGCTGGGGCGTTAGCTCAGCAGCACAGCACCTGCCTGGCAAGCACAAGGTCATGAGGTTAGAACCCCCAAATACCCTGTCCACTTGCTAGGGGATGCTAAATTGGGCAGGTAAAGGCAAAGAGTTAAAAATTGTTCTGCCATATATTTCACAGGGCCATACAGTTAACAAACGGGAAAAGAACAATTATTTTCAGTAAGGAAACGTGAGAGAAAGTACTCCCTACACAAAAGATGTTGAAATGAAATCAGTCTCTTTGCTGGCATCTTTATAGGGAAGTCAATAGTTCTTGGGATTATTCTTTATAATGTCCTGCAGTATAGACTGAAGTTATAATGCTGACGCACAGTTCAAGGAAGGCAGCTCTACAAAGCGCTAAAATGCCACAGTTCAGATAAAAATCTCTTGGGTCGCCTCCCCTCGTCCTACACTAACAGGGCCTTAGGAAACGGCCAGATAGGCTGTCCTTAAGCCATGGTGTCCCCACAAAAGCTCAGGTAGGGGACATAGCTGGGCGAGATAAACTGTGTGGCACACAAGTGCAGATGCTTTGTCTTCATGTGACAGAGCTGACACAGTCTGTGGAAATGTAAGGGCTTAATGATGACAGAAAGCGTGCCACATTTCTAAAGTATTTTCTTTTGCCAGGCATTGTTCCCAGGGTTTCAGATATATAAATCCTATAACAACCCCATGGAAGGGGCACTGTCATTAAATTCATTTTGGGCTGGGGATGCAGCTCCGGGATAGAGCATATACTTCGTGCACGTAAGGCCCTTGGTTCTACATCCAGCGCGCACGCACGCGCGCGCACACACACACACAATTCCTTTTTTTTTTGTCCCGGGAATCCAACTCAGGACCTTGCGCTTGCCAGGCAGGGGCTTGTGCCGCTGAGCTATATCCCCAACCCCCCACAATTCCCATTTTATAGATGGGGAGAGTGAAGAATTAAGCTCAGTACTTGCCCAACGTCATAGAGCTAGTGAGTGACAGTGCAAGGAACTGAACATAGACATCCTAGAAGCCCCCACTCCACTTCTTCCGAGTTAAGCTTCCAAGGTCAACTCAAGTTCTGTTTATCCCCAAAGCATCACTACTGGCTCGAGTCCACCTCACTCCTTCACTGAGTTCTTATTTTAAGGAAGTTCACATGCACTGCTGGGACAGCAATACAATTGCTGTGTATCTTATACAAGTCCCAGCCATCAAGAGACAGAATGAGATTAACCAGAAAGTTCAGAGGCCACAGAATCTCAAACCCTAACTGTCAAATTAGTCCCCAGATAAGGAATTTTGTGTGTGTGTGTTTTTGAGACAGGGTCTTGCTATGCAGTTCAGGCTGGCCTTGAGCTCACTTTGTACCCCGGGCTGGTCTTGAACTCTCAATGATCCCCCTGCCTCAGCCTCCCAGATAAAAAATTAAAGAAGGAAGGGGCTGGGGATTTAGCTCAGTGGCACAGTGCCTGCCTGGCAAGTTCGAGGTTGTGAGTTCGATTCCTGATACTGGAAAGAAAAAAAAAAAAAGAAATTAAAGAAGGAAGACCTAGATGAGTGGGAGCTACTGCATAAGGGGCCTCCACATAGAAGAGGGGTTTTGCGGTAGGCTGAGAAAGAAAAGCACAGAAAAGGCCACTTTGACAGCAGGAAATACGCTGATCAAAGGCTAATAAACTGTATGTGGCACAGTACCAGGCATTGTTCCAAAGGCTTTACATATATTAATTTATTAAACTAGACACAGCAGCACACCCCCATATCACCAGCTACATGGGAGGCTGAGGCAAGAGGAACACAGGTTCAAAACCAGCCTCAGAACTCAGCAAGTCTCAAAATAAAAAATAAAAAAGTACTGGGGATGTAGCTCATGGTACAGAATCTGTCCTCAGTACTGGAAAATAAAACCAAACCAAACCTCTAGAGACTATTGTTATTTACATTTCACGTGAAGAAACTAAACACAGATAAGTTAAGCAACTTGACCAAGGCCACACAGCAGTGCTCTAGTATCTATGCAATACTGTTTTTCTGGAAGGAAAGCTTCCATGTGGTGGAGCAGGCCGAGATGGTGTTGGAAAGGTAATAAAAGCCAGGCAGTTGTAGAGTCCTGGAGGCAAGATTATGGAGTTGCTAATTATGGATGCTATAAAGGGTGCTGGGCATTGAACCCCAGCCCATTTAATTGTTTATTTTGAGACAGAGTCTACGTTGCTAAGTTGCTCAGGCTGAGTTTGAACTTGTGATCCTCCTGCCTCGGCCTGCCAGAGTTCTGGAATTATAGGTCTATGCCACCAGACCCAGCTTTGTCCAGATTTCTTTATGTAACAGGTGGCTTCCAGGAGGGTGAAACCTGAAGCTGTCAAATTTCTTAGCGCTTAGGACTGGGAATGGTGCTGTATCCCTTCCGCCATATTCTATTGATCAAAGCACGTCCTAAGTCAGCCCACTTTCAAGGGGAAAACAGGAGGTGCAGCAGGCACACACAGGGACAGAAGGGACTGTGTGGTGATCATCTTTGCAAGCAATCTGCCTCAGGGACCAGTGACACGAAAGGTCTCTGATGTTGTTGCTCTGCTTTCACTCTCTAATGCTCTATCATAAATGTCATTGTCTTCACGGATCCGCTAAACTCACTGAAGGACATCATACCAACTTTCCCTATGCACTTCTTCTCATCCAGACCTCCTGCGAACTAGGGCGAGAGTGGCTATTTGGGGTATCCTGTGTGCCAGTGGGAGCAAACCTATGGTACGTGCCACAGCGGGCTGTTAGTATCATTGAAAGCTCTAAAAGGATCGCCATCATTGCTACCAGCTATCTGTCCTATGGGAAAGAGCTCAGCTGAGGTCAAGGAGTGCCAGGGCACCAAAGGCCACCAAATACTGCATGGCTAGAGGTGATGGTGGACTGTGAGGACTCTTAATTTACCCTAGGGTATGAGTGGGTAAGCAAAAATCCTGCCACTTGCCCCCACCCCCTTTTCTTTTTGGTACAGGAATGGAACTCAAGACTTCGAGTTTGCCAGGCAGGTGCTGTGCTGCTGAGCTACATCTCTGGCCCTGCCCCATTTTGTAAATTAGGTTTTATTAGCACATAGCCACACTCATTCATTTAAATATTATCTATGGTTGCTTTAGTACTAAAAGGACAGAGATGAGCAGAGGTGATAGACACTGCATGGCCCACAACACCTAAAATATGTACCAGCTGGCCCACTGCAGAAAAATGTTGCCAACCATGCAATAGTGATATAGTCAGCAATGCTACTCTTTCTCACACTTTAATTTCCAGAAATTGCTTTGACTCTGGGGCTCACATTTTAACTGCCAGTACTAGGCAGTGTTTGGGCTAGGCCATACACTCCTACAAGGAGGCAAGAGAATGTAAAGCTTTCAGTAATAAAATTTTAAGATGCAAATCTACACGCTGCTTTTAAAGCAAACCACTTTGTGCCCTCAGCCCTTTCAGAACCTATTCTCCAGCAGCCTTCCCTGGTGCACAGAGCTGAAATAGGTTGTATATGCTAAAAGCTTTTTTTTTTCTGGGATCTTTTTTGAGACAGGGTCTCGCTATGCAGTTCAGGCTGGCCTTGAGCTCACTTTGTAGCTCAGGCTGGTCTTGAACTCACAACAATCCTCCTGCTTCAGCCTCCTAAGTGCTGGGATTATAGGTGTGTGCCACCATGCCCAGCAAAGCTTTTTTTTTTTAATCACTTAATAAGCAAATTGGTCATTCTATTTGGATAATCACTGTGCCAATTCACGGTCAAAGGAACCCAACAAAGCTTTTAATTTTTAAATCTTGTTTTGGTTTCCTGAAACAGGTCACACTATGTAGTTTTAGGTTGGCCTTGAACTCACTATGTAGCCCAGGCTGGCCTAGAACTCAGAACAGTCCTCCTCCTCCTGTCTTCTGAATGCTGGGATCGCAAGTGTGTGCTACCACATCTAGCCTAACAAAGCTTTTAAATTTTGCTAACCTAGTAATACGTTAGCTTTGTTTAAAACTGAAGGCAATTATAGAGGCCTGCCCTTTTGCCTTTACTTGGCTGTATATGTGAAAGACTTGTTTAGAATGCCTATTTTTCCAAGAATATTCAATGATATAAAATTGTGTTGTTCATGAAAAATTGTTTTGATCATGTTTCCATATGCAGGAAAAAAAGGTGTAATTCAACATCCTGTTTCTCCGGAACCCTTGAATTTCAGCCCCCATGCCTACCAAAAAGATATTTTTGAAGTATCATGCTTAAAACTTTTCAAATACGCACGCCCAATGACCTAACAATTCCTGTTCCAGAATTTTCTTCAAAGTTCCTGATGTGGTGTTGTTCAAGATTATTCACAGCGGAGTTGTTTGCAATAGCAGGAAATCTTAAGTAACCTGAATATCCATGAGAAACAATAAAGCAGTCAGAGACGACATGTAAGCAAGTGGGCAGGGCCGTGGCCGTGTTCCAGCAATTTATTTAATACGTCTATGGGATGGATTAAAAGAAATGAAGAAAATTTTTAGAATCTTACACAGAACTACAGGGTCACTGCTAAGTGAAAACAGCACAATGCTGAATAGTACATGTCATATCGTATTCTATATGATAAAAGGGAGAGGGAGACGTTACTGATTATGTACACAAAAAGTACCTCTGTAAAGACCCACACAAGAAACTACCAGCACTGCTTGTCTCCAAAGTGATGTGTGGTAACTTTAAATGGTAGATTTTTCCTTTTAGAGACAAACGGTTTCTCCAAACTCCCTCAGGCCTAGGACAAAAATACCTACCCCACTTCCCGGGAGCCCGGATGAATGGACAGAATATGCACCAGAAGGTCAAGTCCAGCTTCGTTTCCTGAGGCAAGAGGAGGGATAAAACAAACCTGGATCTGTCTGTTATCTCACTGCATTTCCTCTCCAGCACTTGTGCCTTGCTGTAAGAGACCCTAGTACCTGTACTCTGGGAGGCGGTGATTTGAGGCAAATGGCCCTTCCAACTCCTCAGAGCTGGCTTTTTTTTTTTTTTTTTTGGTACCGGGAATCAAACTCGGGACCTTGTCCTTGCCAGGCAGGCGCTTGTGCCACTGACCTATACCCCCGGCCCTCAGAGCTAGCTTTGAACAAATCCTTTTTACCTTTTTTTTTTTTGAAAACCGAAATAAATGGTCTCCTTTGATTTTGTCAGCAAATAAATCTGAGTGTATGAACCTAAGTGGCCAGGGATGATGTGTCTCAGTCAGGATTCAGCCAGAGAAACCTACCTAGGTATTTCATTCAGAAATATAGCAAATTGACTGTATAGGTGATATGAGATAACCCTGAAGTTATCAATAGCAAGAAATGACTGCCAGCCTTAGGGCTGAAGGGATCCAGGGAAATGTTACAAGATCCCAGCAGCTGGGTTGATTTAGCAGGACTAGAACTGTGGTGGGGGCTGCCCAGCCAGAGCTGGAACCAGAGGACAGGGCTGACGAGGAGGAGCTGGAGCCAGGAAGTTACAGCAACTGCAGGAAACAACGCGTGAGGGGAGAGAAATACCTTGGCCCTGCCTTCCTCACACCCTCCGGTCTTTAATAGCCCCCCTCTCACACACACACACTGCTGGACGGTAATCAGAAGCCAATAGGCCATGAAGCCTCGGATATGAAGTTTCCCGAAGTAGCGAGAAAAACAGACAAAAAGCCGGGAATAATTTGTGTAGAAGCACACAAGTGACAGGCCTAGAAGGGAACACGTTGACCTGCAAAATAGCAGTTAGCAGTGAGACATTTTAATATCCTCTCTTGCGCTTTCTGAATTTTGAATCCCATGAATATATTGCCCGTTAAATTGGGTGAAATTAAATACATGTAAAATAAACAATCACCTAACCGAGTGTACATTTTGTTTTGTTTTGCTTTTCCTTGAGACAGGGTCTCACTCTGTAGCCCAGGCTGTTCTGGAACTCACAGTGACCCTCCTGCTTCAGCCTCCCAAGTGCTGGGATTATAGCTGTGCGCCACCATGTCCGGCTTACATCTTTAATTCAAACATGAAATTACAAAGAAATGTCAAACTAGAAACAACTAATAACTAAGAGGGTAATAGGGGAAGTATGGTGCGCACAGTGAGACACCACGCAGCTGTTCAAAACAATGACGGCCACACAACACAGTGGTTAGAACTGATGCCCAAGAGGAGATGGGCTGAGTAGTTGTGGGACAGAAAACGCCACAGGGAAAACACCGTATACCTTTTACACCTTCTAACTTGCTGCCATGTGGACTGTACTGCCCATTCAAAACAGAAATCAAGAGACCGCCCCATGTACTTTCTTTTAAACAATTTAACTGTGATAGATGTACATAATCTAAAATTTACCATCTCAACCATTTCCAAGTGTACAGTCGAGTGGTATAAAGCATCTTGACATTATTCCACAAGAGATTTCTAGAACATTTTTCATCTTGCAGCGCTGAAACTCTGTACCCGTCAAATAACTCCCCACTGCCCCCTCCCCCAGCCCCTAGCAACCACCATTCTACTCCACCTCTATGCATCTGCCTGCTCTAGGTAGTTCATAGAAGTGGAATCCTATGGTCTTTTGTGATTGATTTATTTCACTTAGCATAATGACCTCTATAGTATGTGTCAAAATTTTCTTTCTTTTTAAAGTTGAATTTTGTTTGCCCATTTATCTGTCCATGGAGACTTGTGTTGCTTCCACCTTTGGACTATTAGAAATCAAGATTTTAATAAGAGAAAATGTATGCATACATGAAAAATTCTTCTCACAGTAGAATATTTGCACTCAAGCCAGGTGTGGAAGCACACACCTGTAATCGTAGCTACTCGGGAGGCTGAGGCAGGAGGATCATGTGTTTGAAGTCAGCCCGGGCAACTCCACAAGACACTGTCTCAAAGTAAAAAATAAAAAAGGGCCGGGGATGCAACTCAGTGGTAAAGCATTTGTCTAGCTTGTGTGAGGTACTGGGTTCAGAAAAAACCAATTACACATAGAAATCTGTGTCTCTTTCCATGGCATCTGATGACTCAAGTGACTTCTCTGGAAGACATAGCTGCAGCAGCCCCTGCTCTTCTTAACAAACTCAATTGCACAGAAGATCCTAACATCTTTCCCCGACAGGCTTCAGTCACAATACTTGATGGACAGAATCCACCAAGAAACAAAGTTTTTCAGGTCTATTAAAGCCATTCTCACTAAATCTTATTACGCACCTCTGCACATGAGAAGTGTAAAAAAAATACAACTTACAGCAAAGACATAGAACGCCAACATCAGAAGCCTGACTTGGCAGTGAAGAAAACAAGACTATTAAACTATTTTAGTGAAAACAAATTTTCCTGATTTTTACTTTTTCCCCCCACTTGTGTGAGGTCTCACCAATTTGTTTGCCTTAACCCTCTACCTTCTGTAGAGGTGGACATCTTCCCCTTGTTTTTGTATAAGGGAACAGATGAGAGTGAGTTACATTAGTTTGTAGTTTGAGTCAAAATTTTTAAAGCATTCCTTCACAACTCCAAAATGGTCGTCGGAAAAATAGAGAATGCAGTTATGTTTAATGTTATTGCTTTTCTTTTGTGGTACTTGGGATTGAACCCAGGGCCCTTGCACTGGGCTGCATCTCCAGCCTGTTTTATTTTATTTTTTTTAAATTTTGAAATAGGGTCTTGCTAGATTGCTAAATTACCTGGCTGGACTTGAGCTTGTGATCTTCTTGCCTCAGCTTCCCAGAGTGCTGGAATTACAAGTATGCGCCACCGCACTGGACTAATGTTAACTATTTTAATGATGAATATTTTTTAAAGATAGACAACAAAATGGTATTTACCACATGACTCCAATTTAGGAGAAAATATACATATGCACAGAAGAAAGTACTTCCAGGTCAGAAATGGAAATCCTCTGATGGATGGAGAAAAGAAGGATTTAAAGACAGAAGTGATCCAGGCACTGGGACAGATTCTAACATTAACATGAAAATCCTTTGCTTTTTTTCTTAGCGAGGATTTGTTGGTGGTACATTTGTCTCTTTGTCTATAAATGTTTTTACTTATCTGTCTTGATTAAATGATGGTTTAGGTGCACAGGAAGTTCCTTTGATTTACAAAAGACAGAAAGTATTGGCATGGTCATGTGCTGCACAAATTCAGGGCTCGAAGGGATGAACCATTAAATGTTGGGAAAGGAAAAAAATGCACCTGCTGGCACAAGCTGACAGTGAAGAATGTCTTTCTTTCGTTGCCTGGCCTCCAGGCAAAAAAAAGTATCTCCCTTCAAATTGCATAACTGTGTTCTGTGCCACCACCTGCACACGCCAGGAACCCTTAATATAAAAAGTTGACATAAGACTTTTTCCTTGTCTCTGGTGCCTGACAGAAACATATGCAAAAACACCTCGGAGGACCACATTCCAAGTCTGACATGCACAGAATCGCACAGGTAAAGCTCCGCTGATGTTGAGCTAAAACTCGAAATCACAAAAAGTAAGAGAAGCTTCCACTCTGAGTAAAAGAGGGCACATGAACTGCAAATCTGTACCCGCAAAGGACTTCGGATAATAGAATAACCTGATGGAAGGGGTAAAATAAGCATGTTTAAAATGATTAAGTAAGCCGGGCATGATGGCGCACACCTATAATCCCAGCACTGGGGAGGCTGAGGCAGGAGGATCGTTGCGAGTTTGAGACCAGCCTAGGCTACAAAGTGAGCTCAAGTCCAGTTTGAACTGCATAGTGAGACCCTGTCTCAAAAACAACAACAACAAAAAAAAAAGATTAAATAAATAAAGGAAGTATGTTTATCCATAAGAAAAGTTTGAAAAATAGCAAACAGATTTTGAACCAACCTGATTGCCTAGAATTAAAATATATAAATATTGAAATCTGAAGTCAGGGGGCTTTTAAATCATATTTAAAATCACTGGAGAGAATTACTGAAGTGGAGGGTGTATCTGAAGAAGTTATCCAAAATGCAGCACAGTAAGATAAAAAGATGGAATATATGAATTATGGAGTGTATGAAAGAGTTTATGAGATATCAAGGATAGAGTGAGATAGTCAAATATATTTCTAGCAGGAACACCCTAAGGAGAGACTAGGAAGATTATAGGGACTGTGGGGTGATGGAGAATCAATATTTTGAGACGTAATGGCTGACAATTTTTTTCTGTATTGATTAAAGTCATAAATCCAGTTTTAAGGGGCACATCCATGCCAAGGGGGAAAAATAAAAATAAACAGAAACTTGGATACATTGCAAAGAAATATCAAAATCCCGAAGTTAAATAAGAGGTCTTAAAAGCCATTAGAGAGACATGACAGAACGTCTCAAAGAAACAATTAAATTGAGAAGAGACAGCGCAAGAACAACATTACAGGCCAAAAGATAAAGGAATAATATTTTCACAGGGCTGAGACACAGCAGCTCTCAGGCTGGAATTTAATATCCAGCTGCTTTGGTTTGAATGTGTCCTTCAAAAAACGCATGATAGAAACTGGATGTCCAATACAACAGTGTTGGGAGGTAGAGTCTAAAGGAAGATGCTTAGAATGCTGATTTTTAAAGGGCTCAATGCCCTGAGTTTAATTTCTCTCTTACCCTCTCTTACCCTTCCACCATGCGATGCCTTCCACGCTGTTATGATGTAGCAAGGAGGCCCGCACCAAATGCCAACACCTCACCTTTGAGGCCCGGGCCTCCAAATCTGTGAGCCAATAAATTTCTGTTCTTTATGAATTACCCAGTCTCCACAATTGTTATAGTACCAATTAAACTGGCATTTGATCCAGATTACATAGACATTTTCAGACAGAGACTGAGTTTACTACTGTGAGAAACTGCGGCCTTGTCTTTTCTATCAAAGGATACAAACAGAAGTGCCTCCATCTTAAACTTTATTTCACCCTGGTGCCCTTCCTCAACCTACCTGCCAGGGTTGCAGCTGTTACAGTTACAAGGAACTTCGGGTCTCCTGCCAAGGACATTCAGTTCTCTGTGCCCCCAACCCCCTTTAGCAACACTGCCCAGCTCTTCAGGTCCTCCCCTCACATGACCTAGACTAGCCAATCAGGATAGATTGTGAACCTTCAATCCAGTCAATGGGGGAAAAGGTCATCTGCTTCTCACACCTTAGGATATAAAGGGAGCCTGTTGCTGCCTCTCTGTGTGCTTGCAACCTCACTTTAGGGGTGTAGTACACCCTTCTGCAGAAGTAAACTTGCCTTTGTCAAATTTCTTGGTGTTTAAGTGCTTTATTTGCAAGGCAAATTGAGTCTGGGGCTTTTGGCCAACACTACAAACAGATCCCTTGCTGAAAAGAAAGCCTCTCAAAATGCTATCACGGATGAAGACGGACATTTCATAATGATAAGAGCACAAATGCATCAAGAAGCATATTCTAAATGTGCATGCACCAAACAACAAAGTTTCAAAATATGTGAAGCAAAACCTAAGAGAACTTGAAGAAGAAAAAGACAAACCACGGGGCTGGGGATTTAGCTCAGCGGCAAAAGCGCCTGCCTGGCAAGCGCAAGGTCGTGAGTTCGGTTCCCGGTACCGGAGAAAAACCAAAAAAAACCAAAAAAAAAAAAAATAAAAAAATAAAAGAAAAGAAAAAGACAAACCCACAGCTATTATTAAAGATGTCAGTACTTCTCCTCAGTAATTAGTAGACCAGGCAGACAGAAAATCAGGAAGGGAATAGAAGACTTAAATGCCACCAACCTAACATAAGTGACATAGAAAAATTTACCCAGCTATGTACAGCGGAATGCAAACTTTTCAATGGCATGTTGTAGAGTCACAAATATAGGTTATATACTATAATAAATAATAAATAAACTTACATGGATTGAAATCATACAGCATGTCTTCTGTCACAGTGGAATAAAATTAAAAGCCCATAATAGAAAGATAACTGGAAAACCTCCAAATATTTGAGCATCAGACATCTAATTTTAAGAAATTTGTGGGATACTGTTAAAGCAGAGATTAGAAAGAAATCTATAGATTTAAATGCTTATTTGGGGAAAGAAAGAGAGTGATTTAAAATCAGTAATCTGCTTCTATCTATAAGAAGTTAGAAAAAGAAGGGCAAGCTAAATCCAAAGAAACTTAAAAAAGAAAATGGCAAAGAACAGACACCACTGACTTTTGTCTTAGGAACAAAAGATACACTTAAACCCACATAACCTGAAGACTCCAACTCTTAATACTGTTGTATTGGAAATGAAGTTTCAACATGAATTTTGGAGGGACACAAACATTCAATCCACAGTAACTATCAATAAACAATTAGAAATCAAAATTATGAAAAATATTTACTAATAGAAACAAAAAGTGAAATATACATAACAAATTATGAAAAACTTCTACACTGATAATGATCAAATGCTATGAGAAATTAAACAAACAGAATAAAAGATAACACGATTCTGACTTGGTATATATAATAGTGTTAAGATATAAAGTCTCTCTAAATTGATCTCTCAGTTCAATGCAGTCCCAATCAATTTCCAGTAGGTTTTTTAATAGAAACAGATTAATGATTATTAAATTTATATGGAAATGCAAAAAGGCCACAAATAGCCAAAATAATTTTGAAAGTAAATAAATCATAAACTTTAAGTTAAAGTCTTATGGTTCTTTTTTTGTGGTACTGGAGATTGAACCCAGAAACTTCATACTGAGCTACATCCTATATTCCTAGCCCTTTTCATTTTTCATTTTGAGACAGGGTCTCACTAAATCACTAAGTTGCTTAGGCTGGGCTTCCTACCTGAGCCTCCCAGAGTGCTGTGATTACAGGCATGCACCACCACATATGGCTTAATATTAACTATTTTAATGATAAATATCTTAAGTACTTATGATAAAGCCAGTCATCAAGACAGTGTAATATTGGCTTGAGGACATATTGATCAATGGAACAAAAGGCCAACTTGTCTTTGAAAAAGGTGACAACCAATGTTGGGACAACTGGGTACCTATATTTTAAAAAATGGACTTCAGGTTTCACCACTTACGTAAAAACTAACTTTAACTGGTTGATGGGTCTAACCATAAAAGTTCAATTATAAAATGTACAGAATATTGGGCTGGGGATATAGCTCAGTGGCATAAGTGCCTGCCTGGCAAGTGCAAGGTCGTGAGTTTGATCCCCAGTACTGTAAAAAGGAAAAAATGTACACGATATAACAGAACACAGAAGAACATTACATGCCTTGGGGTAGGAAAAGATTTTTTTTTTTTTTCCAGTATCAGGAATCGAACTCATGACCTCGTGCTTGCCAGGCAGGCGCTGTGCTGCTGAGCTAAATCCCCAGCCCCTGAAAAGATTTCTTAGATACAAAAAGCAGTAATTATGAAAGGGAAATATTGACAAATTGGACTTCATCAAAATTAAAAACTTCTGCTATTCAAAATACACCTTTGGGAAAATAAAGCAAGCCACAGACCAGGAGAAATACTCATAATTTATATATCTGACAAAAAACTAGAACATATAAAAAACTCAACTATAAGAAGAAAATCAGGGTTGGGGATACAGCTCAGTGGTGCAGCACCTGCCTGGCAAGCACAAGGTCCTGAGTTCAATTGAGGGTACCAAAAAAAAAAAAAAAAAAAGAAGAAAATCAAATCAAATTTTAGGATGGGCAAAATATTTGAATAGACAAAGAATTCCACCCCTATATACAAGAAAAAGAGAACCCATACAATGCCTTATATGTAAATGTATATAGCAGCTCTATGCTTAATAACCAAATAGTGGTAATAACCCAAATGCCCATTAACAGGGAAGTAGATAAGCAAATTGTAATAAATTTATGTTGTGGAATATTACTCAGCAATAAAAAGGATGAACTACTGATACATGAAACAGCATACATGAATCTCAAAATTATTAAATTGAGTGAAAACAGCCAGACACAGAAGAGTACTCTATATTCTCTTTTTTTTTTTTTTTTTTTTTTATATAATGGAGTACTATATTGTAATTAACAGACTCAGGCATTCATTCAGGATTTTTAAATTTTTTTTTTTTTTAAAGAGTAAAAGAAGGATAACATAATAATGGGGGGGGGCTTACCAAATTACAGACAAAGTGGTAGGAAATTATCAATGGTTATTGTTTTACATACTGTTATCTACAAGATAGCATCTCAGGAAAACAAATAGACAAATAATAGTGAGTTACAGACAAAAGAAGTAGGAGATTATCAATAGTTG
>NW_004955516.1:3529204-3537634 GCF_000276665.1 Chinchilla lanigera | reverse complement strand
TACAGCTTCCAAGCGGCTCTCATGACCCCAGTCCACTGGACCTCTGACTCCATGGGCTTAGTCTGCATTCTCATGTTCTCCGAGTCCTTGTTCAGCAGCTGCTCCTCCACTGACTCTGGACCTTTCTGGTTCTCAATGGCAGGAGCAAGAGTGACCCGTTGTATGGCATCTATTCCCAGGGGTTTCTCCATGTTTGAATGATTCACACATGTGCTTGGGTGGGCATCTGGAGCCGGTGCATGGTGGGCCAATTGTGTCATTGTTTCTCTGTGTCATGGTAGTTCTCAATTGAGCAGTGGCGGCTGGCCTGAGGGCCGTGCGCCGGGGGCCCTCCTTCTGGGCACCTGTGAGGCAGGGAGTGAGCCAGCCCAAAGCTCTATATTCTCTAGGATTCCATTTAGATAAAATTCTAGAGTCAAGTCTAACTTATATTGACCAAAAAAACCCCAAAACAAACAAACAAACAAAAAACCAGGCTAGTGGTCACCCAGAGTTAAGGACAAGAGAGGGATTAACTACAAAGAGGTATGAAGAACTTGCAGTGGGAGATGGAAATGTTCTATATCTTAATTGTGCTATGCTAGTGGTTACTGGTTACATGAGTGTAGTAAGTAACAACTGTGCAAACTAATTAAATTGTACATGTAAAATAAATACATCTTACTGTAAATTACACCCCAATAAAGTCACTTAACAGGAAAGCATTTGTTTTAAGTTTGTAATTTGTCAACTTGTCTGTGCTGAACTGAATTTCCCAGAACAATAGTCCCTCAGTTTCCATGGGTGATTGGTTTTAGGACCCCTCACCAATGCCAAAATCTGCAGATGCTCAAGTTCCTTGAATAAAGTGGTACAGTATTTGCATATAGCCTATGCAGCCTTCCAGTATACTCTAAATCATCTCTAGATTACTTATAATCCTTAACACAATGTAAATGCTATATTTATAGTTGCTGTACTGTATTGTTTGGGGAATAATGACAAGGAAAAAACATCTGTACATATTTAGTGCAGACCCACTTTTCTTAGGCTCAACTACATTTTTGATCCACAGTTGGGTGATTCTGAGGATAGAGGATATTCCCCTTCCCATATGTTTCTAGTTAGGGTGAATTGTAAGAAAGATTCTAGTGCAAGGTTTGGAGGCCCAAAGAGAAACAGCAGCCATTTGGGAACTCTCACATGTTATCACTTACCTTCTGGTCCACCTTGTTGGTGCAAGGCAGTGGCTACAACAGCTCCATGAAGGTCAGAGGGACCGAGAGCTAACATGAGTTTCATTTGTCCTTCCAGGCTGCAGCTGACTTCTTGTTCCCTCCTACTTTGCCTGCATTCTCCCTTGCCCTCTTCTTGAATTTCCAGCATCAGATGCGAATGCAACAATTTTTTACAGAGACCTTTTTATTGACTGTTAGAATTGCCTATTGTTAAATCCTTGTAACAAATCCATATATGGACGTGTATTTGTTCCCCATGGTTCTGTTTTTCTGCTTGAACCTTTACTGATAAAGCCCTTGGAGAACAGAAATTTCTTTCAGCCACTGTGTCATTGTTATTATGTAAAATACATTCCAAAGAATAAAAATATGCAGTGCCACTACAAATGTGTATTAAAATAAATGAGCTGGGGCTGGGGATTTAGCTCAGCGGCAAAGCTCCTGCCTGGCAAGCGCAAGGTCGTGAGTTCGGTTCCCGGTACCGGAGAAAAACCAAAACCAAAACAAACAAACAAAAAAAAAAACCAAAAAAAATAAAATAAAATACAATAAATGAGCTATGAAAAAACTGATTACTGCAAGGTCGTGAGTTCGATTTCTGGTACCAGAGGGGGGGGGGACCAACAAAAACTGATTACTACCAGAATTAACTCTCTTCCAAAATATATGAATTGGTTAACAATATGGGGACCACAATTGAGAAAAAAGGGGAGACCACAATTATGCCAATTATAAGGGCTGGGATAGTTACTGTGCTGGGTATGGTGGATCTGAGCTCCCTCATAGTGAAGACCCAGAGGGAAAGAAAACAAAAATATCTGAGTAATATATATATAAACTTACTCATATTAAAGTAAGTAAGATACTCGTAGCTATTGCAATCTTTGTTTCCACAACTGGTCAGATGCTCACAGTTGGTAGTCATAGCTTCGTTCTTTCACAACCCATCCTAAATTCTGCAAGCCTCTCATGTGGTTATGACTCTTAGTGGGATTTTTCTAAAGCCTATGCAAGGTGTGTGTATTACGGTCTGTAACAAAGAGCCCTGGATGTCAAAGTCAAAGGTAACAGGAACTGACACAAGTTTCAGCCTGTCATTGTGGGCTCCAGCTTGTGTTTGTGGGTTTGGTCTTGTCTTTGATCTTCCTCATTTTCTGTCCGTCTTCCCTTCAGCACTGTCTGCCCTGTGCACTTCCAGGTTCAGCATGCAGCCTTACAGAGACTGCTTAACCAGCTCCTGCAATCATGACTGCAGACGGTCCAATCTCTCTAACAAATGCGTAAAGATATATGTCTTCTAGTGGTTCTGCTTACCCTGACTGTTATATGTAGCATTATAAATATTTCTCTTAAAATTAAGAACAAGAAAAGGATCTCCATTGTCACTATTTAATATTGTATTGATGATTCTTCTCAGTAAATAATGAGAAAAATAATTAAAATGTGTAAGAAACAAGATTATTGTTATTTATAGGTGATATGATTATCTTTTTTTGGAAGTGGGAATTGAACTCAGGACCTCATGCTTGCCAGGCAGGCACCTTGCTGCTGAGCTATATTCCCAAGCACTGATATGATTTTTTTTTTGGTACTGGGAAATATGATTATCTTTATAGAATTGACAAACTATTAGAACTAATGAGATTGTTCAGTAAAGTTAGTAGACATAAAATTTAAATGCAAAACCAATTGTCTTCTTTTATATCAGCCTTGAAAAATCATAAAATGCAATTTAAAATGTTAATATTTAAATATAACAGAAGCTAAGGTCTTTGAAATAATCTAACAATAGTTTGTAGGGCAGTCACAAAGAATATTATACAATTTTACTAAGAGATACAAAAAATAGCAAATGAATGGGAAGATATATCATATTTGTAGCTGGGCATTCTCAACATCATAGTTTCCAGAAACTTATGTATAAATTCTGGGTAATTTCAATCGAAATCTTACCAGGATCTTTCAGAAAACTTGACAACTTCAACTTAAAACTTGTAAGAAAAGTAAAGGACTAAGAATAACGAAGGCTTTCTTAAAGAGGACAAAGGAGATGTGTCTCTGAGATGTTAAAGCCTATTATAAAACTATAGTACCTAAAATTTTGGTTTTGGTACAAAACTAGGTTCATAGGCTCTGGGAATAAAATAGATACCTCAGAAATAAGCCCACATATATTTTCTTTCTTTCTTTCTTTCTTTTTTTAATCTTTTTGAGACAGGGTCTCACTATGCAGTTCAGGCTAGCCTTGAGCTCACTTTGTAGCCCAGGCTGGTCTCGAACTTGCAACGATCCCCTTGCCTCAGTCTTCCGAGTGCTGGGATTACAGGTGTGCGCCACCACGCCCAGCCCACATTTATTTTCAAATTTGAAATTTTCACAAAAGTGACACTTATAACTAGGTCTAAAAAGGATTCATTAAATTCTGGTACATCAACTTACCTGATATACACCAAAAAAATTTAAACATTAGAATCAGACTCCAGCCCATACAAGAAATAATTCTGATTGATTAAAAGTCTAAATATGAAAACCCAAACTTTGAAATGTTTTGATGTATTAGAAAATATTAAAAATTTTTAAAACTTTCTATTTCCAAAGACACAAAAACCAAGTGACAAATCAAGCCACATTATGTTTTTTTTTTTTTTTAACCTTTTGTAATGGTTGATTGTGTCAACTTGAGAAGCTTAGAAGTTTAACTAAGTCGGTTGGCTGGGCGATTCTATGCACTAAGGTGTAGAGGACCCACCTTAGAGCGGCTCCTCACCCGGACGGTATAAAGGGAAAATGAGACTCACTTTTGTTCTTTGGAGGAGACCCAGTCTTTGCCTTCAGCTTGGACGACATCTCTTGGCTTCTAGCACAGGTTCTTTGGCTTCCACCTGGGATCCTTCAGCCTTCCATCATAGACCCATCGGCCTCCTGATCCCGACTTGCCGGGTCACTGCAGTGAGCTCCAGATCTTCGACTGACTCCTTCAGTCTCCAGTGTGCAGACACCCTCTGCACGCTTCCTCATCCAACTCTGTGCCTGACCATCATAAGCCAATCTTGTAATTTCTTACACATTTGTATATCTTGTGGTATATCTATTTCTCTAGTAAAACACTGACTGATACACCTTTTATATATGTATACTGAGAATATTTATGGAAAAAATGGTATGAGATCTAGAATGTACTTTGAAATAATCCAGGAAGCAATGGGAGGAGTTGTGGGGGGGTGAAGGGTGGGAGGAAGGCTGGGGGAAAGTCTGGGTATATAGCAAACAAGATTGGCCATGAGAATTGTTAAAGATGGGTGATGGAGGGCCTATTGTACAATTCTTCCTCCTTAGGTGTACATTTGAAATTCTCCATTAAAAATTTTTCAAACTTCCAGGAAAATGGTGGCATGTAAGCAATAACAACCTAGCCTCTCTAAGATTCAGAATCCAGACACTGGAAAATAACAACTTGGAGAGAAAAAGGAGGGAGGTGGAGCCCTGGAGCTCAGGAGGGATCTGACGGGGAAATCTATAGACAAATGGAAGAGACAGAACACAGCACAGAAAAAGGAAGGGAGAGCTCACACTTTCTCCCTGGCTCCTGGTTGTGGCTTGCAAGAAAGGAACACTGAATCTACAGAGACAAAGTGAAAGCAGTGAACTCCAGAGGCCTTCAGGGAGAAACACAAGAGACACAGACTGGGAAAATGGATCAGGAAACAAAACCCAAAAATGTAGACACAGACTGGGAAAATGGATCAGGAAACAAAACCCAAAAATGTAGAATACAAGAAACACATTTGGGGCTGGGGATTTAGCTCAGAGGCACAGTGCCTGCCTGGCAAGCACAAGGTCGTGAGTTCGATTCCCGGTACTGGAAAAAAAAAAATCTAAAAAACACATTTAATTATAAAAGAAGCACACAGATTAAAAATTAAAGGATGGAAAACAATATTCCATGAACCTGGAAAAAAAAGGTGTTGCTATCCTAATTTCAGAAAAAGTGAATTTCAAGAAGACTGATTAGAAGGGACAATGAAGGTTACTACCTATTGGTTAAGGGAACAATTCAGCAGGAAGAGATAACAATTATATATGCACCAAATACCAGCACACCCAACTTTGTAAAACAAACACTACTGAACCTGAAACATCAGATAAACAGAAACACAACTCTAATAGGGGAACTCAGTACCCCACTGTCACAAAAGGGCAGGTCAACTTGACAGAAAACAAGGAGGGGCCGGGAATAGAGCTCAGTGGAATCGCACCTGCATGGTAAGCATGAGGTCCTGAGTTTGATTCCAGGTACAAAACAAACAAAAACAAGGAAATATCAGAGTTGAACCAAACCTTTAAACAAATGGACCTAATACACATCTACAGAATGTTCCATCCAACAGCAGAATCCATATTCTTCTCAGCAGCACATGAGACTTTCTCCAAAATAGACCACATACTAGCCTACAAAACATGCTTAAGTAAATGCAAAAGAGCTAAAATGATATCAGGCGTATTATCAGATCACAGCACAATGAAACTAGAAATTAGTGGCAAAAGAAACTACAGCAACTATCACACATATGGAAATTAAACGATACCCTCTTGAATAATCAATGGGTCACAGATGAAATTAAAGAAGAAACTAGAGAGTTTTTACAATCAAGCAATAATGCCAGTATGACATACCAGAACCTATGGAAGAACAATGAGAGAATCCTAGGAGGAAAGTTCATAGCAGTGAATTCCCACATCAGAAAAATAGGGTAAATTCAAATAAATAATCCAATGATACACCTCAAGGTCTTAGAAAAATAAGAATAATCCATATCCAGGGCTGGGGATGTAGCTCAGTGGCACAGCGCCTGCCTGGCAAGCGCAAGGTGCTGAGTTTGATTCCCAGTGCAAAAAAAAAAAAAAAAAAATCCAAATCCAAAGCTAGTACAAGGAAGAAAATTATAAAGGTGAGGACAGAAATTAATGAAATTGAGACAAAAAATACAGAAAAAAAAAATTAAAGAGTTGTTTCTTTTAAAGATTAAACAAAGAAACCCTGAGATAATCTTACCAAAATAAGGGGGAAAAAAGAGCCAAACTCGGGCTGGGGATTTAGCTCAGCGGCAAAAGCACTTGCCTGGCAAGCGCAAGGTCGTGAGTTCGGTTCCTGGTACCGGAGAAAAACCAAAAAAACCAAAAAAAAAAAGACCCAAACTCATGCAGTTAGAAATAAAAAAGGTGAAATTAAAATGGAGTCTACCAAAATCCAAAAGATTATTGGTAGCTACTTTGAGGACCTATACACTAATAAAATAGAAAACTTAGAAGAAATGCATAAATTTCTATACACATATGAACTATCAAGTGGAACCATGGAGATATAAAAATTCTGAACAATACAATATTAGTCGGTGAAACTGAAGAAGTAATAAAAATAACTTCTAACTAAGAAAAGCCCAGGCCTTGATGGATTCACTGCTGAATTCTACAAGAATTTTAGAAAAGATCTAATGCAATACTCCTCAAACTTTTCAATGAAATCAAAAGGTAAACAGTACTCCCAAAGTCATTTCTGGAAGCATTACGTTGATTCCAAAATCAGAAATGGACTCAACCAAAAAAGAGAACTACAAGCCCATCTCTTTAATGAGCATAGATGCAAAATACCTCAATAATGCAACAAATGGTCAAAAAGATCATTCGTTATCACCAAGTAGGTTTCACTCCAGGGATGCAGGGCTGGTTCAACATATGCAAATCAGTAAATGTAATACACTACATAAGCAGAAGCATGGACAAGAATCACATGCTCCAGTTAATTTTCACAGAAAAAGCGTGTGACAAAGTCCAACATCCTTTCATAATAAAAACCCTCAATAAAATAGGAATAGAAGATCTTTATCTCAGTCTGATAAAAGCCATCTATGACAAAACAGTGGCTAAATCACATTAAAAGGAGAGAAGCTGAAAGCTTTCCCTCCAAAATCAGGAACAATGAGGTCATGAGTTCAATTCCCAGTACCAAAATAAAATAAAATAAAATCAGGAGCAAGACAAGGATGTACACTATCACTATTCCTGTTTAACATAGCTTTGAAACATTAGCTAGAACAATTAGACAAGAGAAAGAAATAAAAGGTACATGGATAGAAATAAAGAGGTTAAATTATCATTAGTTGAAGATAACATGCTCTGCATAGAAGACCCCAAAAACTCCACCATTCCTAGATTTAATAATCAAATTCAGTAGTATAGCAGGATATAAAGTCAACACTCAAAACTCAGTAGTGTTGGCCAGGAATTGTGGTGCATATTTGTAATCCCAGCACTGCGGAGGCTGAGGCAGGAGGATGGCTGCAAGTTCGAGGCCAGAGTGGGCTACAAAGTGAGTTCAAGGCCAGTCTGAACTGCACAATAAAACCCTGTCTCAAAAAGACCATAAAACAAAACAAAAAACTAAAATCAACAGTGTTTCTATACACCAATAACAAACTCACTGAGAGAGAAATCAGGGAAACAATACTTTTCACAATAGCATCACAAAAAATGAAATACTTTTGGTTTTTTGTGTGTGTGTCTTTTTTTTTGAGAGAGGGTCTCACTCTGCAGTTCAGGCTCACCTTGAGCTCACTTTGTAGCCCAGGCTGGTCTCGAACTCGCAACAATCCTCTTGCCTCAGCCTCCCAAGTGCTGGGTTTACAGGCGTGCACCACCACGGCCAGCTATGAAATATTTTTGAACTAGTGTAACCATGGAAGTAAAAGAACTCTACAATGGAAACTATAGTACTGTGAAAAAGAAAATCCAAGTGGATATCAGAAAATGGAAAGATATCCTCTATTCCTGGATAAGCACAACCAATACAGTCAAAATAGCCATTCTTCCACAACTGTTATACAGATTTAATGCAATCCCAATCAAAATACCAAGAGAATTCTTTACAGAGCTAGAGAAAACAAGCCTAAAATTTATATGGAACCAGAAGAGACCTGGAATGACAAAAACAGTTCTGAGCAATAAGGGCAAGGAAGGTGCCATTATGAGCCTGGACTTCAAGTTACATTATTACATAGCTACAGTGATAAAAACAACATGGTGTTAGAAAAAAACCAGAAATGTGGATCAGTGGAACAGAATACAGGACACAGCAACAGCTCCATGCACACTCATCTAACTGATCTTTGTTTTTGTTTTCTTTTTCTTTTCTTTCTTTCTTTTTTTTTTTTTTTTT
>NW_004955516.1:3489911-3529104 GCF_000276665.1 Chinchilla lanigera | reverse complement strand
TTTTTGGTTTTTCTCCGGTACCGGGAACTGAACTCACGACCTTGCGCTTGCCAGGCAGGCGCTTTTTGCCGCTGAGCTAAATCCCCAGCCCCAACCATAACTTATCTTTGACAAAGGGGCAAATCTTTCTGCTGGAGGAAAGATAGCCTCTTTGCTAAATGTTGCTTGGAACTGGCTTCCCAAGGATTGAAGATTGAACCTAGACCTCTCTCTCACCGTGCATGGAGCTAAAATCAAAACAGGCCAAAGGTCTAAATATCAGAACAGAAACACTTAATCTGCTAGAAGACAAAATTTCTCCATTAGGTCAACATTGAACCTAACCATTCAATTTGGTTTGGTTCTCAACCAGTTCAGTTTGTGATCAGAATCGTTGGAAGAAGTAAGTTCATGAACTGAGGTACCACTGGGTCCACTCCCTTCAATTAAATCCCACCTCCTATGTTTCCATCACCTCCCAATAATATCATCAAATTCTGAGTCTGTCAGTGGATGAATCCATTGATGAAGTCAGAGCCCTCATGTTCCAGTCATCTTCCAAAAGCCCCACCTCTGACTGTTGATGCACTGGAGGCCAAGCCTTCTACACATAAGCCTTTGAAGAACATTTCATATCCAAACCATAACAGCAGACAGATAAAGATGCAGCAACAGTAATGTTTTAGTGGATTCAAATACATATAAGGGGCCTGCGGATGTAGCTCAGTGGCATAAGTGCCTGCCTGGCAAGCACAAGGTCCTGAGTTTGATTCTCAGTACAAAAAAAAAAATTGATTAACAAATACATAGCCCAACGTGGTGGCACACGCCTGTAATCCCAGCACTCAGGAGGCTGAGGCAGAAGAATCGTTGCGAGTTTGAGGCCAGCCTGGGCTACAAAGTGAGCGCAAGGCCAGCCTGAGCTGCATAGCAAGACCCTGCCTCAAAAAGACAAAAGAACAAAAAAACAAGCAAATACATATACGGATTATGCACACCAATCCCAGTATAGTTTTCTCTGTGAATGGAAGGAGAGTAGGGGAAGAATATAAGCTTTAGCTAAAAAAGAATATTTTAGGGGCTGGAGATGTGGCTCAGTGGTAGAGCTCCTACCTTGCATGCATAGGGCCCTGGGTTTGATCCCCAGCACCACATAAAAAAAGAATATTTTACTATTCTATTCTACTTCTGAGAATGAACCAGTAAGGCCAATATTATGTGTTATTTTATGGTAAAGGATATGTGTTGACTCTTCTCTATATTTTGTATGTTACTTAACAAAGTATTTTATTTTATTTTATTTTATTTTATTTTTTTTTAACAAAGTATTTTAAAACCAGCAAGTGATGAGTGGGACCTTTGTTTTGTTTTCCCATTAAAATAACTCTTTTTGCCTAATATACAATGCTCCTTTTTGGAAGAGAATATGTTCCAAGAATCTGAAGCAGGTGCTGAAACTGCAGGAAGTACTGAAACCTGTACTTTAATGCCTTTTCTGTATTATCTAAGCACTTAGGTACATGGTGGCCATAGCTTTTGCCATTTGAGGTATGATAGCAACCTCAGCATATGATTTTTTTCTTTTTTTTGAGACAAAGTCTCACTATGTAGTGCAAGCTGGCTTTGAACTCACTTATGTAGCCCAGGCTGGCCTTAAACTCATGGAGATCCTCCTTCCTCAGCCTCCTGAGTGCTGGGATCACAGGCACGCACCACCATGCCCGGCAATTCTTTTCTTATTAAGTCAAGAACTTTCAACTTTTCAGTTAAACAAAGTACTTCCCAGTTTATTTTTGGCATATCCTAATTGCCAGCATCATTACTCTTGCATTTGGAGGCTGTTCAGTAAAATAAGAATCGGATGAACAGAAGTACTGCGATACCATGACAATCCATCTGATAACCAAGACAGCTAGTAACTGACACGTGTGCATACAGTGTAATGGACAGACGGGCAGAGGGTGATCCATATCCCAGACCAGATGGGATGGGGTGGTGCAAGATTGCATTACACAACGCAGAATGACACACAAACTAAAATTATGAGTTGTTTATTTTGGAAATTTTCCATTTAATATTTTCAGACTGTGCTACTAACGATGGAAAATGACACTATGCGTGGAAGGACTTCTATAAATAGAGCCAAAAGTCATATATCAGCTAGAACACTCAAGCATTACTATATGATAAAGTAATGCATTTAGAAAAATGAAGCGAAGGGTAACTTTGTAGTTTATCTTCATTGCATGGACTGTTTGTGTCCCTCCAAAATTTGTATTTTGAAATCTGAACCCTAATGTGCTGGTATTAAGACGTGGGGCCCTTGGGAAGTGACAAAGTCATACGGGTGGAGCCCTCAGGGGTGGGCTTAGTGTCCCCCGCTCTCCCCTGTGGAGGACCAATGCAGTCTGCAGCCCAGAAGAGGGCCTTCTCCGGCACTCGGGCATGCTGGCATCCAGGTCTCAGACTTCTAGCTTCCAGAACTGTGAGAAATTTCTGCTATTTAAGCACCCAGCCTGTGGTACTTTGTTAAAGAAGCTTGAACTACAGCATTCATCTTAACATTTACCTTGGCATTTATAAAACCAAAACCCAAAAAGGAGACCAGGAAACCTCTGGGGTGGAAGGTAGAATGGCTCAGGTAGGAAGGCTTCTACTTTCCTAGTGAAAAACTTTTATTATTGCTGTTGCGAGCAGGTCTGAGACAAGGCTGTTATTTTCCTATTAACTGTGAGCATTGTCTTACTTCTACGTTAATTTAAGAAACAATTCATTAGAACGTCTAGTATCTACTTGAAGAAAACACCAGTGGAGGTTACTGAGACCCCCATCCCAGGTCTCAAGACTCAGAGGTGGATTTAAATCACCCAGAAGATAAGCAGGCCTCGGGGCTGGGGATTTAGCTCAGCGGCACAGTGCCTGCCTGGCAAGCGCAAGGTCGGGAGTTCGATTCCCTGTACCGGAAAAAAAAAATCCAAAAAACAAAAAATAAAAAAAAGATAAGCAGGCCGCTAGTGAAATTACATTGTAGAGAAGCAGCCTCCTCAAGCAGCTGTATTACATTTCCCTCTAGCTGCTAAAAAATGTCTCCATCCCCAAGAGGCATAAACACAGGACCTAAGCAACTTTGGCTTTGCAATATAGGATCAAAGAACAAGTAGTCAGGCCATTAAAGCATTACAGAGTCCTAGGAATGTCTCCGTTTGAGTCAGCAGCCTTTCCCCTCAAGGGCTAAAAAGCAGTTGCAGTCTTAGTGGGGTTGTCTGTCAAATGTGAAATGCACATAGGATGGGCGAGGTGTGAAACATATCACAGGTTTTTCCTTCTCCAAAATTAAAGTTCTCAGTCAGGGAAAAGACAAATGCTACACGAGCTCTGAATTATTCTTTTTTATTTATACATTTCAGGAGTTCATTGTCGCCTTATCTCCTGGAGGTTGAAACTAATGAGAAGCTGAATAATTTCATGTAAGTCAAGCAAACAGAAAATGGCTATGTTTGGAATAGTTATATAAAATATGGTTGTTTTTATTACTTTCAACTTTTGTACAGCAGACTGTCTTGTTAATTCAATAAAAAATTATGAAAGTGAATGAGTAATGTTTGTAAGTTTCTTTAAGCTCCTTGGATGAAAGGTGCTATATAAATCCAAAGTACACTGTGTTACGTTATTATTTTATTTCATAAACTCTGCAGCATAAAAAGCTGTGAATAAAATCTCTCAATAGGTTCGAGCGGATGATTATTATCTTCCAGTCCTGGGAATGGATCTTTAGGCTTTTGTGGCAACCTGCAACCCTGTTGTTTACTGCTGCTCAAGTTTTGTACGTTCACAGGCAAATAATGCCAGGCGGATTATTTTGTTGTTGTTGCTAGTTGCCAGTGCTGGGGATAGAATCCAGAGCCTTCCACACGATAAGCAAGGGCTCAACCACTGAGCCACATCCCCACCCGGAGTTCTGTTGGAGCTGTGTGGATTGCATGTGCACATGCACACGCACGTGTGTGCTCAGATGACAAAACCGGTCACCAACAGAATGACTCAGAAATTTGGCTGAGGGTCAGGTTTTGGTCAATTATCTATTTCTGACTGCTAGTATAGACTGCATTTCTGAGGTTGGTAAATTATGTTATAAAATAAGCAATTCCGGAGGTGCTTATTCTCAGGGTTCAGAAATTTTTAAAAATTTATACCTTGTCATCTTATCACCAAAATTTGTGTCAGGTTCCAAAATTAAATCATTCAACAGAGATAAATCGAGCACACTTAAGCAACTCTCATACCCTAATTCCAAATTGCGTTTGGTGAATTGGAAAGTTTACCACCCTGAATGCATTCAGACAGTGATGAAGGGATGCAAATCATATTTGCATCAAAGTGAAATAACGGCAGGTGTGGTGACACATGCCTGTAATCCTAGTACTTTGGGAGGCTAAAGCAGGAGGATCAAAAGTTCGAGCCTCGCCTGGGCATCTAAGGGGCAGCCTCTCTTAAAATAGAAATAGAAGAGAGTCTGGTGGTAAAGTTCAGTGCGAAGGCCCTGGGTTCAATGTCCAGTAAGGAGAAAAAAACAGTTAAATAACTACAACAGTACACATCACAAGGTGCCGAGTGAGTAATCTGAGGAGCAAGCCTATGTTTTCAGAGGAAGCCAAAGAATAACGGGGTGAAAAGGATAGCAGAGTTGCCGAAGGGACTGAGTGGAATGAAGGTTTCAAGGAGGGAATTAGCACTTTAGCTGGATAATACATCAGACTGAAACAATATCATAAATAGCGCTTCATTTTCTCCCTCAAATGTAATTATTCACAATTATTTATTTTGTCCTTAATTTAAATCTCTCAATATGAATATGCATGCTGCCCAGGAGAGAGACATACATTTGGTCTTGCTTTTCCGATGAGCACAAAAGAACAGGTGGTGACAAGATCTTGGTTAATGATGATGATCATGTTTAAAATATGTTATTTTACTTTACACTGGATTTTTTCCTGACCACTCTCCATCCAACAGGCTCACATCCCTGCCAGCAGCCCCGGAACACTTGATATATTGGTATATCTCTTTCTAATTTTTTCCATCTCAACAGTCTGGATCTGCCGTCAGCAGTCTTGAAAATTTGATTTAAAACAAAACCAAACAGATTTAGAGAAACTGGAACTCTCAGGCAGTACTGGTAGTAAAATGGTGCAGCCACTATGCAAAATGCTCTGGCATCTCCTCAAAGTACTGCAGACAGAGTTACCCTGTGACCCAGCGATTCCAATCCTAAGTATAGTCAAGAGAAACAAAAAACACATGTCTGCATGAAAACTTGCACATGAATGTTCACAGTAGCATTATTCATAGCCATAAAAGCCAAAAAAAAAAAAAAAAAAAAAACAAAAAACCCACAAAAACAAAAACCAGAAACAACCCAAATGTCCTTCAACTGATGAGTAGATAAAATGCGGAATGTTCAGCTGCAGGAAGGAAGTGGCCGAATGCATGCTACAACGTGGATGTACCTTGAAAACATATGAAGTGAAGGAAGCATCTCTCCTCAGTTACTGCCATGGCTGTAGGTCCTTCGGTCAGCACAAATAGGGGGAAATTTGGTTCTGTCCCGCAGCAGGTGTCCCTTTACACATCACGCTAAACCGTGCACTTTGCCTTCGCGTCGTCATCTGTATTAGATTTTTAAAACAGTTTTATTGAGATAAAATGCATAGCACATGCAATTTGCTCCTTTAAAGTATATCATAGTTTTTAGTGTACTCAGTGTGCAAACATTGCCACTGTGTAATTAATGCTTTCATCATTCCTCAAAGAAGCCTTTCAGGAGCCAAACACCCCTCTGAGGGAAGACGCATGACTTTGAAACCATTCAAATGCCATGTGACTCTGACCAGAACTAGATGCCACCAAAATAGACACTTCCTCCAAGCAGTCTGGGGTCTGCTTCTAGTCCTCCACCTATAAGGAAATGGACAGCTACAGTATGATCCTGGTACTGAGAACCAAAAACCAAAAACCACCCCTAAGGACCAACAAATCTAAAACCAGTATGAGAGCTGAGCCCATGTGCGGGCTTCTGAGAATGGGAGTCTGTGTGTCAGGGCCTGTCTTGGTTACTTTTCTCACATTGCTGAGACAAAATACGTGATGCCCAAAATGAAGGAAGGAAAGGTTTATTTAGCTCACAGTTTGTGGAGGTTTCAGTCCATACTCGGCCGGCTCCAAGGCAGAGTGGCACATGGCAGGGGGCAACTGTTCAAGGCCATGAGAAAACAGGAAAAGCAGCAACAGCAAAAAGGAAGGAGCAGCAGAGAGCAAGCCTCCCTCCCTCCCTTGTATTCTATGCAGGCTCCCCGCCCCAGGAGGGGTGTAGCACTCACACCCATAATCCTAGCATTGGACCGGGAATCAATCACAAAGTTTAGAAGCCCGCCCCATGACTGTATGAGGCTTTGCGGGACATCTAGACACAAATCATAACAGGGCCCCTCATAATATTTCACAGGCCAGTGGTGTGAATCTTAAGAATCCAAAACAGGTGTGTTTGCACTTGATGGAACTCCCTCTTCGGACAATGGGACATTCTTCCTGCTGAAGCAGCCGTTAAAAGAATCAAAGGCAAAACAACTGGGAAACAAGAGGTTGCACCCAGAGCTCTCCAGGTGCTGCTCCCAAATGCCGAGGCAGCCTGCTAAGAACTTTCAGGTCGTCCCACTATTGGGACTGGAAAATTTCTTAAAGAAGCAGTCGGTCTCAGCTGCCTTCTCCAAAAGGAAGACCCACCTCCCACCCCGCCCCTGCCGCCAGAACAAAGAGGTGCAGCCCCTGAAAAAGACGCTGTAGGAAAATAGCCTGCAAGCTGTCGGTGTTCCGCTCCTTCTCCAACGCTGCCTCCAGCCTTCCCTGCGGAGGAGAGGCCTACCTTAGGTTCCGAAGCCAGGACTCTCTTTTGCAAAGCCCCGGGGTCACAGCTCACTTCATAGCTGGGCAGCAGCCAGTCTTAGGGTTCCACCAGCGCCACAGGAACTTGGGCGGTATGGAAAGCTGCACCCTGATGCATTTTTGGACAAGCCCTCGCAAACCCCCATAGGGAGCGGGAAATGGCCCTTTCCGACTCCCTTAAATGCAAATACAAAATGCAAGAAAGCCTAGTCGCTGGGTTGGGGGGACCACCTAGAAGGATCTTCCCGGCAGGCTGCTGAGCTGCCGGAGGCCACAGCGCCGGAAACAAGGCCCACGCTTGGATGGGCTGATTAGGGAAGGAAGTTATGGTTTATTATGGAGAGGCCCTAAGAACACCCTAGGGGTCCTAGGGAGCACGTGGTCGTGTACCCCGCGCTCGTGGCGCTGCCCTCTGCCAGCCTCCACCCCTATGTAGCCAGCAATTCCGAGAACTCGGTATGAGTCTCTCTTCCGAGCTCCGGTGTGCAATACCAGGGATGATGAGTGGACCGAGTACGCCACCAGCTGCTTCCACCACATCCGCTCCGGTGCGGGGAGGACAGGTTCCCGGGCAGCGACAGCGAGGTAAGCGGAGGGGAGGCTTCATTTGGTCCCGATTCAAGGGGTCACAGCAACTCCACAAAAACCCTTGTCAAGATTAAGGCTTTAAAGGGCTGGGGATTTAGCTCTGGCACAGCGCCTGCCCGGCAAGCGCAAGGTGGTGAGTTCGATCCGCGGTACAGGGGAAAAAAAACAAAACAAGAAAAAAAAGATTAAGTCTTTGTGCAACCTCAAGAAGAAAATCCTCCACTTTCAGTCTGGCTTTTTGAAACTGATGGCGATTGTTTGAATACTATTGGTATAGAAAATGTCTTTACCTCCTTAGTTTCTGGAAAACAAACAAAAATTTAAAAGTTGGCTCCTTAGTTTTTGAGTAATACTTTCATGAAATGATTTTTCTTTTGTTAGGGTAAGGTCAAGGTAAATTAAATCTCATCTTTATCCTGTATGGACGCTAATGCCTTTAATGGAACGTGAAGGATGATTTACTAGCTAGAATGTTGAGCTTTAATAAGGAATGAGTTTCATGAGATTAGCTAATTTTTAAGTTTCCAAGTACAGTATCTGGCAAGGTACAGTTTTTGGTTTGTTAGTTTTTTGAGACAGGGTCTTGCTATGTGGTTCAGGCTGGCCTTGGCCTGGAACTCATGGAGATCCTCCTGCTTTAGCCTCCCAAGTGCTGGGATTAAGGTACAGGTTTTGATATTCAAGTTTTATTGAAAGGTGACCTTTTGATTCCACGGTCAGGTAGATGGAATTTTAGGACATACATTTACTGCTTGACTCATTAGGCCAGCGTTTCTGCAAAGGTTTTCCTGCTGAGAGGTATTCATTCAGTTGTGTAAAGTCTGAGAAGCAGTCATTGTTTTCTCTGAGTTTTGTAGAGCGGACTCTAACTCCAGAGGTGGCAATCTAGATAAGAAGGCTGGTAATGCCTTAAAAGAACTCACAAAAATTTTGCCACAGGCAATACCCACGCCTTAGTCACAGTAACCCTTTCTTGGGCCATATATGCAGTATTTTAACATCTTCCCTCTGTCCCTAATTGGTGACCAATGCAACCATTTGTTCCCTGTAGGACTTACCTTTGGGATAAAACGTTGGTCTTCTGGTACAGAAAGACTCACTGTTAATGAGATAAGCTCTGATCATGACTCCAAACCCAGGTCTGCTTTCTGAGCACCGGCTGGAAGGCTCGGGCTGGCCAGTCCAGATCGGACCACTGACCCTATGTGGAGGGCTTAAAAGTTTTTTGTTGACAATATTGTGTAAAATGGCTTTTATTATACCAATATATGGGTGTTTTATTTCATGAGTAGTATTTTAATATTCTTACTCTTACTCTATGATAGAAACAGTGTTTCTATATAACATTGTGCAAAATTTAATATACCACAGTATAGACTGTAATTTATTTTACTGCTAAAAAAAATAAAAATCTAATGCAGTAAGAGTTTTAAAAAGCCTTTCTGCCTTTGTTTTGTTTGTTTATGGCTCTTCCTCCTGACAGTCTTGTTCACCTATTATGCCACATATCTTCCTCTATAATTTCCCTGGGTCGCATATTTTGATTCTAAGAACTTCTGGAATTTTCTCGGTAACTATCTTAAGATTTGATTTCTCTTCTGCATCGAATGATGAAAAGGCAACAACTGTGCTGTTATAAATTCCTCTGACGCTTGGGAATAGAGATTGGTTTCTTACCAAATGTGATATGAGGGAAATGACATCATCTTTTTAAAGTGAAAAATCCAATGTTTCTGATATAAACTGAAAGTTTATTTTTAAAATGAGATGAAACCATACGTGATTTCTGTTTGCTTTTTAAACAAACCTACTAAAGCGTATACTTCCAAGAAGTTGTTGCACTTTCCTGGCAGTCTCTTTATGAAGATTGGCATTCATGCCACTTTTGATGAAGTCATTGCTTGAACATTTTTGAACCTCTTATATTGTTATGCTTGCCTCCAAAACCATGATGTGTGAGTTTTAAAATATCCCAAATGGCACTACATTTCTGTCTTCTAAAGGTGATTTAATTTTTGCAAATATTCAAAAGACACCCACGTTTGATAATTAGGTCAAAAGATCAATCCAACCCAGAGAGTGTTTTTTAATGTCAAAAATGATATATGACTGTAGTATAATGGAACTTTTCTTTTCAGGGTAACTCAAACTAAATCTGAAGGCACTTGAAAAATAGGAGTTTCAAAAAATAATTTGAGTACTGACAGTCTTTCTGAAATAAGTATTTAGCTTCTCACAAGACACAATGCCAAGGATTTCACACAGACTGAATCCTTCCAATAGTTCTGCAGAGTAAAAATTATCCCCATTTTGCTGATAAGAAACAAAGTTGGAGGCCTGGTGTGGTGGCACAGGCCTGTAATCCCAGCACTCGGGAGGCTGAGGCAGGAGGATCATTGCGAGTTCGAGGCCAGCCTGGGCTACAAAGTGAGCTCAAGGCCAGCCTGAACTGCATAGCAAGACCCTGCCTCAAAAAGACAAAAAAAAAAAAAAAAAAGAAACAAGGTTGGAGAAACTAAACAGTATGCCCAGGTAAGCCCAGTTCGTAAGGCAAAACTGGTCCTCCCATCTCTAGCCTGCTGGCCCTCCAGAGGGCTGAGTGGGTAACTAATGCCCTTATTTTTAGTTTTGAAATGGAATCACTTTGCTTTATTCTCTGAGTGATTTAAAATTTTTATTTTTAAACTCACCTGATGTGTGCACGTCCAAGCTTGAAATGAGCCTCACTCTCCCTCAAAGATGTAGGACTTCTCTGTTCTTTCTAACCTCCTATCTTATGTCCTCATTTCAGACATAAAACTAACCTGGCAAAATTTGAAAGCAGTGCATTTCTTCAAAAATAATGCCAACAACTTCTCATTTACAATGTGTCCAAATTATCCCCAATTCAAAGTCAGTGGAATCCAAATTAACGAGGGCGCTCTGTGTTTTCCTTCTGAGCTCCTTGGAAGGTCCACATGCCACGCATCATCCAACTCTATGCTTTTTGCTTACAAAATCTGAAAAAGCAGACTAGGAGAGCAAAGCCAAAGAAAGATATTAGGAGATAATGTAAAACCTGTAATAAAATTAAAGCCACGGCGGTAACTAGGGGAACTGTCCATCCATGGAGTGAGCATATTAGTGTAAATGAATTAAGAGTTAGAAATCAATGAGGTCTATTAATTGAGGTGGTATCTGTAATCTGGTAAAATTGAAGCAGCAACTATTTTATTGGCTCGTGGGCTGCCTGAATGAACAGCATGAAAGCCTTTGGTAAACAAGACTAAAAATTAAACCAAGGGCCAGGGATCTAGCTCAGTGGCATAAGCGCCTGCCTGGCAAGCGCAAGGTCCTGAGTTTGATTCCTGGTACCAAAAAAGGAAAAAAATTAAATCAATACTTAAAAATTTTCAGCAGGGTTGCGCTGAAGTTAGCTTAAGTACAACTTGGCTTTAGAGCAGTGGGTCCAGAAATTAGTAAGAATAATGATAATAGCAACCACTTACATGGTATAGCTTTCCCTCAATATCCTCAAGGGATTGGTTCTAGGATACTTGTAGATACCAAAATCCTAAGCGCTGCAGTCTGCCATATAAAATGGCATAGTACAGTACCCACATCTTCCTATATACTTTATTTTATTTTCCCTATATACTTTAAATGGTCTCTTGATTGCTTAAAATACCTAATACAATGCAAATGCTATGTGAATAGTTGTCATACTCTCTTGATCAGGGAATGACAAGGAAAATAGTCTATGCATGCTCAGTAAACAGAAGTTTTTGCTCAGATATTTTCAGTTTGCAATTGGGTTGTTCATGCAGAACCTGCAAATAGGAAGGCCAACTGTACTACCTATATGTCAATTTCTAAGTTTATTCACTTAATCTTTTTTTTTTAAGAATAGGAAGAATTTATTGAGAGGAAGAAAGCTTCTGTCTGAGAGGGACAGAAGGGGGCCCGGAAAGAGGGTTGCCCCTATTTACTTAATCGTCACTTCTATGCAGCCTGTGCCATTAATATCACCCCCTTTGTGCAGGTGAAGAGATCAAGGAACAAGTTAAGTGATTTGCCCAGAGTCAAACACCTTATTGAGTAGTGAAACCAGAACTTAAATGCATTCTAAATCATTAGCCTACACCGCCCTCCTTTCCGGCTACACTGTCGCTATGTGAAGTGGTTTGGCAAAGAGGACAGTGCTGGCAGCTGAAGATAGTGTCTTCCATGGGACAGAAGGATTTTGCCCAGCAGTATATTGCAAAGTTTATGTAGAAAAAAAAACAAACCAGTATAAATCCTCAAACAGATGGCTGGAACCAATCACCATTCTTGTCTACTATTATGCATAGTGCGATCTTACTGGTTAAAATAATCCAAACAAGTATATTTAAGAGGAAAACATAGAGGCCAGTTTTCAGAAGCCAGAAGCTCACCAATTCTCTTATGAAAAATTATAAAGTGATTCTGAGGAACCACATGTGATTTCCAACTAGTCTGAATTTACCTCCTGCCCCTTTTCAGTAAATATGCCCATTGCAATCATTTACACATTGGTGGAAACTTTAGTCACTCCTCCAAATGAACACTGTATTTAAGTCACTCTTCTAAAAGAATTTATAGGGGCCGGGGATATAGCTCAGCAGGCACAGTGCCTGCCTGGCAAGTGCAAGGTCTTGAGTTTGATTTCTGGTACCAAAAAAATTTTAAAAATAAAAAGCAACCTAAGTTACGTGGAACCTGGGAATGTGCTTCCCTAGGATAAAAGAATTTATATACATTTTATATTGAGATACTTTCAAATACATTCAGAAAAGTTGCAAAAATAGTACAATGAAATCCCAAATGCACTTCACCTACATTCAGTAACTAACATTTAGCCACATGTGTAAATTTTTTTTTCTGCTGCTAGAACAAAACACCTGATGCTGAGTACTTTATAAAGAAAGGAAGTTTATTAAGCTTATAGTTTTGGAGGCTGATAGTCCAAGACCAGGCAGCCCCATCTGTTCATGCTGTAGTTAGATGCTCCCTTAGCTATATATCACAACAAGGTAAATGGCAGGGGCTGGGGATTTAGCTCAGCGGCAAAAAGCACCTGCCTGGCAAGCGCAAGGTCGTGAGTTCGGTTCCCGGTACCAGAGAAAAACCAAAAAAAAAAAAAAAAAAAAAAAAAAAAAAACAAGGTAAATGGCATCACTGTGAGAGTGCATATGAGAAATACGTATCACACGTGAAATAAGAAACCAAAGAGGGCTTCCCTTCCGCCTTCTTCCAGGAATTTGCCAAAATGACTAACACAAAGGGAAAGAGGAGGGGAACCCGGAATATGTTCTCTAGGCCTTTCAGAAAACACGGGGTTCTCCCTTTGGCCGCGTACATGCGACTCTACAAAAAGGGAGACTGCAGACATCACGGGACGTGTACTGTGCAGAAAGGAACGCCACACAGTGCTACCGCGGCAGAACCGGGAGAGTCCACAGGGTTACCCAGCACGCTGTTGGCGGTGCCGTCAACAAGCAAGTTGAGGCAAGATACCTGCCGAGAGGTTCCACGTGCGCGTGGAGCGCGTTAAACACTCAGTCGAGACAGCCGCCTGGAAGGGGTCAAGGAGAACGATCAGAAGGAGAGGAGGCCAACGAGAAGGTACCTGGGTTCCCCCAAGGGCCAGCGCGCCCGGCCCAGAGAAGCACTTTGTGCGACCCAGTGGGAAGGAGCCCCGCTTGCCGGCCCCTGTTCCCCGCGAATTCACCGCATAGCTGCGGGGGGAGCTCTGCCGCTCAGCACCTAAGCAGCGGCTCAGCGGTCTCCGCCCTCCTTAAAAACTCGTCCTGTGTGTGAGCGCGGTTTTCTTAACTGAGCAGGTGTGAGGTGCCTTCACCTGAGAAGCAACTATTTGGAGCAGATTCTCATCGTATCTAGTTAATTGTGTCAGCTCTTTACCCCTCAGTGTTTTTCTTGCTGAAAGATACTGCTGAGGTAGTTTTTTGTTTTGTTTTGTTTTTCCGGCACTGGGAATCGAACTCACAACCTCGCACTTGCCAGGCAGGCGCTGTGCCGCTGAGCTAAATCCCCAGCCCCCTGCTGAGGTATTGTGTAGGTGTTTTCCCAAATGGCCAAATAGTTATGCAATATTTATATTGGCTTGAAGATCCTGAAATCACCACGGAGAAAAGATGTATCAAAATAAATGGGAGTCACTGCATGGCATTTCAGTTACATACATTGTTTAAAGCGCCCTAAAAAGAAGCCAGAGAGCTTCAGGGGTCAGCCTTGCCTTGTTATCATAGCTCACTTCAGAAGACCAGCAATCATCGCTCTGGGGGTGATACCCCTATGATCAAATAACCTTCCACTTGGTCCCACCTCTTAAGGTTTCACCCCCTCCACACCATCACACTGAGGACCAAACTTCCAGCACACGAACCCTTGGGGGACAAATCGCACCCAAACCACATCACATTTGCATTATTGTCCCTTTTTTCTGAACCATTTGAGAATAAACTGCAGAAATCATACTTTTTTTTCCCCCGTAGATTCTTCAGTATGCCTCTCCTGAGAACCAGGATATTCTCTTTATGATCACAGCTCAATTATTAAGAGAGGAAATTAATACTGATGCAATGCCATTATCTGATATATAAACTGTATCCAAACTTCGCCAATTCTCCCAATAATATCCTTTGTGCCATTTCCCCCCTTCTTTCACCCACAATTCCATTCGGGATCACAGGTTGCATTTAATCAGCGCATCTCTTCAGTTTCCTTTCATCGAGACTAGCTGTTTAGCCTTTGTCTTTGATGACATCAGTATTTCTGAGTGGTTCAGGCCAGTTATTTTATAAAATACCTTTTGATTTAGTATTATCTGAGGTTTCTTCATAGCTACACTCAAGTTATTCATTGTTAGCAGGAATACTACACAGATGGCATTTACATTTTATATTCTTTAAGTGTGATGAAGACTATGTAATACCATTTAAGGACACTATCAAGTGCAGAATTATTTTTGAGGAAGGGAGAATTTCACTGTGCTACCTATATTTGAAGCCAATATTATTCCTCTGTGGTATATTCATGGGGATCAAAAGCATATTATATTTGAACAAGAGCATACTATAATTACTGTCATGAAGTAATTACAGGAAGATTTTGACTTAATATAAAACCTTTCTAACAAAAAAAACCTTTCTAAATTTTAGTGCCACATGAGGATGCTTTCAATTTTGTGAACTGCTAACTCTGAACAGCTCTGGGAGGCAGGGGAGTGATTTAGGCATCAGACAAGGGCTGGACTAGATGACTTCTCGGGTACTTTCTAACCCTGCTCCAGGTTCCAGAAAGGCTGTTGTCTAGGCTCCTTCTAGCTTTCTAAGGGCAGGCCTGGATATCACTCTTCACATCAACAGGAAAGGTCTAATGTGTTAGGAGTCTACATGTCATATGAAAAGATGCTCAGTTTCACTGAAAATTAAAGCAATGTAAATTAAAACTGTGCCGAGATACCACCTTTTACCTCGGAGATGGGCAAAAACCTAAATGCTTTGTTGGAGAACGGCATGGGCTGAGAGATGGTCTTAATATAGGACTGGTGGGAATGCAAATTAGTATACAACCTCTTTGGAAGGTAATTTAGCCATACAAAAATTATAAATTCATTTACCTTTGAATTAGTAAACTTTGGGCCTGGGGATTTAGCTCAGCGGCACAGTGCCTGCCTGGCAAGCGCAAGGTTGTGAGTTCGATTCCTGGTACCGGACCAAAAAAAAAAAAAAAAAAAAGAATTAGTAAACTTTAAGGAATGTATTCTATGGATATACTTACTGCTATGGTTTGGATATGGTTTAAATGTGTCCCCCAAGACTTCATTTGCTGAAATTTGATCCCCATTGTGAGGTATTATGAGGGTGGAAATGTATCGGACTGTGGTGTTTACAGGTGGGGCTTTTGGGAGATGATTAGGATTTGATAAGATTGTTAGGGCAGAGCCCTCATGATTGAGTCCTGGTGGCTTTATAAGAAGAGGGAGAGGCCGGGCGTGATGGCGCCCACCTGTAATCCCAGCACTTGGGAGGCTGAGGCAGGAGGATCGTTGCGAGTTCGAGACCAGCCTGGGCTACAAAGTGAGCGCAAGGCCATCCTGAGCTGCATATCGAGATCCTGTCTCAAAAAGACAAAAAAAAATGTTAAAAAGAAGAGGGAGAGAGCCTAGCACTCAGTGCTGCCTCACTACTCTGACAGCAGGCCCTGTTACCCTTTGACTTCCAGTCAAAATAAACCTCTTTTCTTTGTAACTCACCCAGACTGTGGTATTGACTTATTGGCAACAGAAAATGGACTAATATTCTCATAAGTATGCAAAACGATATAAGTACAAGATTACTCAGCACAGCACTGTTTATAACTACAAAAAAATGAAAACAATGCAAACAGGAAACAGGTAAAATAAATGTTTATCTACCCGATGGAATGCCATGCAGATGTTAAAAAATGAGGCGGAAACCCTCTCTATATGTTGATTTAGAAAGAGCTCAAAAGTAAAGTGGAAATAGCAGTTTATATATGCAGAATATGTCGTTTTTATGCAGAACTGCTTTTATAACATAATGCTCCATCTTTGGGTAGAATTAAAGGTCTGCACTCACATTTCCTTCCTTTCCTCCTGTCTTTCTTTTTCTGTTTGCCGCCACGTCTGGCTTCACATTGTCTTGTCCGTCCACATACAAACTAAGGAAAATAGGAAGGGTCATGTCGGCAGATGGAGGGCAAGGATTAGCAAGGCGTTTTTACTGTATAGCCTATTGTATTTTCAAGGTTTTGAATCATATGAATATATTACCTATTCCAAAAATTAAATTTAAAAATAAATACTTTTCTTCAGTAACTGGCTCACAAAAAGAAATAAATACACAGAACAAACCGAAAATGATAAAACAAACTCAAACTGAAAGAAACTGCTTTCTTTTTGACCTATCTGTAATTATGAATTCCAGAGGCAACTTTCTAACACTGAGAATCCTTTTTCTTCTAACTGTGATAACATGAGCCACAGGCATCAAAAGACATTGTCAGCCCAGTGTGGTGGCGCACGCCTGTAATCTCAGCACTCAGGAGGCTGAGGCAGGAGGATCGTTGCGAGTTCGAGACCAGCCTGGGCTACAAAGTGAGCTCAAGGCCAGCCTGAACTGCATAGCGAGACCCTGTCTCAAAAAAGACAAAAAAAAAAAAAAAAAGAAAAGAAAAAAGACATTGTCATTTTTCAGGACAGACAGAGAGAGAAATAAAGACAGAGAGTGAGGGTCATTTCTTTTTCTTCCAGAAAATCAAATCCCCATGCACTTATATATGCATAATGTAGCTGGCCTGCACAAATGCCCTCGGTTCCCTTTTACATGTTCTGTGACCCCTCTCACATACTCACCAAAGTCTGCGTGCTTTGCCTTCACCTGTGACACTCTTTGGAGCTCCTCAGCTATGTTGTATTCTGCCCAAGACAGAGCCAAAAATGCCTGAGACTTTACTTTCCCTGAGGGCAGCCTTAGGCAATAACTGACTAGTGCAGGACAATGACCTCCATGCTCTTGGCATCGGTTCTGAATAAACTTGACGGTGTTATGCTCCAGCGCGCTCCACATTATCAGGCTGAGGCTGGGACTTTGCTTGAAATTGTACCCCTGCTTTGCTTCCTCCTTTCCCATGTCTTACCTTTATTTACTTTTTTTTTTTTTTTTTTTTTTGGTCTTTTTGAGACAGGGTCTCATTATGCAGTTCAGGCTGGACTTGAGCTCACTTTGTAGCTCAGACTGACCTCGAATTTACACCGATCCTCCTGCCTCAGCCTCCCAAGTGCTGGGATTACAGGCGTGTGCTACCATGCCCGGGCTCCGATGGCATTTCCTTAATAAATCACTTGTATATGAATCCAACTCTCCGAACCCCTCTCTGGAGAGCATGACTGAAAATACGGTTTGTTAGATTTGGAATGGCTATAATATGAAACCAAAATTTCATTTTTCCTAAGACATAGATTTGAGAAATTGGAAAATCATTGTTGTAAGTTCCAACTCTACCTTTCCTACATTGCAAATCCTCCAGATTATGCCTCATTATGCAATTATTTTATGGTGCATAATAATTTTAATACCTTGTGTATATGAGCAAACGGGCTTTGCCACACATCTAATCAAATAACCCATTTACTTAGCATAGAAGTCCTGCCCCAAGGCCTACTATTTTAAAAGACTATAAATAAATCTACAATATTTTAGGTAGGCCGGTACACAGGCAACAAAGCAAAACAAAACTCCAATATCGTATCGGGTTATCCTTTAACCTCCTGAAACACAAGACCAGATCATCTCTAACATTATTTGTGTCTACCTATCCAAAGATGCCATTAAAGCTCATAATAAAATGCAAATGATTTAAGAACTGCATTTCTTCCTGTTTAAAACCCATTTTCTTAAATATAGCACATCTTTGATCTTATGTAAGAAATTTTCTGAGAATATTTTTTATTTCCCCTTTCCCATAAACATCACTTTGGCATCTGGAATCTCCCTATGGGTAAAGACTTTGGTCAAAGGCTTGGCCATTTAGGAAGCACCCACAGTGCAGCAAGAGGCAGAGAAAATATTCTTGCCCTTTTCAGACTTCCAGTCTGAGATAAGAGGAATTAAGATCTAGATTAGAGATCTGCCCAGTAGTCTAGAGGCCTCGCCCACTGTTTGATTTTGTACTTTTTTAAATGAAAAAGAGTATTATTTTGTGACATGTAAAATTTCACACAAAATTTCATTTTGTAAAATTCAAATTTCAGCATCTGTAAGGGAAGTTTTACTGGAACACAGCCTGCCTCACTTATTTACATATTTTCTAGCTCGGCTTTGATGCTCTGAGGACTCCACTGAGTAGGTACAACAGAGACCATATGACCCCTGTGGTAGGCGGGATAACTGTTCCCCACGGTCTTATGTCCCAACTTACACTGCTTTCTTTACCTTACAGGGCAAGGAGGATTTTGGGTTGTGGGGGTTGTGGAAGGCCGGGCACGGTGGGGCACGCCTAGAATCCCAGAACTCGGGAGGCTGAGGCAGGAGGATTGCTATGAGTTTGAGGCCAGCCTGAACTGCAGAGCAAGACTCTGTCTCCAAAAAAAGTTATAGAGTTTGAGATAAGGAAATTATCCTGGATTATCCAGATAAAGCCAATCTAATCTGCTTTTTTTGTTGTTGTTGTTGTTTTTGAGACAAAGTTTCACTATGCAGTTCAGGCTAGCCTTGAACTCATTTTGTATCCCAGGCTCACCGCTGAACTCTCAGCGATCTTTCTGCCTCAGCCTCCTGAGTGCTGGAATTATAGGCGTGTGCCACCATGCCCAGCTCTAATCTGCTCTTAAAAGCAGAAAACTTTCTCCAGTGAGGGCCAGGATGAGAAAAGGGAATTCAGAGAGGCCCAAAGCATGAGAAGGATTTGATGATATGCTGTTGCTGGTTTGGAGGTGAACTGACAGTGTGACAAGGAATGCAGGTTGCCTTACAGTGCTGACAGATGCTGAGAGTCCACAAGGGATTGGGGGCCTCTAACCACACTGGATTGGATTCTGCCCGCAATTTGAATGACCTTGGGAGCAGACTGCCTTCCCCAGAGCCCCCAGGAACAGGGTCCCACCAATGCTTGGATTTTGTTTTGTTTTGTTTACACGCGAACAAGCTGAGCCTCACAGTGCTGGATTTCTGACCAAAGAAACCTGAGGTTATAAACAGTTGTTTTAAGTCATTAAGTTTGTAGCAATTTATTATAGCGCCAATAGGAAAATAATACATCCTCAAAGCCTAAGTATATGTTATCTAATCCTTTCCAGATAAATTTAGCCAAACCCTGCTCTGCCCCTTGTTATTCAAATTGTGTGTCCTTAGGCCACCAGCAGCAGTGGGGGGGGGGGGGCTTGTTAGACCCACAGAATCTCAGCTCTCCTGAAGACTTCCTGAATGAAGATCTGCACTTGAAGAAGATCTGTAAGGGATGCTTTTGTGCAATCAAATCTGAGAAGCACTGGTCTGGAGTTCATTTTGCTGTTGTCTTTGCTTGGAACCAAGATGTTCTTGGCCGCCTTTATCTGGATGGAGATGAGCAGAAATGTACAGTGAAGTAGTAATGGCAGAAGAAAGTGGAAGTTGGGCTTAGATGGCTGTTTTATAGTTATCGTCACAGTCACAGCACCCTCATCTTCACCGTGAGCATGATCATCTCCGACATTCATCACGCCAAACACAAGCCTCTCACCTCCGCTGCAAGCGAGGTTCTGCATATGTTACTTGAATCAGTCAATTCCCTAGAAGACCACGGCATTAGACCTCTAGGGCTGCTGTCACACACTGTAACTGGGTAGCCTAAGGCAACAGACATTTATTTTCTCACAGTTCTGGAGGCCAGAAGTCAGAACAAAAGTGAATGAGCTGAGCTGGTTCTTTCTGGAGGTTCTAAGGGATACTAGAGTCCATGCCTCTCCCCCCTCGCTTCTGGAGGTTGCTCCCAAATCTTGGGGTGCCTTGGTTTGGACATGCATTACTCCGTACTGGGCCTGTGTCTTCATGTCACCTTTTCTTCTGTGTCTGTAATCTCCCTCTACCTTTCTCTTATCAGAACACATGGCATTGGATTTAAGGCTCACCCTAAATCTAGAATAATCTCAAGAGCCTCAGTTATATCTGCAAAGACGCTTTTACAAATAAGATGACAGTGACAGGTCCTGGCGGGGAAGTTAGGACTTAGGACTTGGCCATATTGTTTTACAGGCCACTATTCTACCCACTAGAACCACCATGAATACCATAAACTCAAAATGAGCAAAGCTAAATTGACTCGCTGCAGTGAGAAAAAGCAATACTCCGACAGAATCTTCGAGGGGTCTCAAAATGAGAAGCGAGCAGAAGAGAGTGACAGCATTTTGAGGCCTGGGATGGGTAATTTTGAGATAAGTCTTGCAAGGCAAAGTATTAGGATTAGCAGTTTGTGACACCATAAATCCAGGTTGAACAGCATAGCAAGAAGAGTGTGGGTCACGTAGCAGTCTGGGTTTGCACAAAGATAAATTCTGCGAGGGCGCAGGCTCAATCTTTTATGCAATGAAAAATTTGAGGCTGAGGCAGGAGGATCGTTGCGAGTTCGAGACCAGCCTGGTTTACAAAGTGAGCTCAAGGCCAGCCTGAACTGCACAGTGAGACCTTGTCTCAAAAAAGACAAAACAAACAAACAAAACAAAACAAAACAAAACAGTGAAAAACTTGGTGGAAGATAGGTAGAGTAGCCTTTCCACTTACTTGTACCTCAACAGGAGTGGGTTTCTTTGAAAGTTCAGTTTGCCAGGGAAAGATGAGCTCGAGCCAGGGTCCAGGCTAAGAAAGAAGGAAATCTGATAGGGTTTTTTTTTTTTTTTTTTTTTTTAGCCTGATCCTGTATTTGGTTATCCTGCAGAACAGCAAAATTCCCATCTCTATTTTTTTTTTCTTTTTCTTTTTCTTTTTTTTTTCCATCGGTGCTGAGGATCAAATCCAGGGCCTTGCCGAGATCTTTACCGACACCCCAGCCCTGTCTCCCATTCTACAGTAGACACCATAGGGGCTGGGGATTTAGCTCAGCGGCAAAAATGCCTGCCTGGCAAGCGCAAGGTCGTGAGTTCAGTTCCCGGTACCGGAGAAAAACCAAAACCAAAAAAAACAAAACAAACAAACAAACAAAAAATACAGTAGACACCACTAATGTGTCACACATAATTCTAAATTAAATATGCTCTATCCACGCATTTATAGGCACAATTTCATGAACAGGATATTGATTTGTTTATTTATTATCCATTTTTTTCTACTAGTCATGGAAAGTAACTTTGTCTTGCTTACCATTCCATCCCTGGAACTGTGCCTCCCATAAATTCAGGGCTTGATAAATATTGTAGGAAGGATAAAGTAGACTACTGCCATTTGGGCAAATAATTAAACTACTGCAGGCTATAGAAGGATATAGCTGTCATGCCAAAAAAATTTCCTGCTCATTTAGATCTTGCTGATCAAAATAAGTCAATTTCTAGATAAGATCTATTAAAATCCCAGTGGTTATGATAGTAGAGATTCTGTGGAAGAGAAAGGAGGTAATAGAAGTTTGAGATAGAAATATATGATTTGGTTACTATTCTAGTTTGGGAGGATTTAAGGTAAAATGCACCATAATGGCATCTAAACTGCCAGATAAACGTGAACCACCAAACCTAAATCACTACATTAACAGTACAGATGATTTTTCATAACAAAAATGGAAGCTAGGTTTTGTGATTGTCTTTGACGCAGCCAGTATGCATTAAGGCAGAGGAAATTATTATGATGATTGATTTTAATTTAGCACAACTCTGTCTTTAATAAATGAAATACTCTCTTTCTTTAAAAAAAAAACTTAAAATGTCTTAGAGAGGTTGTCAAGAGAGAGCGCTAAGCTTTGCAGGAAAAAAGATAGAACAGTGTTCTTACGGGGACTTCTGCACAGTATTAAAATTGACTAATTCATTAGAAGAGCCTTTTGTGAGCTTATTACTCGTTCTTCATTATTGCAGGTCTTCTAAAAGAGCTTAAAGAGCTTTTTAATGTGAAATGAACAGTGCATCTCTCTTTGACGTTTTCCTAACACCTGGCTTTGAAAACAGAATAAGCAGATATAAAAAACATACATATTTTTACCTCTTTAAATGATTTTAAATGTTATTTTGCATGATTCAGATAGTTCAGCAATTTGTTTATTGCTGTTTCATTTTGTTCCATAAAATTTTTATCTCATACACAAAATATTTTTATTACTGTGTGCAAACATGCTTTATTAACTTCCAACATACTCCAAGTTTACAGTGCAATTATATACTTCTATTACGCTAGCACTCATCAGAATTCCCTCATCCTTTGACAGCGGCATGTCAAACTATCTAAATATAAAAAAAGAGTCTTCCTTTTCTTCTTTGCGTAGTTGCTGTAGGGTCAACTCTTTGGGTATCTGATACACTTAAGAAATGTTTTTTAAAAATTAGTCTTAAGAATGTCTTCTTTTAAGAAGTCTCAATTTGGCTGGGGATGTGGCTCAGTGGTAGAGCTCTTGCCTTGCGTGCATAAGGCCCTGGGTTCGATCCCCAGCACCACATACACACACACACAAAAGTAATAATAATAAATTTTTTAAAAGTCTCAATTTATAGCTGCTCAAAATGATACACATCCTCCACCCAGTCACATACATCCAGTCAGTAAGAAAAATTATACAAAACTTGGAGACAAACCAAAAAGGTGCCTCATCCTTTTAATAGTGTGAGAAGAGGACTTATCCAAGGAGTGTCTGCGGGCAGTGAAACCTGTTTGCTTATATTATCATAGGTTAAAGTCAGAGAGCTGGTGAAGTTACATGGAAAGCTAAAGAACTTTGTTCAGTAGAGCAGCAAATAAATGATTCTCCAGTAGAACAGAAAAGCCCAAAGGTTATAGTTTTTTTCCCCCCGTAGAAGAATTTTGTATCTAAGCCAGACATTTCCTCCTAACAGTCCTTTATTAAATTGCCTGTCTATAGCTTGCTCCTCACATGCTTCCAAGCCAGTCTTAATATCCCTCTGGTTTCCACATTAATTAATGAGTTGGATAAAATCTTTGGCATGTGTTCATTTTATATGTGCATGAGAGTCATGATTTTACCTTTTTTGGAAGTTAGACTTTAGTGCCTTTTAACACCTTCACGCCTCTAACAGACAAGGGTTTTGGATCAGCCCTGTGGGAAAAAAAACAGAGCAGAGAACTTCGGTATGAAAAACAAAATGAAAAATGACCGAGGTAAGGAAAGCAAAACATACCTGCAATCTCTGGAAAGAAAAAAAATAATCACCATAGAAACCAATGTGATAAAAATGACCTTTATTAAGCCCTTATTCTCTTCTGGTTGCTGGAAAAAGCGTAGGTACCGGGAAAGAGTGGGAATCAAGCAGTGGAAAAGAGTGAGGGGACGCAGGGTTTGGAAACAAGAGGTATTTGTCTAACACTCTTTTCTCCTCCCATCAAAACCAGCGCGATCCTTTAGCGGACAAGACTGAGGGCACTTTGCCTCCTTGTGCTCAGTAGAAAACAAACAACAAAAAAGAAAACAAATAAGAGCTCATCGCTCAATTTCCTGAGGTACAACTCTCATCTCCTGGCCTAGCCCCATTTTCCAAGCTTACCCATGTCATATTTTAGGCTTGAGTGAGCATCTGGTTACCACTCCCTAGTGTCAGACTAGAGGGGACAAGGCATGTCCCCTCCCCTCAAGGAAGTCACAGTCTCAGAGAAAGAGGCCAAAGGAGCAACGTGGACACAGGGCAGTAGAAGACCAAGGAATGTTCTGGAAGGATCTGCTGAGATTTATCTGAGACAAAGAGTGCCTAAAACTAAAGTACCAAAAGAGGGCAAAGGGTTGGGAAATGTCATTTTAAGGAATAAAAGGAGCAGGCCAACACCTAATTGTGTTTCTAGTTATTTTTCTAAGAAATGAATCAGGAACCCATGGACTGACAGTGCCTTAGTCCATTTTGTGGTGCTGTAACAGAGCACTATAGACTGGGTAGTTTATTATAAGTGGCAATTTACTGCTTGCGAATCTAGAGACTAGAAAGTCTGAGATCAAGTGGCCAGCATCTGGCAAACGGCTTCTTGCTTTGTTATCGCATGGCAGAAGGGCAAAATGAGGTAAAGGGAGGTACGCAAAGGGCCAAATTCATCCTTTTATAAGAAACCCTGTACTTCAGCAGTAATGGCATTAATCCAGTCTTAAGGATAGAGTCCTCAAGGCCTCACCACCTCTCATGAAGGCCTCACCTCCCAATGCTAGTGTACTGAGAAGCAAGTTCCTAACACAGAACTTTTGGGGCAACACATTCAAACTATAGCAAGCACCCTGCCCTGAGAACCTGTGTAAGATCCCTCAAGCCTTATACCATTTGTTCATTTAGCAAGCATTTTCCAGAGTGACAGGCAAATTTGTCTTACTTTAAATTCTTCCAGTTGGAGCTGGGCATGGTAATGCACACCTGTAACCCCAGATTCAGGAGGCCAAGGCAGGAGAATTGCTGTGAGTTCAAGGCCAACCATGATACACAGTGAGTTTAAGTTTAGCCTGAACTACACAGTGAGACCATGTCTCCAAAAATAAATTCTTCCGGTTAGTAAGGATCAACCACATAATATTAAATAAAGTAGGCTTATGTATTAAACTGTGGCTTTCTAGTCAGTCTTGGGCGGTTAGGATGGGGAACCGAGCTGTAAAGGGCTTACCTGCGGGACAGAGCTATGGACAGAAGACAAAAGCCAGGCCTGTGACATGCAGACAGAAAGCCTGGGGCTCAGTGCGGGGCAAGGAAACATGCCCTTGGAATACAGATAATCTGCCCAATGACCTTCCGGCTATATCACCGAGCTCGCCCCTCCCTGCCGCACCCCCTCAGGCTGCCAAGTGTGACTTCCTCCTTCTCTTGCCTATAGTTTTAAACACAGCTATTCATTTGTTCTGATATAAAAGTATTAGGAAATTTAAAAACTAGAAATCACCTATAATACCCCTTCACAGCGATGGCACTCAAGTTTTCATGCAGGGCCTCTTTTTGTGTGTCGTTTTTACATACCTATGTTAGTTTGCTAGGGCTGCAGTAACAAAGAGCGGAAGACCAAGTGGCTTAAGCAGCAATTTATCGTCTCATCGTTCTGAGGCTGGAAGTCCAAACTGAAGGTGATGGCAGAGTTGGTACCTTCTGAGGGCTTCCGAGGGAGGATGTGCTCAAGCCCTCTATCCTTGGCTGGCAAATGGACAGTTCCCCGTGTGTGTGTCTTGTCACGCTGTTTTCCCTCTATGCAGGTCTTTCTCACTGTCTACATTTCCCCTTTCTATAAAGACACAGTTGCATTGGTTAAAATCCACCTCGTGATCTCACTTGAAGTCGATTACCTTTGTAAGGATCCTGTCTCCACACGAGGTGACATTCTGACGCACTAAGGTTGAAGACTCCCGTATATCTTTTTGCATGAGACACGACTCCATTCAAAACAATACCTGCCGTAGTGACTGAGCTGACAATTCTCTATTTGCGTCTCATTTCCTACCGCTCAGTGTGTTCTGTTTCTAGGGGCCAGATGACATTGGCGGCCTCTGTCCGCTTGACATCCAGTGGGGCTGAGCCGGTAGGAAGCACTGTCTGATTAGGGGGAGAAGGAGGGAAACATCTGGTATTTGTTCCATTCCTGCTTTTTCTCGTCGCTTCAGATCTAAGAATAGTAAGGGTTTCCCTCTGTGACTCGTGTCTGGAGACCTCAACCTTTCTCTTTGTGTCTCCTTAACCCTACCCACTTCTTTGAAGCAATCTGTTTATTAAATGCTCCTTAGTTAAATCTTTCGATACAGCATCAATTTTGTGGTAGAACACTGACTAATATGCTGACCTACAATATAGTTTATATAACTGGTACTTACTTGTTAAGAAAAAATACCCGAAACTTTGGAAATAATGCAAGGAGAAGGAGCTGTGTTCTTTCAGTGTCATACTGGGAAAATTATACAACAGAATGGCAGTATTTAATTCTCTGGGAGAATGTATCTGTGCTTGACTTGGTTATTTACTATCTGATTAGAACCCAGACACTGTGAAGTTATATATTAACTTGTAGATTATTTCTGTCTGGTAGAAAAGATAACCCGAAAGGTTATGGTTTTATTGCTCTATGACTCACTAATCAGTTTTACATCTTGCATAGCCCTTATTTTTATGTTCTTTTTTATTAATGCCTAGAAATGCCCAGTTCATTAAATGCCCTTTGAACCAGCTATATGATCTCACTGATGCACCTACCAATAAATCAGAGAATTCTCTGACAAGTGTTCATTCTTTGTATGTGAGTTTTTAATTTTTTTGAAAAATACGCTTTGAGGTATTTTGCACCGTTTTATATTACTTACACCAAATATATCATTAACTAGTTCCACTGGACCATCTGGACCATTTCCCATTGTTGGGGATTTTGGTTATTTCCAATCTTAAGCCGTTATAAATACGTTTTATTGATGATATCTATTTAACTGTATTTCACATGTAGGCAAATGTCTGTGGGAAGGAAGATCATATAAAAGTTGCGTGAGTTCCTGCACCCCTCACGTTCAGGATGGTCCCGCTCTCCTTACTTTGCTACCCTATCTTAGTTCCTTCGACCTCACTCCCACCTTAGCCGCCAAGGGGACCTTCTGCAACTCATAATTAACTCGGAGCATGGTCAGTACGCCTGAGCACACCCTCGCTAACAGTACTACCTGACCTTAGCGAGTGTCCGTTATGAACAAATACTGTGCTGAGTGCCTGATCCGCATGGTGGCTTTGGGACCTCATGACTGTCTCCCTTTTCTCTCCAGGAAGACGCTAAGTGAGTACTTAAAGCCAGGTCTAACCATGAAGTTGAGCACTGAGGTAGGAACTGATTGAATATGTATTGACTGAATGAATAAATGAAAGGTCAAGACCAGCCAGAGTAACAGTCTCACACGCGGGGCACAGTACAGGCTGGGGCCTTCTCAGCTTTCTATTTAGAGTCTTTTATATGTTCTGCTGACCTGTCTTCTAGTTTGTGTGGTGGCATACTTTTTCCATTAAGTGCCAGGTAATAGATAATAAAGATTTTAGGCTTTGCAGGCCAAATATTGTCTCTATCACATACTCTTATATTAACTCTAAAAATGCAAAAACCATCATTACCTGGCAGGGTCATTCAAAAACAGGCACAGGACAGATTTGGTCTACAAGTTTTAGTTTACTGATCTATGTTCTAGCTCATTGATTCTCCCTGTATGGTTGTCTAACCCACTGTTAAATCCAAGGGCTGCAATCTTTTTTTTTGGTTTTGGTTTTGGTTTTTCTCCAGTACCGGGAACCGAACTCACGACCTTGCGCTTGCCAGGCAGGCGCTTTTGCCGCTGAGCTAAATCCCCAGCCCCCAAGGGCTGCAATCTTAATTGGTATTACTGTATTTCTTACATTCTAGAAGTTTTACTTGGTTCTTCAGAATAATTGCCAGTTTTCTGCCCCCAAAAATCAACTCTTTCTTTTATCTCTTTGGACATAGGAAAGCTAAGTATTTTAGAGTATGCATCTCATCATTCTAGTATCGGTAGCTAGTGTGAATCTGTTCCTATTTTCTGGGTTTTTTTTAAAAAAAGTTTTATGGCATCTTTCCTTATGTGTCTCATTATTCTCACTGAATACTAGACATCGTGGCTGCAACATTGTTTGTAGAAATAATTTTTTTCCTTTTTTGTTTTTTTTTTTCCAGTACTGGGAATCAAACTCACGACCTTGCACTTGCCAGGCAGGCGCTGTGCCGCTGAGCTACATCCCCAGCCCCTGTAGAAATAATTTGATGCATGGATTTTTTTTCCTCCAGAGAAGATTTACGTCTGCTTCAGGATGATGCCTGGGAATGTCAGCAGTTTGGGATGCACGGCAGCCTTAGCACACTGGGATTTACTTAACCTGAGTTCCCCGATTGAAATGATTCCGATTAAGATGAGCTATTGTAGCTCTTGGGAGAGTCGAATTCTGGCTGTAGGATGAGGCCATTTGGGGTAAAACTCCACGACTTCCTTCATTTCCTTGATAGGTTCCTTAGTTTGGCAAGGCTGTGAAAAACGCTACCTGGCCTCTCAGTTCCGTTTCCCTACTGGAATTAGCACGAGCGCCCAGGGCACAAGCAGCTTCCTGGGCTTCCTCCTTCTAGATCTCGGGCAGGTAGGTCTGGTTAGCTCTTTAGTGCCCTCACAGCTTCTTTCTGTTTCAGCCAGCTCTCCTGTCTGGAAGGCATGGACCTAAGTTAAATCCTCTAGCTCACCATTCTGGAAGCGGGAGTCTAGAGAGAGATTTTCTATGTGAAGGAAATTGGACCTTATCATTGAAAGAGCTATTTGAAAAGAAGCTTATACTATCCTTCAAAAATCCCAAAGTAGGGCTGGTGACATAGCTCAATAAAGCACTCGCCTAGCATCTGTGAGGCCCTGGATTCAATCCCAGTACAGACTTTAAAAAAATGGGCTGGGGATATAGCTCAGCGGCACAAGCGCTCCTGCTTGGCAAGAGCAAGGTTCTCTGAGTTCAATTCCCAGTACCAAAAAAAGAAAAAAAAAAAAAAAAAATATATATATATATATATATAGAGAGAGAGAGACAGAGACAGAGACAGAGAGAGAGGGCACCCCTGTAATCCCAGCACTCTGCAGGCTGAGGCAGGAGGATCATTGCGAGTTCGAGGCCAGCCTGCACTGCAGAGTGAGACCTTATCTCAAAAAGACCATATATATGGCAATCAAACAATTGAAAAAAAAAAAAAAACCACTAACACATGCTTATTTACTTGGTTTAAATTTCCTAATATACCATATTTCATTATACAACAATTATTGAAATGTTTAAGAAAAAAATATCTGTAGGTTACTTTTTTTTGTTTTTTGGTTTTTTGAGACAGGGTCTCTCTCTGTGCAGTTCAGGCTGGCCTTGAACTCACTTCATAGCCCAGGCTGGTCTCGAACTCGCAGTGATCCTCCTGCCTCAGCATCCCAAGTGCTGAGATTACAGGCATGCGCCCCCATGCCCGGCCTGTTAATTACGTAGTAGTATACTCTAAAATCAATGAGGGTTGATTGTATATCTTGAGGTCCTTTTTGAAAGTCACTGTTAAACAAATGAAAGTACTTTCTCTTTTGAAAAATAATCTTGAACTATAATTTAAACAGAACCTTTACGGGCTGGGGATTTAGCTCAGTGGCAAAGCGCCTGCCTGGCAAGCGCAAGGTCGTGAGTTCGATTCCTAGTACCGGAAGAAAAGACAAAAAAAACAAAAAAAAAAAAAAAAAAAAAAAAAAAAGAAAAAAATAAACAGAAACTTTATTTTAAAAAATTAGGGTTAGGGTAGTGCACACCTATGATCCCAGCACTCTGGAAGCCTGCGGCAGAAGGATCACAAGTTCAAGCCTAGCCTAGGTAATTTAGTGATTTAGTGAGGCTGTCTCAAATACATACACACACACACACACACATACATACATACATACATTGGGTGTTGATATAACCCTATGTGAATGCCCTGGATTCATTCAATCCCCAGTACTGCAAAAACAAAACAAAACATAAAGCATTCTTGATTTACAAAAACAAACCTCCAATGTAAAGATCATTCTCCTGTACTCTCCCAAAGGATATTCACATATTCTCCAAACTTGCTAGGATGCCTGAGCAGGTTTTGATTCATAAAGTCCTTTGTTAGCATCCTGTTCTCTTTCTGGGCACAAGTGAAGTGGGCTGTTCTGAGAACACACGCACACAATGTTACTGTCTATTGTTACTGGGAAACAAAGGAGAAATACAGTCTTTCCCTTCCCGCGGGCTTAGCCTTGATTAGGAAGCAGTCCTAACCATATGGATCCTAGGTCCTCTCCAGCGTTAGAGGAGGGTGCACCACAGCAAGGGCAGCCCAGAGGACAAGGAAAGAACCCACATAGCGTTGGCCCAGCAACTGCTTGCTTCGCCTGCTGTCCAAGTCCCTCTCTTGAGGGAAACAGGACAACTGTGCTCTTCATCATTAGCTGGAAGAAAATCTTGTTTACAAAAATAAAGGTCACAATAGAATGTTACTCCTTGCCCAGGGTGATCTCTTACCCACCCTCCACCCCCAGGCCAGTGACTGGAAGGAGGGTGAAGATGATGACTTGGGCCAATCTTTATGGGTACTGTGCTCTTCATCATTAGCTGGAAGAAAATCTTGTTTACAAAAACTTAAGATGGGCAGACATTTTCTAAGATCTTCCCCCATTCCCAATAAGTATCTATTTGATTCATACCATCTGTCATGTGACACATCTTGTTCCGTGTGTAAGTGAATTTATGTCTGGTAGACAAGATGAGGCAAAGATCTGAAGCAATATTCCAAATATGCTTTCATTTTTTATTATTACTTGTATTTTTTTCCATTTTAAAGGGGTAATTTACACATGGGAAATTTCACTTGCTTCTCTCTCTCTCTCTTCCTTTCTTCCTTTTTTCCAGCATTGGGGGTTAAACCCAGGGCTTTTACACTGAGCTACATCTCCAGCCTTTTTTATTTTTAATTTTTTCTTTGAGACAGGGTATCACTAACCTGCCCAGGCTGGGCTTGAAGTTGTGATCCTCCTGCCTCAGCCTCCCAGAATGTGTGCCACTATGCCCAGTTAAATTCATTTTTTTTGTTCTTTGAGTTTTGATAACTTCATATACTTGTGAAGTTAATAGCATAAGCCAGGCATAGTGGTGCACACCTGTCATCCCAGCACTTGGGAGCCTGAGGCAGGAGGATTGTTGCGTGTTCGAGACCAGTCTGGACTACAAAGTGAGCTCAAGGCCAGCGTGAACTGCATAGTCAGACCCTGTCTCAAAAAGACAAAAAAAAAAAAAAAAAGAAGTTAATAGTATAATTGAAACATAGAAGATTCTCAAGACCCCTAAAATATGCTCAGACCCCATTATGCTCAACCTCTCCTCCTATTTCCAGCCCTTAGTGACTACTGATCTATTTATTGTCTTCCTTCCTTCCTTCATCCCTTTCTTTCTTCCCTCCTCTTTCTTTTTCTTTCTTTCTTTCTTTCTTTCTTTCTTTCTTTCTTTCTTTCTTTCTTTCTTTCTTTTTTTCTTTCTTTCTTCTTTCTTTCTTTACTGGGAATTGAACACAGGGCCTTCATACTAAGATACACTCCCCCTCCCTTGAGACAGGGTCTTGGGCCGGGAATATAGCTCAGTGGTACAAGCACCTGCCTGACAGGCAAAAGGTCCCAAGTTTGATTCCCGGTACCAAAAAAAAAAAGAGAGAGACAGGGTCTTGCTAAGTTGTTATGCTCCCAGGTTGGGCCCAAACTTTTGATCCTTCCTCAGCCTTCCAGAGTGCTGGGATTACACATATGTGCCACCCTGCCTGGATAATGTCCTTATATTTTTGTCTCTTGTAGCTCATCATATAAATAGAATCATAAAGTATATAGGTTTTTGTGACTAGGCTCCCTCATTTAGCATGATACCTTTAAGATTCCACCAAGTTTTTGCATGTGTCAGTAACTTGCTCCTTTTCCTGCTGAGTGGTAGTCTAGTACATTGATGTACTTCAGTATAAACAGCCACCCATTAAAGGATATTTGGGTTACTTCTAGTTTTTAACAATTATGAATAAAGTCTAGGCTAATTAGTGAACAGTTTTTATGTGAATGTAAATTTTCATAGTAGAGAAATGACCCAGCAATATTTAATATATAGTAATGATGTTCCTGGGTCATATAAGAAGTACATGTTCAATCCTCTGTGAAACTGTCAAACACGGTTCCAGGGTTGTGTTCCCGTCATCAAATTATGAGAGTTTCAGTAGCTCCTCATCTGCACCAGAACTTGGCATTCATTATTTTTTGAAAGATTATTCATTATAATAGGAGTGTGGTGGTATGTCATTGTGAGTTTCATGAAAAATTTTCAAATGACTAATAATGCTGAGCTTCTTTTCCTGTGTTTATTTGTTGTTATGGTTACAACCCAAAATGTCCCCCCAAAGCCTTATTGTGTTAAAGGCTTTGTAGCCAACTAATGGGATTTAGGAACTGAATGTGCCATGAGGGCTCCAATTTCATCAAGTGGATTAATCCACTGATGAGTTAATAGTTCTATTTTATTTTATTTTGGTTTTTCTCCGGTACCAGGAACCGAACTCCAGACCTTGCGCTTGCCAGGCAGGCGCTTTGCCACTGAGCTAAATCCCCAGCCCCTGATGAGTTAATAGTTCATAGGCTTAATAAGAGGTGAGGCCTAATTGGATTAGATGTCTCACTGGGGGTGTGTCTTTGAAGAGTGTGACCTGTGTCTGGCCCTTTCCTCTCAGGTTTTTTTCCTCTCATTTATTCTCTGATCACTGTAAGGTGAGTAGCTTTCCTCTTCCAAGTCCCTCTGCTGTGATGTTTCTGCCTGGGAGCTGGCCAACCATGGACTAAAACCTCTGAAACCATGAGCCAAAATAAATCCTTTCTCCTTTAAGTTGTATGTATGCAGGAATTTTGTCCCAGCAACGTAAAGGTGACTGATACATCAATGTCTTCTTCAATAAAGTGTCTCTTCTGATTTTTAGACTTTTGTTTTGTTTTGTTTTGTTTTTTGTTTTTTACCCGTACCAGGAGTCAAACTCACGGCCTTGCACTTGCCAGGCAGGCGCTGTGCCACTGAGCTAAATCCCCAGCCCTAGACATTTTTGATTGGGTTCTTTTTTATTAAATTTTGGGGATTCTTTTAAATTGAGAAATAACTCATATATCATAAAATTTGCCCCATTAGTATATAATTCAGTGGTTTTAGTATACTCACAAAGTTGTAAACCATTCCAATGATCTAACTTGAGAACATTTTCATTATTTCAACAAGAAACCCTTATCCATTGGCAGTCATTCCCAGTTCCCCCTTCTCCAGCCCCTGCCAACCATTAATCTGACTTCTGTACAGATTTACTTATTCTGAAAATTATGTATAATGGCTAGCTTCATTCATTCCCTTAGTTCAATGTTATCATGGTTCAGACATGTTGTAGCATCTGTCAGTACTGCTGTCATTTTATGGTTGAGTAATAGTCCACTGAATGGTACAGTAAATTCTTATAATTTTATTTTGCCTCAGTATTCATCTTGAATAATGCAGAAGATTAACTTTCTCATTCCAGCAACAAGGTTCAGTCACCCTGGGCACAATTTTCAGTGCTCACCATAACCAAACAGCTCAAGGCATCAACCAGAGATAAGAATTTAAAGGCATCTCTCTCCCACCTACTGGACCAGGCTGTGCACTTTCCCAGTGCTTCTTTTAAAGGAAGGCATTTAGCATTTGCCTTTGAACATAAAGTGACCCTCACCCTTGTCCACTGTAGATACTGTTCGTTGCGTCTCTGTCTCTGTCTGACTTCATTTCTGCCTCATGTGACCCAGGTACAGAAAAACCTCCCTCTCAAGTCATTATGCCCACCCTGCCCAGGATCTGTAAGTAAAAAAATTTGACCTTGTTTCCTATTGTAATGATATATTGAATTTCAACCTTCCATCTGAAGAACTAGGGACTGCCCCAGGTTGGGGTTTCTCTGGGATGCTAGAGACTGAAGGGTGAGGTCCCAGCACCAGAGTGATGATTAGATAGGCATAATCTGAACATGGATCAAACAAGAGCCACAAGGGTACGAGCCAGTATAAACTTTCTCATGTGAGGGATCCCCTGGTCATGGGTTAGACACTTGGCATTAAACCAACTTGCAGATAAACCAAGTGGCCCAGGTAGGGCTGGGGATATAGCTCAGTGGCATAAGTGCCTGCCTGGCAAGCACAAGGTCATGAGTTCGATCCCCGGTACTGAAAAAAAAAAAAAAAGTGGCCCATGTAAGGCATACTGTAAACACCCATGTCCACATGCTCTTCATTTCTTATTAGAATAGCACTGCAAGCCACTTTGGTATTAGAACTCTAATTTATCAGGCTCTCAAAACATACTGCTATACTACATTTTGCTTATCCACTCATAAGTTAATGGACATTTGGGTTGTTTCTCCTTTTTAACTATTATATAGAATACTGCTATGAACATTCATGTTCAAGGTGTTCTGTAGATATATGTTTTTATTTCCTTAGACATATACCAGAATTACTCAGTGTAAATGGTTGAGAAACTGAAACTTTTCTGCAGTGGCCAAGTCATTTTGCATTCTTGCCAGCAATGTTGAAAGGTTCCAATTTTTCTCTATCCTTGTCAACACTTGTTATTGTCTGTCACTTTTATTATATCCATCTCAGTAGATTTGAAGTGGTATCTCATTGTGTTTCTGATTTGCATTTCCCTAATGACCAATGATATTGAGCATCTTTTTCATGTACTCATTTGCCATTTGTGTGTCCTGTTTGAAAAAAAAATTACTAAATTCCTTTCCTTTTTTTTTTTTTTTTGCCTCTTTGAGACAGAGTCTGACTATGCAGTTCAGGCTGGCCTTGAGCTCACTTTGTAGCCCAGGCTGGTCTCAAACTCGCAGTGATCCTCCTGCCTCAGACTGCTGAGTGCTGGGATTACAGGTGTGCGCCACCACGCCTGGCTTTTCCCATTTTAGTAATTGGATTATTTTTCTTGTTTAGGTTAAGAGTTCAGTATTATTTTGGATAAAAATCACTTAGCAGACGTGTGATTGGCAACTATTTTTCCCATTCCAGTGTTGTTATTTCACTTTCTTAATGATGTCTTTTGAAACATATAAATTTTTAATTTTGATTTCCAATAATGTAATTTTGATGTATAATACTTTGTTCTTTTCTTTTGTTGCTTAATATTGTCTGTGTCATGTTTAGGAAGCATTGCCTAATCCAAGATCATGAAGATGTTGGATCATTTCTTTCCCAAGAATTTTGTACTATTAGCTCTCATATTTAGGTTTTTGGTCTATTGACTGATTTAAGTTTGATTGTTTTCATCTTATTTTTTGAGACAGGGTCTCGCTACATAGTTCAGATTGGCCTTGAACTCACTATGTAGCCCAGATTGACCTCAAACTGAAAGGGATCTGTGGGGGAAGGACTGTGATTGCTAATAAACTGATTACTGATGGTTGGCTTCTGATCTCCAGCCGTGCCGAGTGCGCATGGTGCGGGGTGTGGGAGGCTCGCCCGAGGATGGTTACCATCAGCTGAGAGACAGAAATGGAAAGGGATAATGAATTTCTCCTGTGGGTCTGAGTTACGTTCTGGGTTCCAATAAAAGGCGATTGAGATGGGTGATCGTGGCGGCCGCAGTCCCAGAGGCTGTGAGCCCCCCGCCCCCGATCCCAGACTTCTAGCTCTCTTGTTTCCCTTCTACTTTCCTTTATTCATCCGAGGGCACCTCGTCCTAGGGACCTGTCACCACAGTTAATACCAACAGGGATCCTCCTACTTTAGCCTCCAGTGTTGGGACTACAGGCGTGCACCACCACACCTGGCTCTTTTTATTTCTTCAAGGTTGGTAGTGATATTCCCTCTCTATTTCTGATTCAGATTAGCTAACAGTGTCTCAATTTCGTTGATCTTTTCAAAAGATCTATGTTTGGTTTTATTGATTTTGCTCTGTGGGTTTTCTCTATTTCATTTCCTTCAATAGTGCCAATTTTACTGCATATACTTTTGGAGGTCTGTTGTTAAGTTTGTGTATATTTATAATTCTTGCATCTTCTTGATGGATTGAGTTTTCATTATGGTAAAATGACTTGTTTGTTGCTAATAAAAAATGCTTGTCCCAAAGTCTATTTTGTTTGATAGCAATATAGCCACTCCAGATCTTTCGGTTACTCCTTTTGTGGTATGCACTTTTCCATCCTTTGATTTTAAATGTGTGTTGTGTCTTTGAAACTAAAGTATGTCTCTGGAGAGTTGGATTATGTTTTCTTTCATTCTGCCAATCTCTGCCTTTTTTTTTTTTTTTGTCTTTTTGAGACAGGGTCTCACTATGCAGTTCAGGCTGGCCTTGAGCTCACTTTGTAGCCCAGGCTGGTCTCGAACTCACAATGATCCTCCTGCCTCAGCCTCCTGAGTGCTGGGATTACAGGCGTGTGCCACCATGCCTGGCCCTCAATCTCTGCCTTTTAATTAGTTTGTTTCTAGGACTTGCCAGAAAAGGTCAGTAATGGAAGTTCTGTTGAGGTGGGACTTTTGGGGGGCTCCAGTCCTCTTCTTCCTCCCAGTGGCTGCTGGGTTGCTGGTTTTCACAGCTATTTTCGGTGTGTGGCTGTTGGATTTCAACACTTCCATTGAGCTGGACAGAGGAAGACTTTACGAGGCAAAGTTAAAGCACATAAAGCTCTTTATTCTTATTGATATTCAGCTATTTTTCTTCAGTAATGTTACTTAGATTGTTGCAAAGAATTAGTTACTTTCCAGAGCTCTGAAAAATTGATTTTAGCACTTTTTTGTCAATGTTCTCATTGTTCTTCTGGGGGAGCAGATTTTTGATGGTCTTACCTCACCATTTCTGCTAATGTCATTCTTTCGAATCTGTTTTGTGTCTGTCTATGAAGGGAAATCTGTCAAACATTTAATTTTTTATGAAGTTGAAAGTGTGTGTGTGTGTGTGTGTGTATTCCTGCACTGGAAAAATAGAAATGAAAATAATTTAACAGGCAGGTACATTTAAGACATACACAGAAATAGGGAAAGAAAGAATAAACTTTATATAATTCAGAGAGAAAAGATGCAATTTGCAACAGTAGAGCAAAGCAACCCAGGTTTTAATGCAATACTTTACAGAACTCAACAAGTTAATGCCACAAAACTCCAAATTTCAACTGTGTTCTGTAACTTAATTTAGGGGAATAGTGTCATATTCATAGGATCTGGGACCAAGACATAGACACTTCGGAGAACTATTTAAAAAATTCTGCCTACCACAGGTACTTAAGTGAAAGCCAGTTTGCAAAGTAATTGGCCTAATTACAAATTTGAAGGTAAGATATATCCCTAAATTGAAAATTTTTTTTCCCTAAAACTCTTACATTGGAAACTTGCAGACATAAAAAATAAAAATAATAATATAATTATATGCATATATTTTAACCAACTAGATTAAATAACTGTAAAAAATTGGCCACATGTATTTATCCATCTATATACGTGCTAAATCTTTTGTTTGTTTATTTGCTTTTTACCTGTACCGGGAATCAAACTCAGGACCTTGCGCTTGCCAAGCAGGCAATGTGCCGCTGAGCTAAGCCCCCAGCCCCATGTGATGAATCTTTTGAAAATAACAAATAGGGTGTCACTTCTCTGAATAGTTTAATATGCTGCCCCCAAGTAAAAGAACATTTTTCTTATATAATCATATTAGCATTATTGTACCTTAGAAACTTAATTATCATTTCTTGGTAGCACCTACTATATCATCTATAACCCAAATTCTCCCATTGTCCAAAAGTGTTTTTGAAACTGCTTTTCTTGGAAAACTGTTATCAATTCCATGAAATGCATTTGTCATAATCTCTTTTGTGTTATTTGACTTGAAACTCCACAGCTTTTTGTTTGTTTCATTTTTTGCATTGTAGAGATTTTGAAGAGACAAGAGCAATTTGTAGTCTCGTAGAATGTCCTACACCAAACTGGACTTAACTATACCCTGTGGCGTGGTTTACCCTGTTCTCTTATCCACTGTGTTTCATATATAGTGGGCCCTTCGTATCCTTGGGTTCTGCATCCTTGTACTCGGCCAAATGTAGATCAAAAACATTTGAAAAAAAATGTGTCTGTACTGAGCATGTGCAGACCTTCTGGGAACCATTACTCCCTAAACAATACAGTATGCCAACTATTTATGTAACATTTACATTATATTAGGTATCACAAGTAATCGGGGGATTCTCTGAAGCATATGGGAGGACGTCTGTATGTTCTGTGCAAATACTACCTAAAGGATGTGAACGTCTGAGGATTTGGGTATCCATGGGTGTCCTGGAGCCATGCTGCATGGACACTTAGGGATAACTCTGTAGACCGAAGGGCAATACTATCTCTAATTCTACTAGCCTTTTACGTTCATTAATAGTAATTTTTATGTAAAGAAAAGTTTCTCTCTTCAATTAGAGTAGGGGAAATATCTAATTCTGTCCTCTTAATTACAAATTTTTACCGAAAAAGTTGATGTATAAGCAATCTTTAAAGGTGGCAAATGTTCTTTGTTTTCCTTTTCTTTTTTATGATGATCATAATCTCATGAGTTTTTATTCATTCAATTTTTATAATCAAGTACATTTATCTTCATCATTATCAATATTTGATGCTCAAATTTCCTGATTTGGTTATTGAGACCTCCCTTCAACATGATGCTTGAACTATTTGCTATCCAGCCACTTACAGGAAAAGTTTCTCAGTCCCTCGTGTAAGCATCTAGGAATTATATTTTGTATTAATAATATGTCACATTTCTGTTTTCAATTCAAATTGGATCTCATGTTTTCCTTAATTTTTATATTTATAACACTATTTGCTTAATGGAAAGTCTCAATTTGTAATACTGTGAAATAGTTGCATATTTTGCTTTACTCCATAATACATAAAAAGTGTTCAAAGTAAAAAATATTACTTCTAATAATAAAATTACTGAGGAAAATATAAGATTTTTTGTAGTTTTTGTGTTTTTGTAATATACGTCAAGCCAGGCATGGTGGTGCACACTTGTAATTGCAGCACTTGGGAGACTGAGGCAGGAGGATTTCAAGTTCAAGGCCAGCCTGGGCTACATAGTGAGTTGGAGGCCAGCCTGAACTATATAGCAAGACCTTGCCTTTAAAAAAAAAATATATATATATATATGTGTGTGTGTGTGTGTGTGTGTGTGTGTATCAATGAGAATATCAAGTAAAGTATTGTCTGCAAGTCGCTTAAAATAATTCTTTTTCTCTGTAGTTAATGTTACTGATTTGATATGCAATTGAATTCATTTGTTCCACTTTATTTTAATTTTGGAATTTACTCGTATTCTCTTTTGTATTAATATTTTGAAACGTGCAAAACAATGCTAATGGAAAATTTTAACAAGCTAATTAGAAGCTAATAAATTAAGGCTACAGGGGCTGGGGATTTAGCTCAG
>NW_004955516.1:3444088-3489737 GCF_000276665.1 Chinchilla lanigera | reverse complement strand
GCAAGGTCGTGAGTTCGGTTCCCGGTACCAGAGAAAAACCAAAAACCAAAAAATAAATAAATAAATAAATAAGCTTGAGAAAGCTACCTAGCTCATTTTATGAAGTTAATATAATCTTTATATCAATAACAAAAAAGGAGAGTACAGGAAACATACAAGCATAGGTATACAAATCCTAAAATGCACAGAAAAATCAGCAAACCAAATCCAGTAGTGTGTGCATAGACAGATATTTGATAGATAGAAGAACAGATAGATCTAGAGGCAGTATGACATTTAAGTTGAGACAGTAGACTCTGAAACCAGAATGGTTACATTTGTGTCTCAATTTGATCAATTTCTATCTGTATAAATTTAGGAAAGTCATGTAACCTCTCCACACCTCAGTTACTTTATAGAATAATAGTACCTACGTCATCAGTTTGTTATGAAGCACCCTTAAGTTAATATATGTAAGATATAGCACATACTGAGTGTTATAGAAGTGTTACTATTATCTTTGTCGTTTTTATTATTGACTAATAATCCTGTCTATAGTGACCATGGTTCATGGTTCCTAATCAGTTGACCAAACTCAACATTAAGGGATGTTTTAGTTTTCTGTCCTTTGCTGAGACAAAATACCCTACACCAGCTAAAGGAGGAAAGGTTTATTTCACTCACAGTTTGTAGAGGTTTCAGTCCATAATCACCTGGCTCTAAGGCAGGGTGGGTGGCCGAGGGGCAATAGTTGATGGCTGTGGAAGATACCAAAAGCAACAAGAAAGGAGGGAGAGAGAGCAAGCCTCTTTCCCTCCCTTATATTGTATGCTGGCTACCTGCCCTAGAGCGGGTGTAGCACTCACACCCTTATTCAGCTACCTCCAAAAAGCCCACCCCCCCTATGATCACATGAGGCTTGTGGGGGGCATCCAGACACAGACCATAACAAGGGCACAGTCCTGCAGGTGGCCAAGACTGCTCGAGACTTCTGATATTGAGTGCAGGACCTTTGCCCTTCCGCCTAGTCAGAAGGAACAGTCTCACAAACTGTCCTTACTTTTCACTCTAGCTGCAAGTTTCAGGGTACCCAAAGCCACTCTCACTTCAGACCAGCTGGCTAGAGTCTAGGATTCCCACAGACTCCCTTGGATTCAATAAAGTAGTAGAACGACTCATAGAACTTTAAGTAAGGCACTCTACATAGGATTATGGTCTTAATGAAAAGATAGAAATTATAGCCAACCACACGAAGCAACGCATAGGGTGAAATCTGGGAGGGCCCCAGACACAAAGTTTCTGTCACCTTTAGCAATGCTTTACCCTCCCAGTATTGAAGTGTGACAATACTCAGAACATATTGCCAACCAGGAACCTCACCTGAGCCTTTGGTGTCCAGACTTTTCTCTGAGACTCCATCATATACCGCTCCTGTGGCTGACCTTTAGTCTTAAGCTTTTTGGGGAGATCAGACTAACGTGATAAATTTCCAGGTCAGAACTCACATGACATGGCTCAAAGTCCCTATCATAAAACACATAGTTAGACTGTCCTATGCCAAAGCCCCAGGCAAAAAAAAAAAAAAAAAAGACACTACTGTCTGCCAGGACATTGCAAAGGCTTAGATAGCACTTCCCAGTAGCACAGAGTGAAAGCTAGACCTGTTTGGGAGAAGTTAATTCTTCATCACATAGCTCCCAAATCCTTCCTAGTCTTGGCTGTACTTTCTAACCTCCTTTGGTTGACAAACATAACAGTGAATGCTATTGAATCACATCTCCTTACAGCCTAGTCATATCCCTTGGCCATGAGATGTTGCCACTCCTGGCATCCACTGTGGCCCATGCCTACAATCCCAGAACTCTGGGAGGCTGAGACAGGAGGATCAAAAGTTCAAGCTCAGCCTCAGCAACTTAGCAACTTAGCAAGACCATGTCTCAAAATAGTTTTGTTTTTTTAAAGAAAAAGGGCTGGAGATGAGTGAAAAGGTTGTGAGTTCAACTCCAGGTACCACCAAAATAGAGATAATAGAGATAGAGATAGAGATGATAGAGAGAGATAGAGAAGATAGAGATGGAAATGGAGAGAGAGAGAAAGAGACAGAGTCAATTTCTCCACCCTCTTGAATTTGAGCCTTATGATTTGTTTCAACCAATAGAAGGTATTGGAAGAGGCATTATGCAACTCTGAGACTAGGGGCTGGGGATTTAGCTCAGCGGCAAAAGCGCCTGCCTGGCAAGCGCAAGGTCGTGAGTTTGGTTCCCGGTACCAGAGAAAAACCAAAAAAAAAAAAAAAAACAAAAAACAAAAACCAAAAAAAAAGCAACTCTGAGACTGAATTTTAAGAGATTATTCAGCTTACACCTCCTGTTTCTTAGAACACCACCTTGAGACTGGCATACTGGAAAGAAGCTAACTCAGCTACTGGAGGAACATAGGCCATATGGAGAACCACAGCCTAAATCAAGGCCTTTGATGTTTGAGTGAATCCATCTTAGCCCCTGTTGAGCTCCTGGCTGCCTGCAATCACATAAATGAGCCCAGGAAAAACACTCCTATCACCTACATAATCAAGAGAAATCACAAATCGTTACTGTTTTAAGCTACCAACTATTGGGGCAATTTTGTCACACAGCAATAACTAACCAATACGTGTTATAAAGAACTGATATTTCTGTGGGGAAATGACTCAATCTATTCCTCTTAAGGCTATAAAACCAAAGTCATTTCACACTTTTAATTTTAAGGAAGAGCTCTGAGCTAAAAACCCATTTTGTATAATATTTAGTCCGTACTTTTCATTGTCTCCTCATGAAAACTTCTTCGGTCAAGGTGAGGTAGGAGATTAAAGTGGGGCAAACTAGTTGAGCAAGGGGGTGTGCCCTGTCAATCACAGAGACCCAGGACGCATGCGTATAACACAAGCCCCAAACCCTGCACCTGGGACCAATCAAAAAGTGCAATCTTCAATTCTTTATTTACATCTGGCACAAAATCAAGTGGGCCTTTAATAGGGCAGCCTAGATCTGATGTCAGGTCAACAAACAAGAGATGCAAAAGACTCCCACCATTAACCCTGAGGTCACAGTGGACTTTGTCAGTGGCCTATTCTCACTTTGCAGAGGGTACTTCTTTTCCCACCTTTAATAAATGTGAATCCTGGTTACATTTTTCACATGTCTTATCTAGTTTTTTGCTCAGGAGACCAAGAACCCGGAAAAAATCCCTGGAAAGAATCTTTAGGACCCCAAAACCAGTAACAAAGGTGCATGGATATTTCCAGAGTTCTTTCTACATACTTCCAAATGGGTTTCCTGCGAACCGTACTAAATTATGTTCTCACCAGGAGTGTGTGAGGAATGTGAGAGTTGGGTAGCAGGCCTGCGCTAAATGACAGAGAAACGATAGTCTAACCAGCACAGCAAAATGGAACTTCCAAAGTTAATTTCTTTTCCCTCTAGAGAGAAGTGGCTTCTCCAAATTTCTTCAGGCCTGTGACATAAATGGCCACCTCCACTTTCCCTTGCCGGATGAATGAACACAATATACAGATGCTGGCCTCAGGAGACCAAAGTCCAGTTTCATTCCCTTAGATAAGGAAGGGAGGGAAGGATCTGGGCTCAGGAAGGGGTGAAACAAGCCTGGACATCTATTGCCTCCCCCTCTGTTCAGAGAGAGAGAGAAAGAGAGGGAGAGAGATATGCTGATTTGGGTAATGAGGTCCCTCCATCTCCTCGGAATAGTTTTGAATAAATCCTTTATGCTTTTCATCAAAATTAGTGGCGTCCTTTGATTTGGCCAGCAGAGAGCAAACAAACCTGAGCGTACGGACTCAGCAGCTGGTAGCAACAGGAGCTTCCCCATGGAGTGCGGAGTGGTTAGACTCTTCTTCCCCAAATCTGCCTCTCCACTCCATAGGGCCGGCACGGGTGAGACCAGAAAGCCGGACAGATGGAAATCTTCAGCTGAGTGTTCAAGCCGGTGCCCTGTGTCCAGAAGGCAATATAGTATGGTGATTAGAAAGAAAGTTCTGGAATCAAGCTGCCTGAGTTTCAATCCTGGCTCTGTCTTGTACAAAGCATCTACTTTAAGCTTCTTAACCTGTGTCAGCCTCAACCTGCTCATCTCTAAAGTGGAAATATTTGTGCCTATCTCATGAGTTCTGAGGATTAAATGGAATGATCCATGTCAATCCTGTAAAACAGTGTGTGGTAAGAGAAGTAATGAGATTTGATACGATTGATATATGTTACATGCAAGAATCAAATTCCAAAGTGAACCTCACCATTTTGAATTACTAACATGAACTAAAACACGCTGTGTACCATTAGTAGTCTCTACACTGCTTGGCAACTTGTCACCAAACAGAGAGGCCTTTAATAGCAAGCACCCTTTCCTTCTCTTGTGGTCACAAGGAAATGCCACTAGTGGATGAAAAGAGAGATTCGAGACGCCTGGCTGATTCAGAATGTCAGAGCTGAAAGTGACACTGTCACTCCATGTTTCCTCTGGGCCGGGGTGTGTGTGGTCAGCGTACTCCCAGGAGTCAGGGCCGGGGTCGGGAGTAAGACTGAGCGTTGGGTTTAAATTACTCAGAAAAGGGAACTCTGATAAGGCAGATGGCTGTGTGGACCCAGCTTCATCCTTTACAACCTCTCCTTCGGTTAGGTCAACGGCCCTTCCTTGTAATCACATGCCTTGAGAGATACCAACTCCTATCAGCTGCACAAAGTTGCTTCTTAGTTTTCCTCGCTCAGCAACCGTGTCAGACCCTCGGTATTTCACCCACCAGCTCCATGGAGCCTCGCACAGTTTCCACAGTTCCTTGTACTATACAGGAGCCTTTCAGGTACGACGACAGAAAGCCAACTGGAACTGTTTATGCAAAAATGAATTCATGGAAAGGACAGTGTGAGGGGCAGGCATGCTGGTGCGTGCCTATAATCCCAGCACTCGGGAGGCTGAGGCAGGAGGATCGTTGCGAGTTCAAGACCAGCCTGGGCTACAAAGTGAGCTCAAGGCCAGCCTGAACTGCATAGTGAGACCCTGTCTCAAAAAGACAAGAAAGAAAAAAAAAAAAAGGACAGTGTGAGTAGTTCCTAGAATCAAGAAATTTGCTAAAAAAACAGGACTCACAGAGGCAAAATCAGGACTGCTTCAGGGACCTCATAGATCGCAGTCCCTCAGAACCAGTAGGCTGCCTCTGCATCTGTCCTCTGTGCATCTGTGACATATTCTCAGGCCAGCTTTTTCCAGAGTCAGGGGCCACGACCCTGGCTACCTTGGACCTCATATCTATTCAGTTTCATTACCCAGGAGAAAAGCAGCGTCTTTGCTTTATTTTAGTTTTTTTCCAGGACTGGGAATCGGACTCACGACCTTGAGCTTGCCAGGAAGGCGCTGTGCCACTGAGCTAAATCCCCAGACCCTTTGCTTTATTTTAATAAAATTATCCTGGAGGACATGGGCTGTCTTAAGTCACAAGCTCATCCTTACCTGAGTATTTTCACTGTCGCCAGGAGTCAGGCCAGCATGATCTGAGGCCAGCGACCTCCGACCCATCACTGTGGTCACGGAAGTAGGATCTATAAAAAGGTGACAATTCTTCTCAAAGATCTTGCATCCAAAGGAAAAGAAGTATATATATATATATATATATATATATATATACACACACACACACACATACACACACAAAATAGTTAAGATAGCTATACTACTAATTTCTGTCAGTTCATTGAAAAGTTCGTGTTTATATCATTTGATGAATTTTTCATGCCTGTATCTTATAATCTGAGCAACTGGGGCTGGGGATGTAGCTCAGTGGCACAGTGCCTGTCTGGCAAGCACAAGGTCCTGAGTTCAATCCCCAGTACCACAAAAAAAAAAAAAAAAAAAAAGCATTCTGAGCAACTACTTTGAAGATAACAATAAGCAATGTACATTGTTACTCTCCTATCGGTTTGAAATTTTGGATTGTTTTTTAGTGAGTTTTCTCTTTTTAAAAAAAAGACAAAAATGTAAGCTTTGAGACCACATACTGATCAACATGACTTCTACAGTTACTTCAGATAAATATTCATGATCTAGAAAGTACCAGTTTAACAAATATATGAGAAAATGTTTCCACATGAGTAATTTTGTATTAGTTATACAGAATAGTGGGTTATTTGTATATGCATATTTGTACATGCATGTAACATACTTTATTAATTCCCACCCCCATTATTCCCCTTGTCCTTCCCTCCTTCCTCTCCTTGGGCTCCTCCCTCTTCTGTAATAGTCTCTCTTCTACTTTCTTTTCTTTTTTGGGGGTGGGTATCAGGAACTAAACTCAGGACCTCACACTTGCCGGGCAGGCGCTGTGCCGCTGAGATATGTCCCCCGCCCTCTCTTCTACTTTCAATCACATGAGCAATTTTTCTAGGTAACTGAATTTGATCTCTTTAAATGTCAAGGCTTTTTATAGTCCATTTCCCATGAAGTCCCTCTGAAATATGGTTTCTTGAATTTATAACAAGTATCCCGAATATAATTTAACCATTGTAGTGGTCTCTCTTATCCACAGTGTTGTTTTTCACAGTTGTAATTACGCACCATCAGCCTTGGTCTGAAAATATTATGTGGAAAGTTCCATAAATAAGCAATCTGCAAGTTTTAAATTGCAGGGAGGTCTGAGTAGGATGATGAAATCTCATGCTGTCCTGATCCACCCCACTTAAAATATGAATTGGCCCTTTTTGTAGTGTATCCATGCTGTGAATGCTTTCCTTTTAGTCGCTTAGTAGCGGCATTGATTGTCAGACTGTCATGCTATCATAGTGCTTATCTTCAAGTAACCCTTATTTTTCTTAACAATGTTTCAGAAGCTGCACAGTGGAGTTACAAAGGAGGGGCCAGTATCTAAAACACAGAGAACAGATAACCTCTGATACCCTGTAGCAATTTTGCAGGACCTACGGAAAAAACAAACATAGTATGTATAGGGTTTGGTCTACCGTGGTTTCAGGTATCCACTAGGATCTTGGAACATCTCCCCTGAAGATAAAGAGGGACTACAGTACCTATCCTTTTGGATATCAGTGATGTTTTCCTGAACTATTGGGGTGTGTAGAGTTGTTTGTCCCTATAGCAGGGGCACCGGACTGCAATGTGTGGAGAAGGACATTCTTTGATTAGAATGCATTAAGGACACAATGATTTGTTTAACCTTGAGTTTACGATCCTCCTGTCTCAGCCTCTTGAGTGCTGGGATTACAGGCGTGTCTTGGATTCCATGTGGAAAAGGATAACCCTTTGATTATCCTTGCTAAAACGTGTGGTATCCGCCCATGAGTACTCGCTACGCTACGCCCGAGGTTCTCCCTCAAGAAAAGGTGACTGAAATTGGTATTTGAGGCTGCAGCCCGAGAGGCTGTAAGCCCCCGATCCCAGACTTTTGCCTCTCGTTTTTCTTGTCTGTCTTTTCCTTATCATCCGCGGGCACCTCGGTCACGGGACCTGACGCACTGGATAGTACGCCACACATGTTTTGTGTTTTAATGTCATGTTTAAATTTTTGGTCTCATGTTCTCAAACATTGTTTCCCACTGCTGTTGCTGTGCCTGTCTCTAGCATCTCTTTGCTTATTTGCTAATTCTAATCTCCTACGGATTAGAAAAATCACGTGACTGGAAATGTTACGCTGCTGTGTGCAATGTTTGCCAATTTGGAAGGCAGAATGTACTGCCTTGTGAAGAAATAGTCACGGAATGGAAGCTGGGGAACTTGTCTATGAATCAATGATGAGCGCTCCTTAACATTTACAGGGAATTTCTAAGGCCTTTGCTGCTATGGTTTGGATCCTGTCTTGCTTCCTTTCTCGTTGCTGGGACACAACACCGACACCCACAACTTAAAGGAGAGGTTTAATTTGGCTCACATTTTCCGTCCATGGTGCGCTGGCTCCAAGACAGGATGGCGTGGCAGAGGGACAGAGCAGGGGAAAGGCTGCTCGGGTCTCGGCAGCCCGGAAGCAGACAGAGAAGGGAGGAGCCCGGGAGGGAGAAACATCCGCCTCTTCCAAGCAGGCCCCACCTCCCAGCCCCCATATTCCAGTCACCTTCTCCAAGCCCCCCCCTCCGAGTGCGCGAGACTTTGAGGGGACATCCGGATATACAGCCCGAGACCTTGAATATCCTCCAGCCCCGTGTGTTAAGGGCTCAGTTCCCAGGTGGCACTGTCGGACGGTGCTGTGGACCTTTAAGAGATGGAACCTAGTGTCCTGGTTTGGCTTGGGAGGGGACTGCGGGACTCCAACCCCTTCCTCTCCTTTGTTTCCTGGCCACAAAGTAAGCAGTTTGTTCTGTCACACGCTGCCCACCATTACCACCCACAGTGGCCCATAGCAATGAGTCTTCCCCATCTCGCTTGGACTGCAAACTCCAAAACCATGAGAAAAATAAAATTAGTTTCTCTCTGTCTCTCTCTCTGTCTCTCTGTCTCTCTGTCTCTCTGTCTCTCTGTCTCTCTCTCTCTCTCTCTCCCTGTCCCTCCCCACCTTTAGTTTTTTTGAGACAGGGTCTCATGATGTAGTTCAGGCTGACTTTCAACTCACTCTGTAGCCCAGGCTGGCATCAAAGTCACAGCAATCCTCCCGCCTCAGCTTCCTGAGTGCTGGGATTATAGGTGTCCACCACCATGCCTGGCCTACTTTTTATTTTTAAGCATTCATCTGACTGTGGCCATTTCCAGCAAGTCAAAAACCTGTTCTCCCTTTCAATCAGCAAGTGAATATGCAGGGGCTGGGGAGGATAGCATTAAAATTCTCATTGACCCAGCAGCTTCCTGCCACAGAAAGTGAAAACTAGAGATAATTTTTCTATAGATAAATCACCATTAAAATTTGTGATTTCCAAATGAACAGTGGAAGGGCCGAGGAAATAGCTCAGCGGCATAAGCGCATGCCTGGCAAGCGCAAGGTGCTGAGTTTGATTCCTGGTACTAAAAAAAAAAAAAAAGTGAACAGTGGGGGCCGGGGCTATAGCTTAGTGGCACAGTGTCTGCCTGGCAAACTCAAGGTCCTGAGTTCGATTCCTGATACCAAAAATAAACAAAACCAAAAAAAAGACTAGTGAGCAGTGTTGGATACCAGAAATTAATTAAAGCACTTCTTTGTAAAGAAGAAAGCATGCAACATAACCCACATGGAATTGTGAAAAAAAATCTGAATTCAAACACAGAGATCCTGCTTTCACTATGGATAATAAAAAGAGAGGGAAAAATCAGCCCACTTCTCTGCTGTTAAACAAGTAGATTGGTATGACTGTGATCTTTATGTCTCTGACATGAAGACCCACACTAGAAACTTAATCTCCCCACATAACAAGAAGTCTGGCTCTGTTTTCCCTGGCTAAACAACAGTCCGACTGGTCATTTCAGGGAAAAATAAAATCAAGTGCACGGCAAAGTTAAGTAGGCACTGCCATTACCTTGGCTGCAGAATAAACCGCCTGAAAACTTACTGGTTTAAGACAGCAGCATTCATTTTGCTCACCGACGTGCGTGCATTGCAGGCCGGGCTCATCAGGGACGGCTCACCTCTGCGCCACTGTGTCAGCTGGGGTGACTGATCCACAGGCCGGCTCCCCTTGGCATGGGCAAGGGTGGTGCAAATGCTGGATCTTAATTTCGGGATCCAGCACTGCTGACTGTTCGCTGTTCACCCAAGGCTCACTCACTCGTGTGCGTGCTTGATGCTGGAAGGTCAGAGAGCTGGGGCTGGACGGCTGGAGCTCTTTGGGGAGTCTCTTCAGCAGTATGTGGGCTCTCTGAGGGTCTTCCGAACATGGTGGCCTCCAGATGCCCAGACTTCTTACACGAAGGCTCCAGGATTCCAAGGCAGGTGGTGTTCTAAACAGAATAAGAGCCCCGCAGAAGCTGTGTTGTCTTTTATGACTCAAAGTCAGTAGTTATTCACCATCGCGTCGCTCGAGGCTGGCTCCCAGGGAGGAAATGGACTCCATCTCGGTGGCTGTAGTGAATGGTATAAAACACCACAGTTGGAGACTCTGCTTGAGAAGTGGACGATAGATACTGCTGTGCTGCTAGATCAAGCTTCTTCTTCGTCTTCCTTTTTAAATTTTTTAAGTTTTGTTGGTCCTGGGAACCTAGGGTGTCACTCTTACTAGGCAAGCAGTCTTCACTGAACTATACCTCATCCCCTTTTCATTTTATTTTGAGGCAAGATTCTGCTAAGTCACCTAAACTGGCCTTGAACTTGCAATCCTCCTGCTTCCACTGCCAAATAGCTGGGATTACGGGCATGTGCCACAGTGCCCGGCAGGGATCAAGCTTCCAGACCTAGCCAGCTACTAACCCTCCATGGCATCTCCCCAGAATGCATCGAGTTTCACAAGTACGCTGACTAGTTACTTATTTTTGGATGAATCTGAAACAGGGGAAGGGAAGAGATGACTGGGCTTAATTAGTTGCACTCCTTTCCCAGAGGCTTAGCAGTAAGGAGACTCCGCGGAGAGCGAGGTTGCCTTATTGCAGGTATGGCTTTCATCAGAACCAGATCCCCAGAGCCAAGACCTAGCTGGAAGCCGCTGTGGTGATAACTTTAGGGCGCTCTGCCCGAACAAGGGATTATGAGTGCCCAGGTCCACTGCAAGTGCCCTGGGGTCACCAATGACTCCTTTACATTCATTTAATGACATAGAGATGAATGAATGCTTCGGGGTGGTTAAGGCAGGATCGTTGTGAGTTTGGGACCAGCCTGGGCTACAAAGTGAGCTCAAGGCCAGTCTGAACTGCATAGTGAGACTCTGTCTCAAAAAGACAAAACAAAACAACAAAAAAAGAATCACTTTGTTGAATTTTTATTCCCTAAAGTATCTAGCAAGGTGCCTTGAAATGTTTGCTGGGGAGTGACTGTGTGAAAATACATTATACAGAAACTTCATCATAAAAAATGTGAAGACATGTGAATATCACATTCAGAAATACCAAAGATGTCTCTCCTCATTAGAGAAGACTAAGAGAAAAATAAAGCACATAATCTCGTTTATGGTACGAAGAAATATTTCAGTATTACCATCTATTCATTTTGATGGGCATCTGTGCGGTGTGTCTCAGTGAGCCCACATCAATATTTGCATCATTATGATCAGCAGAGAATAGACTTAATATTTTACTGCAGGTTTATGACCATCTCATTTGGAAATTGCATAAATATTATGAGAGACTTGTTTTAATAAGCTAGATTTATGGAAAACATTTCTAGTATCAAATGAAGAGGAGCCTCATCATACTTTGCTTGTAAATGACTTTTCATATTGCCAAGTCAATTATTATGGTTCTGAGACACTGAACCCAGAAAATCATTTCAGAGTCAGGAATGCCTGATTTGTAAGATGCAAAGTGAACATATGTCTTTATTTTGAATCATTATCAAAACCAAAGGTAGGTGACTTATCAGTTTTGGGGTGGGGAGCCTCATAGGCCGAGGAAGTGAGACTCTCTTTGTCTCGTGGGCAAGGAGCCGATTGTTCATGTAAGGAAGCAAATCGTGGGTTCTGTGAGACGTTAGTGCTGCTCTCTCCGTGAGCAGGGGATGGACCGTTTGACTTTTTGCAGCTAATGGGGCCCTGGCTGCATGGTTGCATAGCTGGAGTAGGGAGAAAGACGGCAGGCTCCCCTGTACCTGCATCACGGTGGTGGCCATTCTTGTGGAGCGCTGGAAGGGACACCCTGGTCCCACCCCCTCTCCTGAAGCAAGCCTGGCTGCTCTCCGGCTTTCTGTGAACAGCAGCATTCTCACACAACCGCCTTGCAAATAGAGGCATCCTACCTGCTAAAAGGGACAAAGACTTTTGCTCAAGGGTTGAGCGCCGCTAAGAGAAAGGAAAATGGCGAAACGCATGCCATTCCTTCCCATCTTTGAGAGATGGGTCCTGGAAAGCTAGTAACTGGAAGGATCATCCTGGATTTGAGTGTTTGTTCCACAAATAACTTGCATTGGCCTATGTCACCCAAAGGAAGAAATAAGGTTCATTTTGATGATGAATAAAGCTCACACTCCAGACCCTCAAAATGCACTGGAATCTCAGAAGCGCTTCTTTCTCTCTATGATGGTTTGAGGTTCCCTGGGGACCTTGCCCACACCCTCTGAACTTTCCTTTTCTTACCACTTGCATTGTCTTCTTATAATTTACACACTGACATTTACCAAATCTCTAAGCCTCAGTTGCTCCCCGGCCCCCAAGTGCTTACCTTGTGCTGAATCTTTACCTGAAATGGAAAAGAACCATCTCTGCTTAGAGTGTCTTTTTTCAGGGGCACAAGATAAAACCTTGCACCTCTACCCCCAATCACCAGGGGCAGATGTCTGCCATCTCAGTCAACTCTTCCATTTAGGAACCTGGTCAAGCCCTTTGGGCAGTTTCATAACTGTCATAAGACAATTCAGACAGTGACCTCCCCCCACAATGCCCCATAGCTCAGCTATGTGCACTCTGTCCTCCAGTGTGAGCTCCAAATCCAGGCATTTCTGTTCAGGACCTGAAGGAGTGCTTGGTAGTCTCCAGTTTGAGGACTCTTCGCTCTGGGGAGGGAGGACGGATTTCAACAGCCATCAGCACAATGTTCAGTTTGATTACATGGCACCTAGCAAGAGTGACTCTATCTAGTTTGGTCTGTTGGGCCTAGTAGAGGAGCTCAATCCAAAACAATGGCTTCCCATAAATTTCACTTAACACAGTGAATGTATGAGTCAATATACTCAGAGTTCTCGAGAGAAACAGTTCCAGTAGGACATATAGAGAGAAATATAAGGGATTTATTATGGAAATTGGTGTACACAATTATGGAGGCCAAGAAGTCTCACCATAGCCATCTGCACGCTGGAGACCCTGGGAGCCAGTGATATAATTGTTTTTTTTTTTTTTTTTTTGGTTTTTCTCCGGTACCGGGAACCGAACTCACGACCTGAAAAACTTTAAGTGCGTATTGCTAAGTGAAAGAAGGTGATCTGTGAAGGCTACATAACATATAATTCCAAGTAGATGACATTCTGGAAAACTAGAGAAACAGTAAAATGATGCTGGGGTGGGGTGGGGGAAGGTTGAAAAGGCAGAGTATAGAGGATTTCTAAGACACCGGAACTACTCTTGTGTGATACTATAATAATGGACACATCACTATGTATTTATGTAACAGCATAGAATGTACAGCGCTAAGAGTGAACCCTTGTGTAAATGACTGGCTTTGGGTGATGATGTGTCAATGCAGGTTCATCAGCTGGAACATATGTACCACTTTGACAATAGGATGCTATGCTTGTGTGAGGATGAAGAAATATTTGGGAACTCTGTACCTCCCTCTTAATTTTGCTGTGAATTTAAAACTACTTTAGGGGGCTGGGGATTTAGCTCAGCAGCAAAAGCGCCTGCCTGGCAAGCGCAAGGTCGTGAGTTCGGTTCCCGGTACCGGAGAAAAAACCAAAAAAAAAAAATAAAAAACTACTTTAGAATAATAAAATTATTTTAAAAATTGAATCAGGAACTTGATTAAGTGAGCACAGTATAAAAGCAAAATTTGAAAGCCATATATGTGGAGTCAAACAGATCCAAATACCTCACTTTGTTCCTTGTAAGTCTGACTTGGTCTAGTCCATTCTACGCCTTCTGCCTCCATCTGAATGTAGGATCTCATGACCTCATTCTGAGCTATTACACTAGTTGGCTAAGTAGTCTTAAATCTCTCCCTCATCTACTCCAAAATTTACACTGCTTCCAGGATTGTTTTAATTTAAGAGGAACAGTAGGAGAAGGAGGAGAAAGAAGGAGGAGAAGAGAAGAGAAGCAGCTTTGTAAAAAATGAGAGGCAGCCAGGATATCCAACACAAGGTAAGTAGCTTGGTTCAGTCATGGGATAGACTATTTGTAGCCACCAAAGACTGTGTAGTCATTGAAGGCTGAGCTTTAAAAGAGCTCTTCATGGTCTGGTCAACGGTCATACTTGGGCACTAGGTGACAAAATCGCATTACCTGTGTGATCTCAATGAGGTCACCAGGACCTATGTATAAACTTAGCTACACTCATCACACTTGGAAAGGTGAAAAGATATTGTCGATACAAACCAACCAACCAACCAACCATTTGATACAGACCAGACTTTCTCAACTGGATAATATGAGAGATGATGCTCTAAGGAATCTGTGATGGTTAATTATATGTATCACCTTGACTGGGCTAAGGGACACCCACATAGCTGGCAAGATGTTATTTTGGGTGTGTTGGTGAGAGTGATTTGGAAGAGATTAGCATTTGAATCAGTAGACTGAGTAAAGAAGATGTGCCCTGCCCAACATGTGTGGGTATCATCCAATTTATTGAGGGTCCAACCTGAACAAAAAGATGGAGTAAGTGTGAATTCTCTTTCTCTCTTCTTGAATGAAGATGTTCATCTTCTCTTGCCCTTGAAATTCCTAGTTTTTGGGCCTCCAATTCAGGGGCTCACATCAGTGCCCCCCACAAGGCCAGTCATCAGGCCCTTAGACTCACATTGAATTATATCACTGGAGGGGCTGGGGATTTATTTTTGTTTTTTTGTTTTTTTTTGGTTTTTCTCCAGTACCGGGAACCGAACTCACGACCTTGCACTTGCCAGGCAGGCGCTTTGCCGCTGAGCTAAATCCCCAGCCCCAGTTTTTCATGTCTTTTCTTGACTTGAAAACTCACTTCTTTCCAGTGTTGAATAACATCCCAGTGTCTAGCTATTTACTCATTTACCTACCGAAGGACATCTTGATTGTTTCCAAGTTTTTGTTATGAACGAAGCTGATATAAATGTCTGTATGGAGGTTTTTGTATGGACATAACTTTGCAACCCCTCAAAGAGTGCAATTGTTTGATCATATGATAAGGGCATGCTTAGCTGTTTTGTTTGGTTTGATCTTTGAGACAGGGTCTCACTGTGTAGTCTAAGCTGGCCTTGAACTCACTCTGTAGCCCTGGTTGGTCTTGAGTTCACAGTGATCCTCCTCCCCCAGCGTCCCAAACACTGGGATTACAGGTGTGCAACCCCAAGCCCAGCTGTTTAGTTTTGTAAAAGCAACTGCCAAACTTGTTTTCGAAAGTGGCTGTAGCATTTTACATTCCCACCGGTAATGAGAATTCCCATTGTTCAACCTTCGCACCAGGCTAGAGTGTTATCAGTGTTCCACGTTTGGGCCACTGCCCTCCATGTGTAGTGGTATCTTGTTCTAATTCGCAAATCCCTCATGACACGTGATATGGAACATCTTTTCACATGCTTACTTGCTATTCCTAGTCTTTAAAACTTGCCTTCTTAAAACTTAGTAGAACTAATTTCCGGGAGCTTGTTTCTTCTTCATTTTCCCCTTGAGCAAATGGTGACCCTCAGAGGGAGCGTGCTGTCGGGGCCGCGCATGTGGAGTGAACGGACATCTGCAGGCCGCTGCCTCTGGGCGCCCTCTCCCCTCGGGCGTCTGCTCTGAGGGCGCATGGCAGGCTGCTTGTTTCTGCTGGAAGGGAAGGGCTACTGAAAAATTTTTTTTCCTATTTCCAGCAGAATTTTTCACACTAAATTGAAGACAAAGCATTAAAATGTCTTAGAATTTTATAATTTTCTACACAGAAACGGATTACTCTGATCAAGGCAGATCCTAGAGCTTAGGTATCTAAATATTTTACTTAACAGAGTACCTTCAGATCTAAGAGCTGAGAGTCAAGCTTCTGGATTTTGGATGTGTTCGTTTGACTTTTCTAAAATACCAATGCTTTAAAATTCAGACTCAAAGATGCTGTTTCCTTATATTTTGGAGATAAATATATATTTTTTTTCTTAAAGGCACTTGCCTATGTTGGATGCCTAGCAAGATTCTAAAATGTGTTTTAACACCTTGCCAAGCAAATAATATAGCCTCAGTAAATTCAGAAGTCTGCTTTGCTCTCTTTTGGGTGAAGGCTTCAGTCAAAATAGATTGCAGGGGGGTATTCCAAAGTCTGGTTGCCGTCGGTTTCTTTCTTACCTCAAAGTGACAGCCATATACTGAAAAGGACAGTAGATGCTTATGTTTCTGTGTTAATCACAGTGCCTTCCTTCCAGGAGGATTTGATAAAATTTAATCGCTCCAACTTGCAGCTGTCATAGGCAGTAGGAGTTACTTTTATTTTATGTATTTATTTATTTTTCCAGACAGGGTCTCATTATGTAGTGCAGGCTGACCTTGAACTTACTAAGTAGCCCAGCAACTCCTTTCCTGGGTAGGATGAGCTCTTTTTTTTTTTGGTCTTCTTGAGACAGGGTCTCGCTATGTAGTTCAGACTGGCCTTGAGCTCATTTTGTAGCCCAAGCTGGTATTGAACTTGCAACGAACCTCCTGCCTCAGCCTCCCGAGTGCTGGGATTACAGGCATGCGTCACCATGCCCAGCTAAACTCTAAAGAAATGTCCAGCTACAACAGTCTATGGTTTTTCAAGTTTACATTCAAGTTGTTTGAAAACAGGTTCAGTAATCAATAATAAAAGTAACTCCTGGGCCATGCGTCGTGGTACGTGTTGGTGATCCCAGCACTTGGGAGGCTGAGACAAGGGGATTGCTGTGAGTTCGAGGCCAGCCTGGGCTACATAGTGGGTTCAAGGTCAGCCTGCACTACATAGTGAGACCCTGTCTGGAAAAATAAATAAGTACATATAATAAAAGTAACTCCTAATTTCCCTTCTACAACTGTCAGCATCACACAGAAACCACACAATAGCTCAAGTCTAAGATGGTCAAAGCAAAGCAGAAATTAGGAAGATTGCTGAAGCAGCGTGGCAAAAATTTAGACCACAAAAAGTGTTAATAACCATCTTGATTAAGAAAATAAGAAAGAGGATGTAAAAATCAAGGGAGTAAACTGTGTAATGAGATCCAAAGGCTTTATTTTGGCTAGTGAAGTAGAAGCACAACTAAATTTGAGGGAACATTAAACTCACCACCTGGGCCTACAGAGAACGGCTGCCCACAAGTCTGCCAACTTTGCTCTTGTGCTTTTCCTGTATCACCGTGACAGGTGGTCCTCACTGTGCTGTGCACAGCAGCCCTTTCATTGTGATGGGCACCAGCCTAAGATGAGGGAGCACTGCCAACCATTCCTGTGGTTCCTGGGCTTTACCAATTACAGTCCTGCAACGCAGTGTGGCCTCGTGGAAAGGATAATGACAGGAGACTTAGGAAACTTGCTCCAGTTCTTCCTGTGCCAGAGCCCACGCACGAATGCTAAGCATGCCTCATCAGCTTTCCAGGCCTCAGTTTCCTCGTTAGAAAAATAAAGGTCTTGGTCTAGATTAGCGGTGGCGAATGGGCTGTTTGTATCATTGAAACCTCTAAAAGGTTCGCCATCAGTGGTGTAAATGATCCATAATTATCCCTCTCTCTTCCATGTAGTCATTATTCTGAAATGAGATCTCAGGGTCAACAGAACAAGTAAGATTCTGAGCTATTCAGAATGTTCCTCGTTAAGACTGGAGCTCTCTGAGGGAAGAGAGGAGAGATTTCTGCATCCGGTCTAAAGCACCTGTGGTATGCCTGGCGGTGTGCTCCTCCTGGGAATGTATCTGATAGAACCCTAAGGGGCCTGATAGATAACTTATTTGTAGAGTGATCAACCTATTGTGTTTGAACTCTGGATTGGGATCCGAAGTTAACTAAATCTTCTTTTTTTTTTTTTTTTTGTTTTGTTTTTTCTGGTACCAGGAATCGAACTCATGACCTCGCGCTTGCCAGGCAGGTGCTGTGCCGCTGAGCCAAATCCCCAGCCCCAAACTAAATCCTCTTTAATCCAGCCTAATGATCTTAAAGATGAGGGACACAAGTTTCCACAGGCTTCCAGCGGTCATGGCAGCTAGTGAGGCCCCCAGAAGTAGGCAAGATTCATGACATGTGGTACGTGCTACCTACCAATCCTACTAATTCATGACTCCCCAACATCATCCTTACCATAAGCAGCAGAGCACATGGACCAGGCCTTTTAATAATGGAAGTTATCGTCCACTAAGAGCTTACTCTGAGCTAAGAACCATGCTGAACACTTTACAGTGTTGTTCTTATCTTTATCCTACAGACAAGGAAATTTAGTTCGGCAAAGGTTGAATAATGTGCCTGAGGTCATACAGGAGGTCAGTGACAAAGCTGGGATTTAAATCTGAGAAGCCCCGAATCAGAGTCCACATGGCAAAAAAGTTTTTAAAAAGCAAAAAAAAATTTCTTGTCATATTTCCAAATTCAAATTGCAAGAACAGTGTTAAAACTGGGTGCAGTGGCATATGCCTGTAATCATAGCACTTAGAAGGCAGAGGCAGGAGGATTGCCATGAATTTGAGGCCAGCCTGTGCTACACAGAGTTTAAGGCTACCTGAACTACATAGCAAGATTCTGTCTCAAAAAAAAGAATATGATTGAGAATTCTGTATTCCTCATCCTCAAATGTTAATATTTTACCATAAGTTGCTTTATTCATCTCTTCATACGTATGTTACATACATATACGGACACATATATATGTTCATTTATCTACATATATGTTATATGCATGTATAATATATACAATCTTTTTTGAACCATTGAAAAGTGAATTGCAAGCGTGAAGCTTTTTTACCCCTACATGTTTCATTCTCTTATATAAATACGGTATAATTGTCACTGTATTGTCAATTAACATCAAAACAATGTTATTATTATTATATATATATTGTCTTGCTTTGAGACGAGGTCTCACTATGTAGTTCAGTCTGGCCTTGAACTCATTATGTAGCCCTAGCTGGCCTTAAACTTGCAGCAATCCTCCTGCCTCAGCTTCCCAAGTGCTGGGATTACGGTTGTGCACCACCACATCCGGTACCTATGATCAAATCTTACCTTACATTCTGTCAGTTCTTCCACTTATGTCTATCATGGGAAAAAACAGTCTTCTGGCTCAGGATCAAACCTGTGATCACATGCGGTATTCCATTGTCACAATCCTTTAGTCTCTTAGCTTCCTCAATTTTTATCTCTCAAAACAAATTTTTTGTCTCTCATGATCTTGCCATGATTGAAGAGTACAGGCCAATTATTTTATAGAGTATCTCTCAATTTGGTTTTTTCATACTCCCTTCTATTTAGAGTCAGGTTATCCGTTTGTGGCAAAAGTGACACAAAAACGATGCTGCGTCTTTCTCTGTGCAGCGCATCAGGAGGCACATGGTGCTGGCTTACCCCACGGCTTATCCCACCGTGTCACTGTGAGATTACCTATGATCATCCGGTGAAGGCGGCACCTGCCACTCCCGCTTTCCCCTTCTATGCATGCTGCATAGACAGAGCCCACCGTTTTAGCTACTGTGCTCTAGAACTACCTCTGGCAGGCAGGCACTGTGCTGGTCACTGAAGGTACCAAGAGTCTTGAAGGAATTCTCACAGAGCTCACAACATTCTTGGGAAGACTTGTGTGATATGTTACTTTAGCAACCACCCACAAATTGTACTCTGAGTCCCACAGACAATTAGAGGAATTCAGAAGACTCCCAGGGAAGGAGGGGTTGGGAAAGTGCACTTGTTGGGAGATTAGGATGATAGGTTTGGCTTCTGGGTACTTTAAGACTGGGGAGAACCATGACCAGGAGGTAGAAGAGTCAGACGCAGTTTAGGCACTAGTTTAGGAGAGCCAGCTCAGGATGACCATTTTCTCATGCAAGAGGTAGCCAGTCCGGGGGCTGCGGGCAGGGTGGGCAGGGTGGCCAAAAGAAAAACGGAAACAGAAATTGAAGGCCTCCTAGGAATCAGAGGGTGTGACTAGATGCGGGGCTCGGGTGGTCTGACCCAGAACAACTCAGAAGACTCCGGCCAACTAACTCCCTAGACCTGGGCTGCCATTTCACCTAGCTTCATTCAACAGCACTAAGCGGCCCTAGCCTACTTATCCTGCAGGGAGTATTTGGGGTATTTCTAGTGCCAAGGCCAAGGCCATTTGGCCAAAGCATCGGTTCTCTGGAGAGATAGATAGAGATCGACTGGGAGAGGCTCAGGGAGTCCCCTCAGGAGTTAGATCCAGAGACTATTCTGCGTCCCCACATCAAAGTGATGGCGTGAGTTGGAAATTCTCTCATTTCACTGCACGCTCCGAAGCGGAGGGCAAACTCTTTTACAAACATCGTTGTACCTGCTTCTATTGTAGGAATGGTAACCGGCACTTCTCTGAAGCACTCTTTGCTTCTAATCTGGTTCAGAATTAAAGTGCTCTCATTAAAGAGAGACCTCATTATATTCTGCTCTAATCTGCAGCACAATCATAACGCAGTGATTACCTTGAATTATTATTGCACATACTTCCACCCACTCATTATTATATGTCTCTGTACTTTAATTATGTTTCAATGAATATAATTCCATAGCCTTCAATACTTAAATAATATTCACTTTAAATATAACTGCGCAGCTATAATTCTCTGCAAATGCTTGCACTGCAAATAATAAAAGTCAGTGCTGCTCTGGAGGCTAAAACAAACAAAGCCATATCTGAAAGAAATCAGTTGGCATTTTAAATAGAATTTTAAGGCATTGAATTGTGTTACCAATTTATTTTTTCAAAGACACATTTTAAGAGGGTGATTTTTATAGCTTTACCAACAGCAACATCAACAACCACAAAACGCTCTGGAAGGAAACAGCAATTCTTTAGAGGCTTTTGTTACCTACTGACTCCTGCACCAGAAGCTTCTGTCTACAAAGGAATTGACTTTAAACACACACACACACACACACACACACACACACACACACCAAAGAAACTGCACTGAGATTTATTTGGTTCTTGTTTTATTTATTTATCTTTCGCCAAATGTTGTTTTAGAAAAAAATTCCCCAGAGTTTGACTGGTTAAAGTGAAATCTCAAAATCAACAATGAGACAACTGGCACCACGGCCTCCTACCTGCTCTGCCCATCTGCACACGCATTCTTCCTACCCAGGGAAAAGAGTGGCATTAATGCTCGTGTTGTTTCTGGTGTACAGTCTTAGGAAGCCACATACGTCCTCATTTTTCTCAGAATGTCCCTCAGAGGAGAGACTGTCCTTGGAGAATGGTTTTCTTCCTGTTGCACTTACTAGTATAGCTGCAACACATGTACATGATTTGATTGGTATTTATTTCAAGCATATGGTCAATCAGAACTTGAACTGAGAAGTAATCATTTATTATGTATTAATTCATGACTTCATGCCATTGGACAACGATCCCAAAGGAGAGAAACGGCAGTCTTGCTGTCTTTCATTTTGGGGCTTTAGTCTTTCTTTTTTTTTTTTCCTTCGTGGTGCTGGGAATCAAACCCAGAGCCTCACGCATATACTAGGTAAACACTCTACCACTAACTGTATTCCCCAGCCCCTAGGCTGATTTTAAAAATAGTATATGAGTTAGAGACCTCAGGAATAGATTTATTAAGAAGGGAGAGAACCAAAAATGTAGAGAGAGAAAGCGAGAGAGCTATTTTGATCATCTTTAATAAGGACTCAACACAAAGTGAGTTTTATAAACCTTCAGGCTAGGAAACCTTTCAGTCTTAATCTGGGTCCCTCATTGTGAACTATTCAAAAATCATTGTCCAGGAAGAGTACCATGCCATTATCACTGCTGGAAAGAGTCAATGTTATTAAAATAACAGTTCTCCCTGAAAAACGTATTTGCGAAGTTGGCCACTCAACAAGTCCATGGGTTAAGTCAAGCTATTATATAAATTGGCTACTAAAGTTTTATCGCAAAAGAAGGTAAATAAAAAGGGCAAAAGAAGATGCTTAATAGGGTAGTTTTGTAGGTGGTAAAGAGATTGAGTTTTTAAAATTTTTTTAAACCTTGATGCTGAGCCAGGAGTTACAGTTCTGTTCCCCCTTGAGTGCACTTGGCATGATAATGACTAGCTCAGATCAATCAAACACTAGCTCTAGCAGTTCAGTACATGTTATATTTAAAAAGAAAAAAGATAAATGTAGCCTAGAGTGATACTGTGAGTTCATCACCCAAAATACCATGTTCTGTGTATGGTTCTCTTTCCATGTTAACCTGTTAGCGACAGATCTCTTTTCATGGAAATTCTTCCAAATGATCTACCACTTTATCAAGGTAATTGAGCCCATTGAAGCATTGTGTCTCGCAGGCTACAATTCATTACCTTGACTTTTGCCTAAAGGAGAAAATACTTAAGAGTAGTAATCATGGATCAATATAAATATAAAAGGCAAGGATCACCCCTTTCAGCACGACAGTGGCACGAGAAGCTCTGCAGATCCTTCCCCAGAGAAACTGGTCAAATTTATTTTTCAAAAACCATCATTCAAGCCGGGAGTGGGGGCGCACCCCTGTAATCCCAGCACTCGGGAGGCTGAGGCAGGAGGATTGTTGCAAGTTCAAGATCAGACTGGGCTACAAAGTGAGCTCAAGTCCAGCCTGAACTGCATAGTGAGACCCTGTCTCGAAAAGACAAAAAAAAAAACTTAGAAAAACAAAACAAAACAAATCATTCAGTGAGGCGTGGTGATGCACGCCTATAATCCCAGCACTCAGGAGGCTGAAGCAGGAGGATCACTGCAAGTTCAAGACCAGTGTGGGCTACAAAGTGAGCTCTAGGCCAACCTGAACTGCATAGTGAGACCCTGTCTCAAAACAAAAAACAAACAAACAAATAACCCTGATTATTCAAAGGCTTGGAAATGGTCCTGAGGGCATATAGCAAATAAAGAAATATTTACTCAAGAAAATCTACTAAAACTTGGTAAGGAAGAAATATTTACTCAAGAAAATCTACTAAAACTTGGTAATCTACTAAAACTTGGTAAAATCTACTAAAACTTGGTAACTTGGTCATTTTTGCAGCTTATTAGATGGAGGCTCCGTGTGGGGAGAGAAAAGCTGAGAAAGCCTGAGCTTACTGCTCTCACACAGCAAGGACTAGCATGCAGGGCGAAGCACATGACTATTCCCACTCACAGTTCCAGAGCCATGGTTTGGAAATTTTGCTCCAGTGTGGAGACAGCCTTAAAACAGAGGATTATAAATGTCTCCCCAAAGGAACTGACTTCATCTGTAACAGAGTATAGAGAAGTGCATTCATAAGGGCCGATCCCAAATCATAGAGGTTGTGGTGAAAAGCCTTTGCGAGGGGTTTGAAGGTTCATGAGGGATATAGGCTGGCTGTAGGCTGGCTAGTTTGCTGGAGAGGAAACAGCTGGTGGGGAGCCCTACCAGGGTCAAAGCAAATCTCATACACTAACTTCAAGAACTATCTTTTCAGGGGCTGGGAATTTAGCTCAGCGGCACAGCGCCTGCCTGGCAAGCACAATGTCGTGAGTCTGATTCCTGGTACCGGAAAAAAAAAAAAAAAAAAACAGCTATCTTTTCAAAAGACCCTAAACTTTTGGATTAGTTTGGCAGAGTTTGGATTGGATTAGTTGGCAGAGCAATTTATGCCTCAAGGCATTGTTGAAAGCAATAAAGTAACCCGTGAGAGTGCCAAGGCCAGTATTCTTGCAGTTGCTGAAAGAACAGTCTTCCCAAGAATATCTATATCCGAGAGGAAGAAGTTGGACACTTACCTCACATCTTATTGAAAATGTAACACAGGGGGCTGGGGATATAGCTCAGTGGTATAAGCGCCTGCCTGGCAAGCGGAAGGTCGCGAGTTTGATCCCTGGTACCGCAAAAAAAAAGAAAATGTAACACAGTGTATCACAGACCTTAAAGTAAGAGTTAAAACTGTAAACTTGCTGGGCGTGGTGGCGCACGCCTGTAATCCCAGCACTTGGGAGACTGAGTTAGGAGGATCCTTGAGAGTTCAAGGCCAGCCTGGGCTACAAAGTGAGCTCAAGGCCAGCCTGAACTGCACAGTGAGACCCTGTCTCAAAAAGACAAAAAAAAAGAAAAAAAAAAATTAAAACTATAAACTCTTAGAAAAAAAATATAGGAGTAAATCTTCATGAGCTCACACTTGGCAATGAATTTCTCGTTATGGCACCAATAGCACAAGCAACAAAAGAAAAAACAAATGCATGGACTTGATCCAAATTTTAAACTTTTGTGCTTGTAAAAGACACCATCAGAAACTGATATGACAACACACAGAATGGGAGAATAAGTCTGTAAATCATGTATCTGACAAGGGTTTTGTGTCTAGAGTATAGTAACTGAAATTTTAACTTTTTTTTTTCTTCTTCCAGGGCGGAGGCTTGAACCTAGGGCTTCATGTGCCAGGCAAGCATTCTACCACTGCGCCATGCATCCAACTCTTTATCTAACATAGATAAGAACCCTTACGACTTAATGATAGAAAGACACCATAATTTAAAAAATGGGCAAAAGAAATGAATAGACATTTCTCCAAAGGAGATATATAAATGGCCAATAAACACGTGAAAACATGCCGTCATTAGTCCTCAGAGAAACTAAAATCAAAACCATAATAAGACAACACTTCACGCCCACTCAGGTGACTCCAGTAAAAAAGTCAGTCAATAACAAGTATTGATAAGAATGTGGAGGAGTTGAAGCCTCTGTACATTGCTGGTTGGATTGTAAAGTGACACAGTTGCCCTGCAGAATGATTCTATGTTAACATAGAATTACCATAGGATCCAGCAGTTCTTCTCCTAGTTATATTCTCAGGTGAAATGAAAATGTACATCTACATATAAACTTGTACTGAATGCTCATAGAGGTATTATTCATAGTAGCCAAAAGGTGGGAGCAATCCTATGTCTATAAACTGATGAATGGGTACATAGACTACTATGTAGCCATACAATGAAATATTATTCATCCATGTAAAGGAATGGGGTACTGATACACGCTATACCATGGGTCAACCTAAAATGACTACACTGAGTAAAAGAAAGTAGTCAACAAAAAAAATATGTGATTCTATTTATATGAAATATTCAAAATACGATCAGTGATTTCTGAGGACGGAGATAAGGGTGCATGTTAGAAGAGCAATGGGCAAAGGGTACAAAATTTGTTTTGGGAGTGATAAAAATGTTTAAACTTGACTTATTCATTTGGTGGACATCATGAAAATCATTGAACTATGTACTTTAAATGGCTGAATTTTACAGTATGTGAATTATATAACAGCGAAGCTATTTTTAAAATAAATGTCAAGTGTAATGATACTTCAGGAGAACTGGGTGGTCTGAACCATGCATAAATCTGTGAGTCATAACAGCAGAGCAGAAACCCTGACATTAATTGGTGTGAGCGTGCTCTGCAAACTAGGTTAGGCACAGATTCTCATGCCATCTTTCCACTACACTGCGAAAAGGTACGTTATTTGTTTATTTATCAAACTTTTCGTTTTCTATTGTTGTTGTTTTTTTTTTGGTTTTTTTTTTGGTTTTTCTCCGGTACCAGGAACCGAACTCACGACCTTGCGCTTGCCAGGCAGGCGCTTTGCCGCTGAGCTAAATCCCCAGCCCCTCGTTTTCTATAAAGTACTTGCTTTTGCTAGTGGGAACATATAGGATCCTAGAAACTCCCTGTTTAACAGGGCAGACAGACATATAAATAACTTCTACTGCAACCAATACTAATAGGACTTCAGATTTTGTGAATAAGGTCAGATAGAAGTCACCCTCTGAGTGAAAATCGACATAAAATGGATGAGCTTAGCTATGTACAGAAGATGCCTAACAGGTGGTTTGTAAACGTGCTGTAGATAGAGACACTTAGAAGCCACCAGAGTCAGATAAAATAAACAAAGCCTAGGCCCTTGTGTTGTTTTTGTTTTTGTCTCCATTGTTGTTGTTTTGTTAGTTTTTTGTTTTTTTTTTTAATAAAAAAGCAAAGACGAAGGAGTTGTTCCTGAGGTAGGCGCTGGGTTCTCTGCAAGCCCCTGCCACGCTCAGGAGATTATATCCCTGAGAATTAGTTTGGGCATGCTCTCTGCATCCTGAATTTGGCCTCCCATCTACCCAGGGACTTCTTGCGTTCTTTTCACTTGTCATTTCCTATTTTTCAGCTCCAGTACCCAATTTTGGTCACTTCCAACACCCGCTTTGTATCTTGAGGTAGGCTTTGGCATCTCCTGCAGTTTGCTGCATCCCATCCCTAACCCAGATCTTGTCTTGACACCAGTAAGGCCTCGTCTTGTTCTGCTACCTGATGCATACGAAGCAGTGAGGGAGCCTCCTCAGGAAAGCCTTCCTGAAATGTGAGTCATCTGTTCAGACATTTTGTCTGAAGTACATGATGTGTTCACATATTCTGCATGGAACGTAGAAAAAGAGAGCCAAGGACAAATGCGTCTGTGGTCTTCTGGAAAGTCCATGGCCTACGTGCTCCGGCATTTTTGGCAAACATGATCCTAGAGGAAGAATGGCTCTATTAGGTGACAGTAGCTTTACGACACCAAGCACTTTAACCGTATGAAATCTTGTGGTCTGATTCTCATGCTCACCCAATAATCATACAATGATATAGGCATTCAGCCTCCTAGGTACCCACTTCTGCACAGGAAGGGATTTGCTGACCAACTCACAGAAGTAGTTCTGTTTACTTGATGCTTCATTTCTTACTATAATTTAATAAATGGACATTTTGGCCTCTTATAAACTTGGGCTCTCCTGAATCTAATTGCAGTATCTCTGAGTTCAGTGCTAAACTCCAAATGACCCAGCCTCCAAAGCAAATCTCATCATCTGCGAGGTCCTGTTGGAAAGATCCGCCAACCTCTCTTTCTGAAGTTTGCATTAAATGGTACCACTGCCATTTCCAGAGAGATAGCGTCTAGTAGTTATAAGGTAAGTGCCACATAGATATGGCCCCAGAGTGATTTATGTCTTGCATGTAAGGGAGTGGGAGCTGAAAAGACTTCACAGAGGAAATATTTGGGCTTATAAACGGTTTAATTTGGTTTGATGATTTGAGAATAATTTTTCTAATTGTAGAAGAAATGCATGTCCAGTGCTGGAAATTTGGGAAGCATAGAGAAGCATAACTAGGAGAAGGATTAAAATGTAGACAGCTGAAGAAGTCAGGAGGTAGCTCCGGCAAGGCATTCTTTTCTGCAGTCTTATAATCAGTGTGCTGGACTTTGGCTGCACACGCCCTGTCAGGTCCAAACCAAGAAGTCACTGACACAGCAAACTGGACTGAATTCCAACCGAGGCAAAAATTCAAGCTTTGGCTCTTCTGGGATTCACTTGTGAGTTCAGACCTTTATTCTTAGTTTTCCTCAAATTGTAGCTCATAAACCCACCTGCCTCAGAGCCCTATGGGGCAATTGACTTGAAAATGCAAGTTCCTGGGCCCGGCTGATGGCCTCCTGAATGAGAATCTCTGAAGGTGGGACCGACGATTTGCACTTGAACGCATTCCTTAGGGGATTCTTATGCGTACAGAGTTTGGGAACCACTTTGAAAAAAGGTTTTGGAGGATGAAAATGGTGATTTGGTGATGCAAATGTAGGTACTTAAAAACCTATCTGAAGAAACTGGAACCCTGTGTAGGGGATGCTCCGAGGGGGCTGCAGCCACTCTGGAAAATGGGGTTGCTGTGGGGCGCCGGAGTACTACGGAGATCCTTGCAGGAGCTACTCCAGTGCTATGGAGATCCTTTCTAGGTTCTCATCCTGAACAAAGAATCAGACGCAAATGCACAAAATTTAACGGAGATTGTGTATTTATTGAAGATAGGAAAAGAAAGCAAGAACCCAAGGAAATGTTTGTATATCCATGTTCATAGAGGCACTATTCACAATAATGGAAAGGTGGAAGTAACTCAAGTGTCCACCAATGGATGAATGGACACACACACACCCACAAACAAACAATATCCAGCCTTAAAAAGGAAAGAAATACTGACACATGTTACAACTTTGATGGACCTTGAAGATATCGTGCCAAGTGCAATAAGCCAGGCACAAAAAGACAGATAATGTATGATTCCACTTGTTTCAGTTACCCGGAGTTTGACTGAAGCTGATTGAATTCATAGAGACAGAAAGTTAAACAGTAGTTGAACGGGAATAGGAGCAGGGAGAATGGGGAATTGGTGTTTAATGGGTTTGGAGTTTCAGTCGAGAAATGTGAAAAAAATCCTGGAAATAGACGACGTGGTGGTTTCACAACAATGTGAATATATTTAATGGCACACCACTGTACCCTTAAAAATGGATATAGCTGCAAATTTTTTGTTATATGTGTGTCATCCCAACTCAAAACACAGATGCTCATATACCAACAGCAAATTACCTGAACTAGAAATCAAGAAAATCATCCCTTCTTAATGTTTTTTAAGATTTTTCTTGCCACTGTGCCCAGCAACAACCTTATTTAATAGCTACAAAAAAATTAAATAGGAATAAATTTAACCAAAGAGGTGAAAGAAGTGCCTAAACAGTATAAAACATTGATGAAAAAAATTGAAGAGGATACATTAAAAAAAAAGCAGTCCCATGTTCATTTCTTAGAAAAATCAATATTCTTTAAACATGTTCATATTGCCCAAAGTGATCTTCAAATTCAATGCAGTCCCTACCCAGATACCAATGACACTCTTCATAGAACTAGGGAAAGAATTTGTAAAATTTGTATGGATCCACAAAAGTTTCCCAATAGCCAAAGCCATTTCATTTGTTTTTTTGTTTGTTTGTTTGTTTTTTGTCTTTTTGAGACAGGGTCTCACTGTGCAGTTCAGGCTGGCCTTGGGCTCACTTTGTAGCCTTGGCTGTTCTCGAACTCACAACGATCCTCCTGCCTCAGCCTCCCGAGTGCTGGGATTACAGGCATGCGCCACCACGCCCGGTTTACCAAAGCCATTTGGAAGGGAAAAAAAAGTTAAGGGTAATATATTACCTGACTTCAAAATATTCAGGAAAGCTGAAGTAATCAAAACAGCATGGGAGGAAAAATCCAAAATGGCTGACTAAAGAATTTGCACCAGAGACACTCAGAGAACATTCAAGGAGTACTCTGAAACAGGAAGAGGTACTCTAGCACTGAAACCAAATATTAATCTGAAAGATAATACACATAGATCAAACCAAATATCTGGGTGGTTGAAAAGAAGATGCAGTGACACCATGGTTGGTCTGCATCACCCCTGCTGCAGCTCCCTGGGTGGGGTGAGGGGGGCAGCCATCATGAAGCATCCCAAACAGTCTGAGGGAGCAAAGTAGCACTTCCGAGCGCAGACTTCTGGAATAGGTTCTAGGTGTCCACGTGTGCTCGCTCCTTCTCCCTGACACGCCCACCCCAACACTGGGGAAGCTTCACTCCTGCAGCATCCTCTCCTGCCCTCACCCCTGGCAAGGGAAGCTCCTCCTCAGAGGATAAATACTGTACTGCGGACACGGCAGGGACCCACAGTGGATCACACCCTTAAAGACAGACTGGTCCCTCCGGAGCAAGGTCTTCTCTGTAATTTCCACAAAGACTGGAATACTTCATTTGAGTCAGCAGGAATCCTGAACAGCAAGCACTAGCACACTCAGGAGGGAGGCGGCTCAGCGGGGAAGAGTTGAAAACAAGCCCAGGTACCACATAACATTTTGCGGGCTGGAAAGGGGAATTTTTTTTTTTTTTGAGCAATTATACAATTCTGTTTACATTCCTTGGGTGGAGTTGGTGCACATAACACAATTTAATCCCTTTTTTCATCCCCTCTCCCTCCCCGCCCTCTACCTCTTGATTCTCTTCTGTATCAGTCAGCATTTTCTAGTGAAACAGATATAATACAAGATCTACAAATACACAGAAATCTACCAGATTGGCTTACAGTGGCCACCCACAGAGTTGGATGTGGAAGTGTGCAGAGGGGGTCTGCACGCTGGAGACTGAAGGTTTCAGGCCAAGGTCTGGAGCTCACTGCAGTGTCCCGTGGGAGTTCATATGAGGAGGCCGATGGGCCTGCAATGGAAGGTTGAAGAGTCTATACTGAAAGGCTGAAGGATCGGCGGCGGAAGCCAGAGTCTGCTGCTGGAAGCCAGGAGATGACATCCAAGGTGAAGGCAAAGATTGGAGCTCCTCTGAAGAAAGAGTAGCCGATCCAACCTTCTTCATTTCCCCTTTATACCATCCAGGCGCCGAGCTGCCCTAGGGTGGGCATTGCTGAGCCAATTTAGGTAAGTTTCTCTTACTCAAGCTGACACGATCCATCAACCATCGCACCTTCCCATTTGAGAAAGATCTATCTCCCTGCTTCCTATTTTCTATCTTTTATTTTGCTCATGTTTATAATTTGGTTTTCTCATATAAGAGAAGCTATTCAATATTTAAACTTGTGTGTCTAATTTCTCTCACTTAACATTGTGATCTCAAGGTGCATCCATTTTCCTACAAATGACTCAAGTTTATCTTTTTTACGGCAGAGTAATACTCCATTGTATATATAAATACTACATTTTCTTTACCCATTCATCTGATGATGGACACATAGGCTGCTAGCAACATGGATATGCATGAATTACTGTAATATGATGCCTTTAACTCTTTGGGGAAGATACTTACAAGGGGAATAGCTGGGTGAAGTGGAATGTCTAGTTTTAGTTTCCTGAGGAAACTCCAAACTAATTTCCATAATGGTTGTACTAGTTTACATTCCCATCAACAGTGTAGAAGGATTCCCCCACCACCACCACAGTCTCACCAGCAGTTGTTATTATTTGACTTCTTGATGATGGCCATTCTTTCTGGGGTAAGATGGAATCTCCAGTGTTGTTTTAATTTGCATTTGTCTAGCAGCCAGCAATATTGAACATTTCTTCATGTGTTTATTGACCATTTGTACTTCTGAGAAGTATCTATTCATTTCACTTGCCCGTTTTTGATTGGGTCTTTTATTTGGGGGGTCTAATTGTTTTCAGCTCTTTATATATTCTAGATATTAGTCCCCTGTCTGAAGAATAGCTGGCATAAATCTTTTTTCCATTCTGTAGGTTGTCTCTTCATTCTGTTGGTTGTTTCCTTTGCTATGCAGAATTTTAATTTGTTTTTTTTTTAAATTTATTTATTTATTTATTTTTGTCTTTTTGAGACAGGGTCTCACTATGCAGTTCAGACTGGCCTTGAGCTCACTTTATAGACTAGGTTGGTTTTGAGCTCACAATGATCCTCTTGCCTTAGCCTCCCAAGTGCTGGGATTATAGGCATGTGCCACCACACCCAGCTTATTTTTTTTTCTTGATTTTTTGAGTAATCTTCATACTGACTTACATAGTGTGTTTTTGTTTTGTTTTGTTTTATTTTGTACTGGAAATCGAACTCATGACCTCGTGTTTGCCAGGCAGGCACTTGTGCCACTGAGCTATATCCTTGGCCCCAGAAAAATTTTAATTTGATATGATCTCATTTGTTGATTCTTTGTACTATTTCTTGTGCCATTGGCATTCTTGCTCAAGTCCTTGCCTAACTATTTTTTTCACCAGTTACAAAAATCAAGTAGTAATGGATTAAAGACTTAGATGTGAGACCTGATACTATAAAACTATCAGAAGAAAACACAAAGGATGTGCTTCAGGACATTGGAATGGCAAGAGTTTTTTGGTTTTTTTAAAGATCCAAATAACACAGGAAATGAAAGCAAAAATAGACAAGTAGGATTATGTCAAACCAAAAAACTTCTGCATGGCAAAAGAAGCAGTCAATGAAGTGAAGACACAATCTTTAGATTTGAAGAGAATATTTGTAAACTGTACTTCTGACAAGGGGTTAATATCCAGAATATATAAGGAACTTTAAAAACTCAAAAGCCAAAAAAAGTCAAATAAGCCGATTAAAAAATAGGCAATAGTGCTGGGTGTGGTGGTGCACACCTGTAAGTCCAGCACTCGGGAGGCTGAGGCAGGAGGATCATTGCGAGTTCAGGACCAGCTAGGGCTACAAAGTGAGCTCAAGGCCAGCCTGAACTGCATAGCGAGACCCTGTCTCAAAAAGACAAAAATAAAAATAAAAATTAAAAAAATAGGCAATAGGGCTGGGGTGTAGCTCCATGGTAGAACATTTGCTTAGCATACATAAGGACCTGGTTCAATCTCCAGCATCTCATAAAAGGGGAAAAAGGCAGTAGACTTAACAATACATTCCCTAAAAGAAAACTTACAAATGACCAACAATTATATGAAAAAATGCTCAACAACACTAACAATCAGGGAAAGACTAATCAAAGCTGTGATTAAAAATTATCTCATAGGGGCTGGGGATTTAGCTCAGCGGCAAAGTGCCTGCCTGGCAAGCGCAAGGTCCTGAGTTCGGTTCCTGGTACCAGAGAAAAACAAAAAAAAAAAAAAAAAAAAAAAATTATCTCATACCTGTTAGGACAATTATAATCAAAAAGTTAAGAGACAAGCACTACTGAGGAGGTGGAGAAAAGGCAATCCTTGCATACTGTTGGTGGGAGTATAAATGAGTACAGTCATTATAGGAAACAGTCTGATGTTTCCTCAAAAAAAAAAAGAAATTAAAAACCCAACTGCCACATGACCCAGCAGCCTCACTGCTGGGTGTATACCCACAGGAAATGAAGTCAGTGTGGCGGAGAGACTTTCATACTTGCATGTTTATTGCAGCACTGTACATGATAGCCTCTAAATGGCAACAATATAAGTGTCTATCAAATGATGAATCCATAAAGAAATGTGGCATGTATGCCGTGGAATACTATTCAGTCACAAAAAGGATGAAATCCTGTTGAGACAACTTGATTGGAGCTGGAGATCACTATGCTAAATGACATAAACCAGGCACAGAAAGACAATGACTGCATGATCAGGATCTTATGTGGACTCTAATAAGGTTGGTCTCATAGAAGTTGAGTAGAACGGTGGCCACCAGAAGCCGAGGGAGTATGGAGGGGCTGGGGTTGGTCGGTGAGCACTGAGTTACGATTCGGAGTAAGGACTCCGGGTGTGCTATTGCACAGCGGGGGGAATATGAATAATGATAACATATTATATACCTCAAAAAGGATTCTTAATGTTTCTCCCAGAAAGAAATGATGTGTTTGAGGAGATAGATGTTAAACCTAATTTAAACATTAAATATATATATCTCTATTTCAAAACATCATGTGGTACCTCTTAAATAGTACGATTTTATGTTTTTATGTGTCACTTAAAATAAATGTAAATTTAAAAATTGTTTTTCAACACTTGCCTAATACAAGCGAAGGATAAGATTTGTATGACACAATAGTCATTTCTCATCATAGTAGATAAGATTATTTGAGTGCTAACAGATCCTTACAGTGATCAAATATGTATTATTTAGCTGGGTGTGGTAGTGCAAGCCTAAAATCCCAGCACTCTGGGTGGCTGAGGCAGGAGGATGCAAGTTCAAGTCCAGCCTAGGCAACTTAGCTTCTTAGTAAGACACTATCTCAAAATTTAAAAAAATTTTTTCTTTAAGCTGGGTATGTAGTTCAGTGCAAAGGTCCTAGGTTCAATTCCTAGTACTGCCAAAAAAAAACAAAACTTGTGTTCTTCAACATTTCAAGTAAGATGACAGTAGTGAAAGTCTTTTTGTATAGGCTAAGAGAGTTTAAGTGGGATCAATGAGGAAGCAGATCCAATCACTGGCGTAAAGTTTAGTGTGTAATTCAGGGCTCTCTGCTTTAGAAGATCACTCATGAATAAAAAGAAATGTTAACTCCAAGAGATCAATTTTTTACCTCTCAAATTCACAAAGTACAAAAAGTGAGACAGGCAATAATACTGTATATTGTTGCTGAGAATATAAGTTGAAACAAAGTTTGCCAGTGTCTATCAAAACTTTAAGTGTGATGAAATAGACTCAGAAACTTTACTTTTATTAATTTTTTACTTTTTTACGATGTAAATATAGTGATAATTGTTGTAACATTGTTTATAGTGGTAAATGGCTAGAAACCATCCAAATGTCCATGGTAAAATACACTGGTTAAATACACTTATGTATTTCCATAAGATGGAACAGTATTCAGCTATGTCTCCACAAATTAACAGAAAAGGTTCCGAGGTCTAGTTAAGTGGCAAACCAAAAGTTACTGTTTATCTTACAGGCACTGCTGTAAATCCATAACAACTATTAATCATTTCTAGCATGGTTACAATGGTGCATTTTATGTTAAATATAGTTCACTCCAATTCAGAACACACACGCACGCACACACACCCACGCACGCACAGGCCTCTGAGACCAGTAATTCCTCTACTTTGTCTGAAATGAAACTCAAAAGGTCTTTACCAGGCAGCAACCACACAAGTGTGGGCCAGGTTCAATCCCAAATGCAGAAAGTTAAAATCCTTTCATAAAATACCTTGCATCCAGCCTTATCAGGAAGCAGGGGTTTTCAATTTGCTTCTGGATGCGATTTAAAGCACTCATTTGGGGCTATGGATTTAGATTTGGTTAGTGAACAGTTCTTGAACTCCCTGATTGGCTCAACATACGTGATCAGGAACCATAGCCGTGAACTTAAACAGAAACAAAAACCAACAAATGAATGCGTTCTTTTCCCAGGGCATAGAAGGCTTCAAATAATTATGTCTACTAAGAACCTCTGGATCTAGCAAGCCAGTGTTGTTTTCAGGGTAGCATTGGTTGCTGCCAATCCATAGTTTCTCTCTTCTGTTGAGAAACTGACCAGTTTTACTACATAAAAGGGGCAGATTCAAGTGGTCTACAAGCTACATAGGGTACACTTGCCGACTGTCGGCTGCTGTAGTGAAAAGGTTGGGAAGGCTGCAGGCAGTCAATGGAAAGAAAGTTTTCTGAATTCAGTGAACCCTGGCATAAAGTCACTAATACAGTTTGAAAAATACTAAAATTGTGGATTTTTGAAACTCGAAACCTTTTTTCAGTTTTCAGTTTGCATTAGCACATGTGTGCATCACACAGTGATCGTGCTCCTCCTTGCGAGGTGGCACGTGACCATAACGCATCGGAATTCTTTTATTCACCCTCTTCTCCCCGCCCTCCCATCTCTTGGTCCCCTCCTCTTATGCAAAAGATCTTTCTCCCTATTTTCTATTATCTTGCTTTTATTTTGCTCTTATTTATAATTTGGGTTTCTCATACAAGAGACGCCGTGATATATTTAAGCTTGTGTGTCTGATTTATCTCAGCATTATGGTTTCAAGGTGCATCCATTTTCCTATAAATGTCTCAAGTTTATCCCTCTTTGTGACAGGGTAGTATTCCACTGTGCATAAATGCCACTAGTCCCCCCTCCCAAAAAAAAATCTCTATTTCTGAATGATTGTTTCCCAAAGCTCTACAGTCTCAGAATCCAGCATACTATGGTTTTGTCCACCTAGCTGTATGGCCTATGGGTTTGTGAGGCGTCCCCCTCTCACAGGTCTACAGGAACTTCAGTCTGTGTACCCCAGACTGTGGTAATCACTCCAAGCCAAGGCGTGTCCTTGCTCATCTTGGCAGTTGGGGAAAGCAGTCAGACCGCTGGTCTCCGGTGGATATAAGTAGCAGGGTGGAGGTTCAAGCGGACTGTTAGACTCAGTGCCACACTTTCAGATCCCACCACTTCTGAAAGCTACAATTGCTGGGCTTGGCTTCCCACCATGGGGGTTGGGGCCTCATATCCTTCCTGGACTAAACTTGAACTTCTCAGGAAGTGTATGTCTAGCCTGCATCCTCTCCATGTCTGTCTCTTATGGCTGTCCCTCACCTTGTCACTGTGGTAGGGTAACACTGGAGACTCTGAAGTTGTTTTGTGGCTTAGTCTTAAACAATCGACTCCTTCCCAGAATGACTCTGGACTAAACCTTCTGTAATGTGATGGGCCTTGTACTAGATATCTTCTCCAACTGTAGTGTGCCATGAAGGAGTCACTTTTCTTTTCTCTTTCTTTTTCTTTTGGTCTTTTTTTTTGAGACAGAGTCTCATTATGTAGTTCAGGCTGGCCTTAAACTCACTTTGTAGCCCAGGTTGGCTACAAACTCACAGTGATCTTCCTGCTTCAACCTCGAGTGCTGGATTTTCAGATGTGTGCCATCACACCCAGGAGTCACTTGTCAGAGTAAAACCCACCCTGTTTTTTTTTGTTGTTTTTTTTTTTTTTAGGTTACAGTAGTTGTGGGCTTTTCTTGGGGCTAGTCCTGTTGGTCCAGTTTATTATTTCTCTGACTCTCTGAGAGGCTTACTTTCCTGGGGCACTGGCCTCATCCATGATCAGTTTAGTCAGTTAGTTGATGCCTCTGCTGACCCATGCTGAAGACAAACAAAATGCAGAGCCATCTCACAGTTGGTGGGTGGCTGTGGCCAGGGCATGGGATCCACAGGCATCGAGTTGGCTAGGGGTGCACACAGCTTCAGTGCACAGCTGTGGCTTTTGTCCATGGGCACGGCTCCTGTCTACAGGCTAAAACCTACGTTTTTCAAATGTAGGAAGCTAATGAGTGACAAAATCATGGCAGACTTCCTTTAATCATGTAACACAAGTCTATACTATTTTTAGGGTCTGCCCTTTTTTTTCTTACCAGTACTAGGGATTGATCCCTGAGCCTTTTCAGCGAGTTACATCCTCAGCCATTTTTAATTTTCTTACCTTGAAACAGGGTCTCACTAAGCCACTAAGTTGCCTAGGCTAGGCTCAACTTGTCATCCTTCTGCCTCAGCCTCCTAGAGTGCTGGGATTACAGGTGTGTGCCACAACTACCAGCTTCTGCCCTTATGTTCCAGTCCAAGTATCCCTCCATATTCCCTTTCCACCTGTCAGCAGTGGGAAGACCAAGCACCTGAGACTCGTATAAGAAAACTTCAAGGTAAGAAAGTGCTCTCTCTGCATTATTACCTGAAATAAGTGAATATACAATAGAAGTGGATTGTACAAATGTAACAGTCATGACTTTTTAAAAATGTGCTATATAAGGGCTGGGGATTTAGCTCAGTGGCACAGTGCCTGCCTGGCAAGCGCAAGGTTGTGAGTTCGATTCCTGGTACCAGAAGAAAAACAAAAAAATAAACAAACAAACAAAAAATGTGCTATATATACATTAAAAATGTCCTCAAGGAAATGCACCAAAATTTTAATAGTGGTTATGATATCTCTGGGTCTCAGGGTTGTTTATGAGTTTGTGTGTGTGTGTGTGTGTGTGTAAATTTAATTTTTTTCTGTATTTCTCAAAGAAGTATATAATTCTGTTATAACCAAATGAAAATAAATGCATGTTATTGAAACACAAGACAAAAATGAGTTTGCCTTGAGATCTCTTTTCTTCAGAGTTTATATCTTTCATTACTTGCCCCCTCCTTTCCCCCACTCAGTCTTGCCCCAGGTCTTCACTGTAGGCCGTCATCTTGACAGCTGACATTGTCTTACGTCTCTCGCCTGCCTCCCTGGCTTCTGCCTTATAGGTTCTCTGTGCTTAATTCCTTCCAATTCTGAGTTCCTGCCCAGTTGGCCACACACTTCCTTGGGCCCTGAGTACATTTTTCATGGCCTTCACCATCTTGCCTTCATCTTCTGTGGCCCCTGGTGCTGTTTCACACAAACGCATGAACTAAAGCAAATATTTTTTTGGTTTTTTTTCTTCCGCATATGTGTCCTTGATCATCAATATACTAGTTTTCCGGGGCTCCTGAAACAAAATGCCACAGTCTGGGTGGCTTGTAAGCAAGAGAAAATTATTTTCTCACAGTCCCGGGGGCTAGATCTGAGATCGAGGCGTCCACAGGGCTTGTTTCGCCTAAGGTCTCTCTCCTTGGATCACACGTGGCCACTTGCGTAATATGTCCTCGTAGCATTTTCTCTGTGCATATACATCCCGTCTTTTTATAAGTACGCTAATGCTGTTGGATTAGAGCCCGCCTTAATGACTGAAGTTTAACTTTATTGCTCTTGAATGGCCTTACCCCTAAATGCAGTCACGGTCTGACACTGAGGGTTCGGGCTTCAGATATGAATGTTCAAGGGGAGGCCATTCAGTTCATAAAAGTCGGGATTCTTCATTGTGAGAAAAATTCTTTTTGGGCAGTTTGAGCAGAAATAAGATTTATGCAAAGATATAAGATAGCCCGGAACCTCCTGGAAGAAAAGAGCATTTACACTGGAGGCTCTACAGCTCAGAGAATACCCAAGCCACACCTCAAGGAGGCTCCTCTGAAATCCTAGCGGCTATCAGTCCGCTAGGTGACCCTGCCTCTGAGGGATGCGTGCCTCTCAGGAGTGGGTTTCACATGCTGTCTGCCTCTTAAAGTCACTGACTTCTGAACAGAAGTTTCACTCCTATTTCTATGTCTGGTCTCAAGAAACCTAATCAAAGGTTTGTCCCTTTGCTGCAAGGCAAGCTGGGAACATAGACCACTGTCTTCTACCTTACTGGAGTAAGAACCAGAGTCAGGAGTTGGGAAATTCACAGTTATAGGAAGGGTTCCAAAAGATGCGTGGCAGCTAAAAGCAAAAGCCTGGGTCAAGTTCTCAGACAGGAGCTTCACAAGTTCGGCCCTATCTTCATCTCCAAGGCTCTGATTAACTGATCCATGTTAGAAGAACATCTGGACTTGTCTGTTGCTCATCTCTAAGACCCTTAATTTGTTTTTTCTTTTTTGTCTTTTTGAGACAGGGTCTTGCTATGCAGTTCAGGCTGGCCTTGAGCTCACTTTGTAGTCCAGGCTGGCCTCGAACTCACAATGATCCTCCTGCCTCAGCCTCCCGAGTGCTGGGATTACAGGTGTGCACCACCACGCCCGGCCCTAATTTCTATACTCACCTTACTAACCATGAGGATGCCATCAAGTATCATGTTTTACAGTGGTTGTTATGCACTAAATAAAGATATTTAGGAATACAGAGAATTAACTGTTCAGCAGACAAATTTGAAAACTCAAAAACACAAAGAAAAAAATTTATGTATGTTTCCTGTATTTGTCCCTTTGGGGGAGGGGAAACAATAACAATCAAAACAAAAAATCTTGACGTTTTCTTCTCTTCTTGTGACTTTATGAGATTATATCAGCCAGTGGAATTGATTGTTACTAAATTTCCCCCATTAAATGATTAAGGATAATTGTGTGTTTGTTTTTGTTTTGTTTTGTTTCCGGTACCGGGAATCAAACTCACGACCTTGTGCTTGCCAGGCAGGCGCTGTGCGGCTGAGCTAAACCCCCAGCCCCGATTAAGGATATTTGTGGTTATTCACGTTTTATTGAATCTTTTAACATTTTGTTTAATAACTGATAAACAAAAATAATGTTTGTGCTAACCAGAGAATATCTGACCGGGCTGGGGATTTAGCTCAGCAGCAAAGCGCCTGCCTGGCAAGCGCAAGGTCGTGAGTTCGGTTCCCGGTACCGGAGAAAAACCAAAAAAAAAAAAAGGAGGAGTCAGAGAATATCTGACCTCATTTAAAATGTCCTCTGGTCGGAGGATGTAGCTCAGTGGTGCAGCACCTTCCCTAGAGAGCGTGAGGCCCTGGGTTCCATCCCCAGTATGCAAGGAAAAAAAAAGGAAAAACAGTCTCACATCTGCCTTGGTCAGCAAACAGTTACTGTTGCTGTTTGTTCTTCAACTGCTCCCGCAAAAGGCTTCTCTGTCATCCCCAGAAGGCTCATCCAGCCACTGGAGTCTGGGTCAAGTTCTCAAAAAGGCGCTTCACAAGTCTGACCTTACCAGGTCTCAGAGGCCCTGACTAACCGATCCATGTTAGAACTGGATTGTCTGTTGTTCATCTCCAAGACCCCTAATTTCTGTATTTACCTGCTATGCACAAGACCCCATCAAGTGCCAAGGTTTACAGTAGCTTTTATGCACTAATTCAAGAAGGTTTCTGATACTTATGCTTGGAAATGGACAAGTTCATCATAAACCTTGACTATTTAATCCCTCTCCCTTTTTTTTTCTGGCCCATGGTAGGCTGAATAATGATCTCTCAAAGATATCCCACCTTAATCTCCCAAACTGTAAATATGTTGCATTCCATGATGAAAGAACTTTGCAGACATGATTTAAAATTGAGCAAAAATTCTGGACTTTGTTTTGTTTTGTTTTTTAATTAAGTGTATTGTTAAAGTTTAGATATACGTAATGATAACATTCATCATAGGGAATTTGTACCCGTACGTCATATAGCTTTATTCTTCTTTATTTCTCATTCTTCTCCCTTCCCTTTAATCCCTCTTCCCCTCCTTATTTCCAAAAGCTTTGTTTCCATTTTTTCCTTCTTTTCTCATTCTTTCTTTTACTTTCCCTCCTTTCTCCCTCCCTCCTCCCTAGTTCCCCTTCCCATTTGAACATTTTCTCCCTATTTCACATTTTGGTCTTTGTTTACACTTTTGGTTTCTCCCACCAGAGAAACAAGGTGATATTTACACATGTATGTCTGATTTATTTCACTTAAGAGTATAGTCTCTAGGTGCATCCATTTACCTAGAAATGTCTCAAGTTTATTCTTCTTTATGGCTGAGTAGTACTCCACTGTATTAAAAAAAACACATCTTCTTTATCCATTTATTGGTTGATGGGCATTTGGGCTGTTTCCAAGATTTAGCTATCACAAACTATGCTGCTATAAACATGGGTGTGCATATATCACTGTAGTATACTGCTTTTAATTCTTTTGAGAAGGTACAAGAAAGAGAATAGCTGGATCAAATAGGAACCTCTAGTTTTAATTTTTATGAGAAATCTTCTCACTGATTTCCATGGTGGCTGCACTCCAGTTTATATTCCCACCAACAGTGGAGAAAGGTTCCTTTTTCCCCACAGCCCTGCCAACATTTGTTTTTGGTTGATTTCTTGATAATAGCCATTCTTTCTGGAGTGAGATGGAATCTCAACGGTGCTTTAATTTGCATCTCTTAAATGACCAGTGATGTTGAATATTTTTTCATATATTTATTTGTTGTTTCTACTTCTTCATCTGAAAAGTGTCTATTCATTTCAGATGCCCATTTTTAGATTGGGTCTTTAAATTTGGACTGTCTGATTTTTTTGAGTTCTGCATATGTTCTAGATAGTATTCCTTTGTTTGAGGAACATCTGACAAAAGTTTTCCCCACTTTGTGGGTTATCTCTTCACTCTGTTGGTGATTTCTTTTGCTGTACAGAAGTTTTTTAGTAAGATAAGATCCCAGTTGTTGAGTCTTTGTAAAATTTCCTGTTATTAGGGTTTTATTCATAAGGTCTTTGCCTACACCTATATCTTTAAGAGTTCTACCTGTTCTATCTTCCAGTGGCTTTAGTGTTTCTGTTTTAACATTTAGATCTTTGATCCATTTCAGTTTTAGCTTAGTGCATGGTGAAAGGCACGGGTCTAGTTTTAATCTTTGGCATGTGGAAGGCCAGTTTTTCTAGCACCGTTTATTAAAGAGATTGTCTTTTTTTCTAGTGAAGGTGTTTGGCTCCCTTGTCAGAGATAAAGTGGCTGTGCTTGGAGTGTCTCTGCATCTTCTAATTATTCCATTAGTCCTTGGGTCTGGTTTTTTTTTTTGCCAGTACTACACTGTTTTTATCAGAGTAGCTTTGTAGTACAGTTTCAAATCAGGGATTGTGATGCCCCCTACCCTGTCTTTGTTGCCCAGAACTGCCTTTGCTATTCTAGGTCTCTTCTAGTTCCAAATGAATGTTAGTATTGTTTAATTCTGTGAGGAATGCTATTGGTATTTTGATTGGGATTGCATTAAATCTGTATAACAATTTTCTTTTTTTTGTTTTTTTTTTGTTTTTTATTTTTTTCCAGTACTGGAAATCGAACTCACGACCTCGTGCTTGCCAGGCAGGTGCTGTGCTGCTGAGCTAAATCCCTAGCCCTGTATAACAATTTTTGAAGTGTGGCCATTTTCACTATGTTGGTTCTTCCCACCCAAGAGCAAGGGATAGCTTTCCATTTTCTGATATCCTCGTCAATCTCCTTTTTCAGAGTACAATAGTTTTCCATGTAAAGATTTTTTACTTCCTTTATTAGACTGATTCCTAATTATTTCATTTTTTTCCAATACTATTGTGAAAGGTGTGGTTTCCCTAATTTGTCTCAGTGAATTTGCTGTTTGTGTACAAGAATGCTATTGATTTTTGAGTGTTAAATTTGATTATTAAATATGGAAGTCTTGTGGAGTTTTTGAGGTCTATGTCGAGTATCATGTCATCTTCAAATAATTATTATTTAACTTATTCCTCTCCTATCTTTATTCCTTTTATTTCTTTCTCTTGTCTAATTGCTCTGGCTAATGTTTCCAGAACTATGCTGAATAGGAGTGGTGATAATGGATATCTTTGTCTTATTCCTGATTTTAGAGTGAAAGCTTTCAGTTTTTGTCCATTTAATATGATGTTGGTTATTGGTTTGTCATAGATGACTTTTTATCAGATTGAGGTAAAGATCATCTATTCCATCTTTTCTGTAGAGCTTTTATCATGAAAGGATGTTGGAACTTGTCAAATGCTTTTTCTATATCTTTTGAGAGAATCATGTGATTCTTGTCCTTGGTTGTGTTGATATGGTGTATTACATTTAGTGATTTGTATATGTTGAACATCCCTGCATCCCTGGGATGAATCCTACTTGGTCATGATGTATAATCTTCTTGATGATTTCCTGCTTTCTACTTGTCAGTATCTTACTGAGGATTTCTGCCTCTGTGTTCATTAAAGCGATTGACCTGTAGTTCTCTATTTTGGTTGGATCCTTCTCTGGTTTTGCTATCAAGGTTATACTTGCATCCAGGAATGATTTTTTTTAATTCTGAGGTTTTAAAAATTTTTTTTACTTTATTTTATTTGTTTTTTGTTTTTTTGTTTTTTTCGTTTGTTTGTTTTTCCGGTACCGGGAATCGAACTCACGACCTTGTGCTTGCCAGGCAGGCGCTGTACCGCTGAGCTAAATCCCTAGCCCCTGAGTTTTTTTTTTTAAATGGGCTCACTCTAAGCATAAGTCCCTTTTTTTCTTTTTACAAGCTAAAGCTTACTGTGGCTGGAAGCAAAAGACAGATATGGCAGAAGTCAGAGAGATGTGAAGCATGAAAAAAACCTGACCTCCTATTGCCAGAGAAGCCACATGGGAAGCACCAAAAGGAATGCACACCTCCTCCAGGAGTGAAAACTGGCTCCTGACTGACCATCAGCAAGGAAATGGAGATCTTACTCTTACAATCACAGAGAACTAAATTCAGGCAGGCAATCTGAATGAGATCGGAGGTGGATTCTTCCTGACAATCTCCAGAAAATTCTTGCTGAAACCTTGATTTGGGGCATTGTGAAACCCTAAGCAGAAGATTCAGTAGAGCCGTGCTGTCTATACCCAAACCTCTGATCTACAGATGTGTGAACTAATAAAGGAGTGTTGTTTTAAACCACTAAATTTGTGGTATTCTGTTACGACAGCAGTGGAAACTAACACGTGGCCTGTAATCACCACCTACCCTGGAGAAGTAAGGTCTGCTTTAAGCTTAATTAGTATGTTAAACATAGAGGTCTCTGTAATCCAAGAGTACTGATATGTGGATTATGGTATCATTATAATTAGTTCATCTGGGCATGGTGGTGCACACCTGTAATCCCAGCACTTGGAAGGCCGCAGTAGGAGGATCACTGTGAGTTCAAGACCGGACTGAACTATATAGTGAGACTGTCTCAAAAACCCCAAAATAATAATAATATAATAATAACAACAACAACAATAATAAGTTCAGAAATCTCCAAAAGAAAACAATTATTGCATTACTAAAAACCAGCTGAAATGGGGCTCAGTACTATTTAACTTTAACAACTTGCTTCTTGAGTCTTTCTTTTAAAAGACTGTGGATGCTTAGCATTTAACATTTATCATCATTTTAACAGAAAAAGGGAAAGATAGTCTTGTTGAAACATTCTAATTCAAGAACACTATTTATAGTCACCTTTGTATGTGAAGGGACCAGAATATATAAAGCTACATTAAAATGATACCAATACTTTATTCTGCAGCATGGAGAAGCTGAGGATTCCAATCTCATTACCCGAGGCGGCCGTTTCCTAGTCCCCATTCCAGCAAAGTCAAAGCCTACTGAAATGCATTGAGAGCCAGGCAGAGATTGAGAGACAGAGCTAGTAAGAAAGGTTCTCAGAAACTACAAGCAGCCCGCTTTGCAGACAGCCGATTTCAGGGGTCAATACATTGACTGTGTCTTTTTAAATCACCATGTTCTGCTGCAAGCTTTGATGTGGTCGGAGAGAAGGAGCCACAAAGAAATGCATCGAGTGCCCTAATGATGTGTGATGCGGGCTGTGGGGGGCCCAACCCCACAGAGATGCTTCTTTATTATTACTAATAATTGCTTATCATCTTTGGATGGTTACCTAGCACATGTGAGATCATTTGAGGAATAAAAATGCTTTGAACATTGAAATACAGAAGCATATTTTTCTTATCTGTGTTATGTCTAAGACATTCTTTGTAACCAAATCGTGACCAAACTCATATTTGCTTTGATGTTTGAGACTTCTCAGGTAGGCACTAAAAAAGACGCATCCAATTGTTTTATTTCAATGTTTTTTTTTTTGTTTTGTTTTTTTTTTTTTTTTATTTTTTGGTTTTTCTCCGGTACCAGGAACCGAACTCACGACCTTACGCTTGCCAGGCAGGCGCTTTTGCCGCTGAGCTAAATCCCCAGCCCCTATTTCAATGTTTTTTGAAAAATGCTAATGCCTTGATATTCCCTATTCCAGAAGCCATATTAGAATAAGCACACAAAATACAGAACTATAGTTATGTTACCTACAATTCCCCATATTCCCAATGAGATTAAGACTAGACACAAAGTTACAACATATTAAATAGATTGTTTACATAACGTGTTAGGACAAATAATCGTATAATACAATTCTATGTGAGGCAAACACAATCTTATTAAGATTATATATGTAGCAATAGCCCAATCTATAATCAGATTGCTGAATTTATTTAAAATAATAGTTAATTATTATTTTTGTACTAGATGAATAACTTTGCACTATTTCAACCTGTACTAGTGTCCTTAGCTATTGTAATATTAGTACATAGCAGCTTCAAAAACATATTGTATTAAAGAGGAAACATAGTAATTTTACTGTAGAAAAAACACAAAGATTGCTCCTGTTATCAATAATGGAGACATCTGCATTATGGACAACTGCACAAACTGCTTCCTGATACCATGAGTCGAGAAGAACACAGTAATACCTCTTTCTTTTTTTTTCTTTTTGTATCCGGAATCAAACTCAGGACCTCACGCTTGCCAGGCAGGCTCTGTGCCACTGAGCTAGATCCCAGGCACCGCAATACTACTTCTTTGGCATTTCTGCCAAATATGCACAATTTGAATCTAAGTATGGAGAATATACAAATCTAAATTGAGGGCTAGGGCTGGGGATATAGCTCAATGCATAAGCACCTGCCTGGCAAGCGCAAGGTCGTGAGTTTGATCCCCAGTACCGCCAAAAAAAGTAAAAAATAAAAATAAAAAATAAATTGAGGGCTATTCTACTGAACAACTGAAATGAAAGAGAAAAAATAAGAAATTGTTCCGTATTTTAAAGGTTAAAGAGAATTTGCTAAATGTGAAGTATGCTTTTAGATTGGATCATACATGAAAGGGAGAAAGGGAGATTCTTTTGACAACTGGTAAAATTTGATTATGAAGTCTTTTTTTTTTTTTTTTTTTTCTGGTACCGGGGAACGAACTCATGACCTTGTGCTTGCCAGGCAGGCGCTT